>NW_027256891.1:22900183-23246723 GCF_029215685.1 Pituophis catenifer annectens
GTACCTGGCTCATCCTGGTTGATTGGCCAAAGCTAAGCTATGTCAGCTTTAGAATTTTTTGGGTTGTGTCTTTGAGCTTCATGTGAAGATGGTTTGTGAACCCAACTAGTTGAAGTAGAGTGAAGATCTTCATTAAAACATGCCTACTCCAGAAGGTTGCTAGGGGAATGGTTGCACAGTGAAGGCAGAACATACAAACTCCCTTAATTGATAAGAACTCTGTTTCCCACCCAAAAAAAATCCATCAAATTATTGTTTTTTGAACTAGAAGAATAATGCCCCAGGATAATGTTGCAGGACCCAATCTGGGTCTGTCACCATGACCAGAGATTTAATCTTCCAAGCTTTTGAATTTGTGTTGGAGCCCATCATGTGTCTGCTAGAGGTGCACAGTCTACTAGAGAGAGGTTCCCTGAGGATGGGCTCCAACTTGAGTCTGAAAGGTCAGAAGACTAAACTTCTGGTCCCGGTGACCGACCCAGATTGGATCCTAGAAAAATAATTCTTCTGCCAATAGATTAAGTGGGAAAGTGAGGAGGTGGTGGTGGGGGAAATGCAGGGAAATGTTTGGCTCCATATCCTTCTAAACAAGGACACGTGGGCAGGGGTGGGCTTCAAAGATTTTAGCAAGGGGTTCTCTGCCTGGTTGCAAGGTGGCTGTGGCCTTGGTGGGTGTGGCCTAGTCAGACTTCTGCACCACAGCAGTGGGGGGGGGTTGTTTTCCCTGGGCTCCGGAGGCTTTCCTTGAGCCTCCGGGAGGGTGAAAACGGCCTCTCCAGGCCCTCTGGAGGCAGGAAAGAGGCCCGTTTCTGGCCTTCCCAAACTTCTGGTAGGTCCGTTTTTTTGCCATCCACAAGCTTCCGTGAGTGCCCTGCACTTACCTGCATCCAAAATGGGCCGCGTGGGGACTCCTGGGAGGGGTGCGGTGGGCAGGGCCAGCCAGGAGTGGGATTTGGAGATTCTCCGAACTGCACAGAATCTTAGCTAGAGGTTCTCCCAAACCCCCAGCAGCCCACTCCTGCACGTGGGGATGTCTGCATATGGAAACTAGTTGAGAATTTACCTGTGTAGGCATAGAGCACAAGGTCCTTCAGGGCATCTGGATCTACACCTTCCATTTTGACTTCCTCTTGTTTTGCTTCCCGGACGTCATTGGTGAACATCGCCGCAAAATAATCGGACACGGCGCTCAGAACCAGCCTGATCCCAAAAGGAGAAAAAGAAAAGAAAGAAAGAAATGGTAAGAGCCATGGTGGCGCAGTGGTTAGAATGCAATATTGCAGGCCAACTCTGCCGACTGTCAACAGTTCGATCCTGAGCTGCTCAAAGTTGAGTCAGACTTCTATCTTTCCGAGGTCGTTAAAATGAGGACCCAGATTGTTGGGGGCAAGATGCTGACTCTGTAAACCGCTTAGAGAGGGCTGTAAAGCACTGTGAAGAGGTATATAAGTCTAAGTGCTATTGCTATTTCTATCTGTTCTTGATACTGCCGGAAGCATATATTTTCATTCTTTGAGAGTTTGTCTTGCTTTAAAATGTTTAACGTTCAAATGACGTGGCAGTGGAGCGATGCTTACTTGACCTACTATCAGCGTCCAACCTCCCTGAAATCTAGAGAAAAGAGTGAATTGGTATTCAATTTTTTTTAATTATTTTTTTTCTGGAGAAATATTTTGCTTTCCATACAAAGGGGATCTCGTCTGCAAACGAGATACTTAGTTAGATATTCTAAACATTCAAACTCTTCCTATTTGAAAGTTGATGGACATCGTCACCAAAGCAAACCATTATTGCCTTTGCACACTTACTTCATGGTTTGTGGGTTTAACTTTTATTTTGCAAATGACATTTGGGTCATTTATTACCCTTTGGGAAGCTAGTTACACAAACAGGTTTTATAGCACGGGGATTTCAAAAGAGTCAGCTGGATTAGTTGCGATTTCTCTACAATAGCCAGAAGGGCAGGCAAGCCAATGATATGGTGACAAAATAGGTTTGCTTTGTGCTTCTAATGGGTTTTAAAGTATGTCTCCAGTCTTTACAGTTCTTATTTTAGAACACGATAATAAGATTAATTCCGATGTTCTTTGATCTCACTGCACAAAATATCATATATTCCATGTTCATCACCTAGGGATGCCTTTGGTGAGATGGGTGGGTATATAAATTTCAGTTGGTTAGATGATAGATACATAGATAGATAGATAGATAGATAGATAGATAGATAGATAGATAGGCAGACAGATAATTGATAGATAGATGACAGATAGATGATAGATAGATGATAGCTAGTTAAAGAGTGAGAGATAAAGATGGACAGAAAGATATGAAAGAAAGAAAGAAAGAAAGAAAGAAAGAAAGAAAGAAAGAAAGAAAGAAAGAAAGAAAGACATAGATGATAGAGAGAAAGAGAGATGGATAGAAAGATATAAATGAATAGATATATATGATACAGAGGTGATAGATAGATAGATAGATAGATAGATAGATAGATAGATAGATAAATAGATAGACAGACAGATAGATGATAGATGATAGATGATAGATGATAGATGATAGATGATAGATGATAGATGATAGATGATAGATGATAGATGATAGATGATAGATGATAGATGATAGAGAAAGATAGGTTAGAGAGAGAGAGGTGTGTGTGTGTGTGAGAGAGAGAGAGAAGAAGAAGAAGAAGAAGAAGAAGAAGAAGAAGAAGAAGAAGAAGAAGAAGAAGAAGAAGAAGAAGAAGAGGAGGAGGAGGAGGAGGAGGAGGAGGAGGAGGAGGAGGAGGAGGAGGAGGAGGAGGAGGAGGAGGAGGAGGAGGAGGAGGAGAGCGGGAAGGTGAGCAGTCTGAGGACATTCTTGTACAATAGGTAGAACACAATAAAGCATTTGAAGGACTTGATCCTTACACATGTGGATCTAGTTCTTTGCGCCGGACAGAATGTGACCCTAATCAAATCTTACGTGATTGCAGTGTCTCATTCATTTCCAAAACTTGTACGGCAATCTTAACTCCATATTATCCAGACTGATCAATATTTCCTAAGTTGGGATGTAGAAAGAACGGGCCAAAATACCTACCTGTGAGCAGGGATCTTGTGGTCTCCAGCAATGAGAAGGACATCGCAGAGCTGCTTCTGCTGCAGGTAGTTCTCCATCTTGCGGAAGGTTTGCTCGGCGTGATTTGTGGAATGGAAACAGGTATCAGCTCCATTACTGTTCGCCCCCATGGAGGAGGAGGAGGAGCTGCTCACGGATAGCCTGTTAGAGAGGAAATGAACTGCTTTGACCAAGGTAATTGCTGCTTATGGAAATTACCACATTGAGAGGCCCAGGAGGTAGATTAATTTATTTACTTCATGTATTTAATGACGTTAATTAATGACGTTCCCCTGGAATTATTTTTTTTTATTTGGAATCATATACTAGGACCGTGATGGCAAACCTGTGGCATGTAGAGCCCTCTCTGCAGGCACACGAGTGTCGCCCTGGCACAGCTCCACCACACATGCGTATATGTCTCTCACTGGCCAGCTGGTTTTGGGGTCTCTGCCACGCATGTGTGGGGTGCATGCGGGAGATGCGCATGGGGGGGTCACATGTGCATGTGCAGGGGGGTACCCAGGGGGGTTTGTGCATGCATTGCATTATGGGTGGGCATGCATGCTTTTGGCACTCGGTGTCGAAAAGGTTAGCTATCACTGGACTAGGATATGTACCAGTGGTGGGTTTTAATTTTTTTTACTGCCGGTTCTGTGGGTGTGGCATGGTGGGCGTGGCATGGCATGGTGGGCATGGCTTGGTGGGTGTGGCAGGGGAAGGATACTATAAAATCTCCATTCCCACCCCGCTCTTGGGGAAGGATACTGTAAAATCTCCATTCCCACCCCAATCCAAGAGAAGGTTACTGCAAAATCCCCATTTCCTCCCGATCAGCTGGGACTTGGGAGGCAGAGAATAGATGGAAGAATTTTTACTACCGGTTCTCCGAACTACTCAAAATTTCCGCTACCGGTTCTCCAGAATTTCTAGAGTTTCAGAACCTGCTGAAACTCACCTCTGATATGTACCAAGGGACAGTTTCTTTTTTTTCCCTTTGACATTTAAGAGGTAATAGGGATCCCCTGCAAAATTGTTTACAGAAGATAAATAATAAACAGGAAAACAATTCAGCAAGCCAGGAACACAAGGAACCCAGATTAAGTTAATGGTTAATGGTTCTCACTGTCAGGAAATTTCTCCTTAGTTCTAGGTTGCTTCTCTCCTTGATTAGTTTCCACCCATTGCTTCTTCTCTTGCCTTCTTTGGTGCTTTGGAGAATAGCTTGACTCTCTCTCCTTTGTGGCAGCCCCTGAGATATTGGAACACCGCTTTCATGTCACCCCTATTTCATTTGCAAAGAATGTTGAAAATTACTGGCATTGCATTTTGGGTTGCAGAAAATGTGAATTGGTGCAGTGGCCAAAGTACTCTGAAAGTAGCTGTTTTAAAGTTGCTGGGGTAATATTAGAATACTAGAATAACAGAGTTGGAAGGGACCTTGGAGGTCTTCTAGTCCAACCCCCTGCTTAGGCAGGAAATCCTACACCACTTCAGACAAATGGTTGTCCAATCTCTTCTTAACAACTCCCATTGTTGTAGGATTCACAACTTCTGGAGGCAAGTTGTTGTACTGGTTAATTGTTCTGATGTCTGGAAATTTCTTCTTAGTTCTAGGTTGCTTCTCTCCTTGATTAGTTTCCACCCGTTGCTTCTTAATCCTGCCTTCTGGTGTTTTGGAGAATAGCTTGACTCCCTCTTCTTTGTGGAAGCCCCTGAGATATTGGAAGACTGCTACCATGTCACCCCAGTCCTTCTTTTCATCAGACTAGACATACCCAATCCCAGCAACCGTTCTTTATATGTTTTAGCCTCCAGTCCCCTAATCAACTTTGTTGCTCTTCTCTTAATTGTTTTTAAAATGACGACAGAATCAAGAGACAGCTCCGCCTTGAAGTTGCAGGGCTGTCGAGTTCACCACACTCCAAGTGGAATATTTATTGTAGCATGCTCAGGAACTTTATCTGGAAATCATGTCTCGTGCACAGCATTTGCTTTGGCGCATTTTGCAGTTTCCTGTTCTTATATCCATGCCTGGAATAGTTTTGTCTTTTCTATTGATAGACTCAAAGTACTCATTGTAGTAACATCCATTGTCCTCACCTACATGCACACAGTTTCCTTTCCCTCCAATAAAGAAGCTCAAAGTTGTTGGACTCCGGGGACATCAGTTCCATGGGCCTCAAAGAAAAGAAATGGAAACAACAGCAGCTGTCCCTCTGTTAGTTCATGCCCGTTCTGGATATATCCCTTCCTGAATCATCTTCTCAGCATCTTCTCAAGTTTCATCTTTCTCATCCACAACCCAGTTATTTCCCAATACAGCAGCTTCTTGGGAGTTCTGTAAGGTGAAACAAGCTTTCTTAACAAAAGCCTGTTCTATTATTTATATTCCTGTCAAAGCCAAAGACATGGAACTGGTGAAAGAATCAGCCAAGATTTGAAGGTTCTACGCTCATAATAGAATGCTTACAAGCCATAGACTAAAGAGCTACAGATAACAAACAGAGCTACGGAGAATTAATGACTGACCTTCAGAATGCTAACAACCAGATGATTGCTAAGAAATATAAATCCTTCCATTCCCCATTGTTCAGCCAGAAGCCTTCTTGGATGTGAAGTGAAACATCTTCAAGGAAAACACCAAGAAAGTCCAGTTGACTTTTGAAAAGCGTGGTTGCCTTTGGAACAACCCTGATATGGATGATTGAGAATCTCTGTAGACATACAGACAGCGTATTAAGTAAACCAACAAAGCACACGGTAGCTTGTTGTGTGGTTTGTGAACCTGTTGTGGCCTGCTGGCAACCAGCAGAGCTGGCAGCAGAGTCAGACAGTGAGGAGGTTGGGGAGAAACATGGGCCAGTCCTGTGGGCTGGGGAAAGCTCGGATGAGAGCCCTGTGTTGGAGGCAGAGAGGGAGTTAGACAGCAATGAGGCCGAGTAACAGCTGGAGCCTGTTCCCAGTGTGTGCATACGCAAAGCTGCCAGAAGGCAAGAACAACTAAGAAAGCAGAGTCGACTTGGGAGTAAAGCCACACCTTGGAGGTGATTGGCCCTTCCCATAGGAAACAAAAGAGGAGCAAACGGGGTGGGGGCTTTTGCAGGAAACAATTCATTCATTCGGTCATTTCAAGAGTGGAAAGTTCTGTTCGTGAGTCTAAGAGACTCTGTGCCAAGTTTTGCCTTACACTGCATTTGGAAACTAGTTATCTGGCAGCTTTCCAAGCGAGATAAGGTTTGTGTTGATAAATATGCCTCTGAAAGACTGTTTGCCAAGCCTTGCTGACTGTGAATGAAAGGAATTCACAGTTGTGTAAATAAAAGGGGTTTTGCCGGGACCAAAATTCTGTTGCATACTTTCTAAGAAAGCCTCGGTCAGAACAGAACCAAGTTTCGTAAGCTATCATTTGTCAACTAGGGATGAGTGACTTTTGTTGGTTCCCGGTGACATTAGGCAGTCTGATCCACAAAGGATTGGGTGATGGGAAAAAAAGGGCCTTCAAAATCTTTCAAGAGTTCATCCGGGTCTCCTGTAAGTTGACAAAAATCAGAGCTCTTGCAAGTTACATGAAGTCTCCTGAGATCTCAAATGAAGCCATCACATTTCCAGGAGATTTTGGTGAGGTACGATAGACAAGACTTGGGCATGTGTGCCCAAAAGCTTTGCAGAATTTTAACAAGGCTTCTTCGGAGAGTCCAGGAGATCTTCTGGAGGAATCGACTGGCATATACTACAGATTCCCCTTTTCTTAGAAAGGTAATTCTGATGAAGTATTTGAAAGGACTGGATAATTGTCACCTGATGAAGAACATCTCATTATGCATCCAAATATCTCAGGAGACATGCCTCCACATACATGATAATAAATTAAATTGTCCTAGTGCTGTGCAACTCAGAATCATCTGCTTGGCTTGTCAGGTAAATACCCAATTATGGTTTGATTAGTTGCCCAAGTCAGAAGGCTGCAAAATGGAGAAGAATGATTGCAACTTGGGACCCATTGCACGAATCCAGAAGAGAAGGGCTGGGGCCTGAAAAATCTGATTTATTTGCAATTGCTGTGAGCTACTGATCTAATTATGCAAGATTCAGTAATTGTTCACCCAGCTGCTCTATTATAATTGCTTTTGCAATTAATCTTCTTTATTTTTGTAATTGCTTATACATTTTAATATCTGATTTAGGTAAGAATGATTACAAGAAAATGACTTGCCAAACGAATGGCCAAGATGAAGACCGGGAGACTGGTTTGCATAGGAAAATGTGTTTCCATGTTTGCTTAGATTTTGTGTCTGCTTTTTCAACTGAGAAAGATCCTTTTATATATATATATATATATATATATATATATATATATATATATATATATATATATATATATATATACATACACACACACACACACACACACACACACACACACACACACACACACGGTGGGATGGATTTTCTAACAAAAATCATGCCCGCATAAATTTGATTTCAGCATATAATCCTTCACCCATTTAGTTCTAAGCAAGCTCCAACGAACTCTGTGGAACTGTAGAAAGTTAGCGCCCACCCCTCCTAGAAGAATGAAATATTTTAGGAAATATTAAAAAGGCAGAATATTATATTTCCCCTGAAAGAGAAAGAGAAATCTTAAGGGAAACCGAAACTCAGAGCCACAGTTCCCTGTCCCCAAGCAGATACTAAGCGGAGACCAGCTTTTAGAAATGCAGATTTGGTAATCCATTCAAGACAGGATCTTTTGAACAAAGGCAGAATTAGGTAGAATGGTAGGATCAGCCCTCACTCAAGATCCAAACCAGGAAAGCCATTAAGACACAATAGGAATGGCCCAACACCTGTTCAGGACACAAGCCTCTTTGTTACATGATCTCAGAGAGTCCAGGCTTCAATCAAACTTAACTCAGACAACCTAAAAGGTTAGCTATGACCCTTACAGCAACCAATAGAATACACGCTCTTGCCACAGGAACAGGAAGCTCAAGTTCAAAGCCCAGAGAGGGTATAAATAACCCTCACTCTCCACTCCATGTGGTCAGCTACCCAGAATCACACGTGCTTGGTGGTTCTGCTTCATTAAACCATCTTTCCAATCAGCCTCCATGTTTCCAGTGTCTTTCTCCCCACTTGGAACTAAACCAGAGGGATATTTAAATAGGATTTAAAGCCAAGTTGACGGATTTACTGTATTTGTAGTAGAATTTGGAATTTCCTAGCACATTGAGCACATATTCCCACTTGATTCCTTTGCCATAGACTTCTGGTTGTAATTCGTGGAGAGCTACTTGCATTCATGTACTTAGCATGTATAGCTAAGGTTCCATCATGCAACATTTGTACGGATATCATCATTGTCATATCAAGATCCTGCCTCCAAAAATTGTTATGGGCACTGGTAATTGAGCACTAACCAGAGAAGATGCTGAGAACGTGTGTGGCATGATGCACACCTCCAAAGTGATGTGTCATTTTGCATGAGCTGTCAGAAAGGCCCACCATAATTAGAAACGGTGGTTTCCGTAGAAACAGCCTCATTGGAGAAGCAGCTTGCTGTCCTGATAATACCTTTCAGGCTGTTCTTTTGATTATGCCGAAGACTAGATTTGCTGTCAAAAGATGACATTATGGAAGTGAGGGGAGAGAGGGATGGCAAGTGTAGCAGGGAATGCAAGAGACAGAGAGAGGGAGAGAGAGAGAGAGAGACCCAACATAAAGTCAAGAAGAAAATACTTCTCTAGCAGTGTAAACCAAATCTTGGTTAGATGTACACATGAAGTTATGAGAATCACTCTCTACATGTTCAGCAACATCCAGTTTGTAACAAGAATGGGATCTGCCCCTGCCAAATCTTAAGATTGATTGATTGAGTCTTCATTGATTGAATCTTCATTGATTGACTGATTGAGTCTCCATTGGTTGATTGATCGATTGAGTCTTCATTGATTGATTGATTGATTGAGTCTTCATTGATTGATTGATTGATTGATTGATTGATTGATTGAGTCTTCATTGATTGATTGATTGAGTCTTCATTGATTGATTGATTGATTGAAACTTCAGA
Organism: Pituophis catenifer annectens; assembly: GCF_029215685.1. NCBI lineage: Eukaryota > Metazoa > Chordata > Lepidosauria > Squamata > Colubridae > Pituophis > Pituophis catenifer. The sequence goes on from NW_027256891.1 coordinate 22,909,353, forward strand.
TTAAGATCTGAACATGCTGCAGGAGCTAATCTAATAATAAGCTAATAATAGAACCTCACCAATTCAGCCCCTGTTTATAAGTTGTTAAGTTTTAGTCCTACAGTAGCTGAACTAAGGAGTTTGGCTAGGCTGCTCTGAAAACTTAATGCAAATATCTCACCAATATGGGGAAAAAATCTCAGAATAATCCCTTTCTCTCACTTGTGTATTTTAACAATTCATCATCTTGCCTTCACTCTTTGGGTCCTGATTATAAAAGATACTGACAGAAATTAATAGGCATTGGCAGCTTTGAATACTGGTGAACAGAAGGAGAGATGCCTAAATCTACACTGAAGTGTGATTTCATTTGGGCTAAGTAAAACAGAAAAAGGCTGCAGGCTTGAGATGAAATGAAAAGACTGGACATTTTGTGCTGATTTGAAGGCTGATCTCATCTCTGTCAGGAAATCTGAGTTTGGATGCAATGTTTGTTGCTAAAAATGTATAAATAAGTGAGACACAGATGTGTAAAGAGAATGGAAACACAGCTATCCACCAGTATTAATTTTTATTTTTTCAACCTTCCATTTTATTGCATTATCAACACATCCTTCCCTTCCCTTCCCCCTTCTCTCCCTTTCTCTTCTAGGATTCTTCCTTCCTTCCTTCCTTCCTTCCTTCCTTCCTTCCTTCCTTCCTTCCTTCCTTCCTTCCTTCCTTTCTCTTCCCCCTTTCCCTTTTCTCCCTCCCTTTCTCTTCTAGGATCCTTCCTTCCTTCCTTTCCCTTCCTAAATCTTGTAGAATCTTAATAATGGCTAGATTTCAAGAGTCAGAATAGTATATGTGAATCAAGATATATTTTTACCTTTTCCTTATTTTTATAGCACTATTTTAATATTTATGCTATGATGATTCTTTCATGAGTTTTATTGAAAGGTTGCTCACCTGAACTCTTTGAGCCAGAGTATCGAAATGTTGTAAATAAATACACAAATTGTGTTCCAGCCACAATTATTTTAGCTCTTTTTTTATTAAGTAAATTGCCAATAAACTCACTAAGTTGGTTGAATGACATTTCATAGTTAGAAACCGGGCTTCTGGTAAATAGCAATTTTTGTGTGTTCCTAAATGAGATACCCACAAACTCTTAGAAAAGCCAATTCTTCAGTGAAGGAGAAAAAAAATGTATGAGAGACTAGGAAGACTAATGGAGAGAGGGAAAAAACAAAAATTAAATGTATATAAAATGTCTGAAGAAATGTCTCCTGGAAGCCTCCTCTGAGAAGGAAGATCGTGAGACATTTAGCAGAGTAGACCTAGAAGGACCAGGTCTTTGAACCAGAAGAAGAGCAGAAGGAGACCATGGTGAGACATTTAGCAGAGTAAACACTGAAGGACCAAGTCTTTGAATCAGAAGAAGGGAAGAAGGAGACTATGGTGAGACATTTAGCAGAGTAGACCCAGAAGGATAAGGTCCTTCAACCAGAAGAAGAGAAGAAGGAGACCATGCTGAGACATTTAGCAGAGTAGACATAGAAGGACCAAGTCTTTGAATCAGAAGAACGGAAGAATGATGTCCTCCTGTTTTTGAGTCTGTCCCTGAAGAATTCAGCTCCGAATCTATGTATCTTCCACCCCATCCATGTTCATTATTTGAAACATAGCTACCCCCGTTTCTGGATCCTATGTTTACATGGAAAACTGCTTGTCATCGGTTGATTAATTCAGGACTTGATGAATGTCTTAAGTAGTCTAACTCTGAGATTCAGTAGTTGATTAGCTTTAATTATACTCAAGCAGAGCCTAATCCTTTGTATAACCGTAGAGTAACATTCTCATAGCCCAAGTTCGGATCCTGCTTTAAACCACAGCATTCAATTTGGAAACCTGGATATCTTGTTTGGACTGTATTGCAACTTCTCTTTGCCTTCAATCATGGTTGCAATTCCATCAAACGTGACATTATTTTGAATCAAGCTTGGAAAACCGGAATTGAAAATGAAATTTCTTTGACAAATTTACGACCGCTACAGATTTATAACCTTGAACTGCTTGACTTTCTGAGTTTACTTTAAGGTGCCAAGAAAGATAACAGTCTACTATTTATTAAACCAAGTGACAGCTCAATTTCCTATGAAACTTCAAGGTAGTCCACATGAAGCCTGTTTCGTTTTTCTTCCTGTTGAAATTCAAGGCTGTTTAAACAGTGAATATATTCTTATTCTTATTTGCACCAGAACTGATTAGGAAGGTGACAGAGCCAATAGAATAGAATAGAATAGAATAGAATAGAATAGAATAGAATAGAATAGAATAGAATAGAATAGAATAGAATAGAATAGAATAGAATAGAATAGAGATTGGAATAAATAGAAAATAGAATAGAATAGAATAGAGAATAGAATAGAATAGAATAGAATAGAATAGAATGGAATGGAATGGAGTGGAGTGGAGTGGAGTGGAGTGGAGTGGAGTGGAGTGGAGTGGAGTGGAGTGGAGTAGAGTAGAGTAGAATAGAATAGAATAGAATAGAATAGAATAGAATAGAATAGAATAGAATAGAATTCTTTATTGGCCAAGCGTGATTGGACACACAAGGAATTTGTCTTGGTTCATACACATATAGGGAAAGCAAAATAAATTATAGATTCTGCATTTAAAAATAGGAGCATGTCATAGGTTCACCATCACATCCCTAGTCCTTCTTTTCTCTAGATTAGAGATACCCAATTCCTGCAACTGTTCTTCACATGTTTTAGCCTCCAGCTCCCTGATCATCTTTGATGCTCTTCCCTGCACTCCTTCCAGAGTCTCAACATCTTTCTTTCTCATCTGCTTAGTCTGAAGTATCTCCTTCTGTTTGTCTTAAACAAGGAAGGGCTAATGTGGAAACAATACGTGTTTATTTTAACCGTTTTCCTGTGTTTAGGATGGAAAAAAAGAAACATAACAGAAGGGCCTTCCCCACCCACCCACCCCACCCCGCCATTCAGCAAACCCTTTCAACCCTTTGTGAACATTTGGTTAACGCCTGAGAAAAACAACTTTTTTTGGAAAGGTTCTGCAGGCCATAAATGAAAAGACAACCCAGGACATGCAGAAAGAGTAAAGGTATCAAAGTGGTGTTTGGACCAGACTGGATTTCAATCAACAGGCAACTGTACGCTCATTTTTAGAAAGACATAAAACAGTTCATAGAAATGCAGTCTAAGAGCACTTAAGCACTAATGGAGAATTAAAGGTTATTTGATGGTTGAACCATGCGTTTCTGAACTATTTATCGGTTTAGAAGGTTGTCCTTACTTTTAGTTGTTAGAATATCAGAATTGGAAGCGACCTTGGAGGTCTTCTAATCTAAGCCCCTGCTCAAGCAGGAAACCCTAAACCTGTTGTGGCTCCGTTACCTGAGCCTGTGTCATCGGCAGGAGAGGACTCCGAGAGTGAAGGAGAGGAGTTGGCAAGGCCTCCCTCTCCAGGACCCTCCTCTCTGGCAATGCCTTCAGTGTCCGTCGAAGGGCAAGAGATAGGCCCGGGGCCAAGCACGTCCACGCAGCCACAGGTGGACAGTAATGAGGGAGATGAGTCTTGGCTGGATCCTCGGCAGCGTCGCAGAGATAAGCGCGCGCAACAGAAGAAGAGGCGTGCCAGAGATTAAGCTGAGTCACTGGACCACACCCCACAGGGTATAAAAGGGGGTGAGGTGGCCATTCAGACTCTGTGACGGACAAAACTAACTACTATCGCGTCACATTGCATCTTTGGAAACAACATTATCTGCCTTGGATTTATTTTACGAACTGGACAATTCTTGAACTGTGTGTATTTTGTTTATGAGTAAAGTTCTTGGCAAGCAGCTACTGGGTTGCTGCCAAGCTTCTTATCGGAAGAATTGGTTGTCTGCCAGTTTATTTAACCCCCGGCTGTCTGTTTGTGTGCGTGTGTGAGACAGGGACAGAACAAAACCCATGATGGTGAACCTATGGCATGGGTGTCACAGGTGGCATGCGGAGCCATATTGGTGGGCATGTGAACTCAGCTCCGGCCAGCTGATTTTCGGGCCTTCTGGGCTCACCAGAAGTCAGGAAACATACTGTTTCCGGCCTTTGGAGGGCCTCTGGGTGGGGTGGGGAAGGCTGTTTTCACCCTCCCCAGGCTCCTAGAAAGGCTCTGCAGCCTGGGGAGAGCGAAAAAACGGGCCTACTAGGCCCACCATGCCATCACGTGCCAAAAGCAGGGGGAGAGCGGGAGGTCATGCGCGCATGCACAGGGGGCGGGGCACATAGAATAACGGGTGTGGGCACACGCGCGACCACCATCACCCCGCACTCCCCCCCGCTTTTGGCACACGAAGACAAAAGGGTTAGCCATCACTGGTCTAGTGGTTAAAGCACCAGGCTAGGAAGCTGGAGACTGTGAGTTCTAGTCCCGCCTTAGGCCATAAAAGCTGGCTGGATGACTTTGGGCCAAGCACCAGGAGACCGGGAGTTCTAATCCCACCTTAGGCATGCAAGGTAGCTAGGTGACTTTGGGCCAATTACCAGGAGACTGAGTTTTAGTCCCACCTTAGCCAATGAATTTGGGCCAATCACTAGGTGATGGTGAGTTCTAGTCTCATCATAGACACCAAAGCCAGTTGAGTGATTTTGGGTTAGTCCCTCAGCCCAACTCACCTCACATGGTCGTCGTTGTGGGAAAAATAGGAGGAGGTAGTTATTTTGGGTATGTCTGCCACCTTAAATAATTTGTAAAAAATAATAAAGGCAGGATATACATAAATAAGCAAATATTCAGTTTGACTCTTAAATATGTACCCAGAAAAATATAGTGCTTTCTCTTGACCTGTACAAGTTGAGAATATAACCTTAAAAGTTACTTTGTCCAACAGTTGTTCTGCTCTGTTTAGAGCAAGGGTCAGCAACCCGCAGCTCTGAAGCCGCATGTGGCTCCTTCATCCCTCTGCTGTGGCTCCCTGTCACCCAAAATATACAACCACCAATCTGCGACACCCGCCGGCACACAATTTATTGAGCTTTTTAACCCCCAGTAGGCCAACCATGGATAAATATGTTTTTTTATACATAGCATAAAGGTAAAAAAATGATATATGCAGTGTTATCTTCATTTTAGATGTCAAAAGGGTTTTGTGGCTCCCGGTGTTTTTTTTTATTTATTTATTTGATTTATATGCCGCCCTTCTCCGGAGACTCAGGGCGGCTTACAATGCGCTAAGCAATAGCCTTCATCCTTTTGTATATTTATACAAAGTCAGCTTATTGCCCCCCACAATCTGGGTCCTCATTTCACCTACCTTTGAAAGGATGGAAGGCTGAGTCAACCTTGAGCCTTGGCGAGATTCGAACTTACAGTAATTGCAGGCAGCTGGTGTTAATCACAATGCTATCAGTCTGCTGAGCCACCAGGCCCTCCCTCTTTCCCTCCCTCCCTCCCTTCTTTTTCTTTCTTTCTTTCTCTTTCTTTCCCTCCCTCCCTCCCTTCTTTCTTTCCTTCTTTCTTTTTCCTCCCTCCCTCCCTTCTTTTTCTTTCTTTCTTTCTTTCTCTCTCTCTCTCTCTCTCTTTCTTTTTTTTAAATTTGATTTATATGCCGCCCTTCTCCGGAGACTCAGGGCGGTTTACCGTGCATTAAGCAATAGCCTTCATCCTTTTGTATATTTATACAAAGTCAGCTTATTGCCCCCCACAATCTGGATCCTCATTTTACCTACCTTAGAAAGGATGGAAGGCTGAGTCAACCTTGAGCCTGGCGAGATTCGAACCAGCAGTAATTGCAGGCAGCTGAATGTTAATAACAGAGTGCTTTTCTGTGGGAAACGGGTCCAAATGGCTCTTTGAGTGTTTAAGATTGTCGACCCCTGGTTTAGAGAATATAATTCCTACAGTAAATTGAAGATCAACAGCCGCGGTGGTGCAGTGGTTAGAATGCAGTACTGTAGGCTACTTCTGCTGACTGCCAGCCGCCTGCAATTTGGCAGTTCGAATCTCACCTGGCTCAAGGTTGACTCTGACTTCCATCCTTCCAAGGTGGGTAAAATGAGGACCCAGATTGTTGGGGGCAAGAGGCTGACTCTGTAAACTGCTTAGAGAGGGCTGTAAAAGCATACTGTGAAGCGGTATATAAGTCTAAGTGCTATCGCTATAGCTATATATTGGCTTTTATCTGTTGTCTTCTGTCTCTGTTATTTGAACAAGCATTTATGACTCCAGCAAGAAGAGCTGCAAGGGAAGAATATTGACAGATCCTGCCACTTTTTGAATAGAAACAGTGTCTGAGGTTGGCTAGGAAACCAACTTCACAGAATATGAACAGAATGGATGGCCATGGAAACAGTGAATCTAAAATATCTAGGCAAGAAAGATGCTAGTTATTGAGAAGGGGTGGGCAGAAAAAAACAGAAACAGAAGCAAAAAAAAGACGTGATGGAAAATCAGAAAATTACATTGTCAGTGAACGTATCTCTGGCTTTAGGAGGATGTGAGTGACCTCATTTAGAAGAGGAAAGAACAGAAAATGCCTGAAAGAGTCCAAATGTAGTTTAAATTGTTTCTGATATTATTCTTAGTGCGTGAAGGAAAGGGAAGACCATGGGGTTATATTTTTTTTAAACAATAGTATATTTTAGGACAGTTTTTAACAATATTCTACTGTGCATAGTTTTTCATGGTTTGATATTTTCACGATTTTTTACTTCTTATAACTTGTAAATCACCCAGAGTAACATTGTGGGGGAGAAGGCTGGCATAAAAGATAGATAGATAGATAGATAGATAGATAGATAGATAGATAGATAGATGGATGGATGGATGGATGGATGGATGGATGGATGGATGGATGGATGGACGGACGGATGGTTAGATAGACAGACATACACAGATAACAGATGATAGATAGATAGATAGATAGATAGATAGATAGATAGATAGATAGATAGATAGATGGATGGATGGATGGATGGATGGATGGACGGATGGATGGTTAGATAGACAGACATACACAGATAACAGATGATAGATAGATAGATAGATAGATAGATAGATAGATAGATAGATAGATAGATGGATGGATGGATGGATGGATGGATGGATGGATGGATGGACGGACGGATGGATGGTTAGATAGACAGACATACACAGATAACAGATGATAGATAGATAGATAGATAGATAGATAGATAGATAGATAGATAGATGGATGATTGGATGGATGATAGATAGATAGATAGATAGATAGATAGATAGATAGATAGATAGATAGATAGACAGACAGACACAGATAACAGATGATAGATAGATAGATAGATAGATAGATAGATAGATAGATGATAGATAGATAGATAGATAGATAGATAGATAGATAGATAGATGATAGATAGAACCCTGTGCATTAATTGTAAATGGAAAGTCCAATGGAAATCAAGTATTAATTCTACCAATCAGATCCCGAGCAAGATCCTAATCACAGAAGGAAAGCAGAACAAGGTATGGGAGGAAGGATGCATGAATGTAGTAAAAATGTTCTTAAGAGAAATGTTTTTCTCTTAGAAAAAGTTGCCTAGCTTGAAATAGTTGGTAGACAAGAAACAAGTACTCAACGTATTTTCCCTGATCATGCCTAAGGCTTCCAAAATTTCCACTGCAAGGTCCTTCTGTGGGAAACTGCCCATCGTAACATTTTTTTCTACACATTCTTTCTAATCTGAAGATCAACGACAGGCACACCTAAGTATGGAATGAGTTCACAAAAGAAATTGTGGTAGACAACAAACTAAATCTTTCCCTGTCACCAGCATGGCGTCCAATGGTTACGTGTTCATTGCTAAACCATTAAATGTATTGGAAAGGGACTCTTGTTTGCCCTAAGCTCTTCCCCATGGAATAGAACAGATCCTGCTCGGCCATGTTCTATTCTTGCTTGGAGGATTTTGACAGATGATCATACATCAAAAGGATGATCACCAGAAACCTGTGCACTCCAAATATGCATGTCTTTGTAGCTAATAGAATAACAGAGTTGGAAGGGACTTTGGAGATCTTATAGTCCAGGGGTCAGTAACCTGCAGCTCTGTGGCTCTTTCACCCCTCTGCTTGCAGCTCCGTCGCTCAAAATATGCGTCAGAATTACCAATGTGCGACACCCACCGGCACACAATTTATTGAGCTTTTCAACCCCCAGTAGGCCAACCATGGATAAATCCAAGAAAATAAAAGTTTCAGAAGGAAACAGAACGTTTAATTCAACTACATATGCTAGTTTTGTGGCTGCTCAAGAAATAGTCAGGCACGGGAAGGGTTTTTGTGGCTCCCGGTGTTTTCTTTTCTGTGGGAAATTGATCCAAATTGCTCTTTGAGTGTTTAAGGTTGCAGGCCACTGTTCTAGTCCAACCCCCTGCTCAAGCAGGAGACCCTATACCATTCCAGACAAATGGTTATCCAATCTCTTTTTAAAAACTTCCAGTGTTGGAGCATTCACAACTTCTGGAGGCAAGTAGTTCCACTGATTAATTGTTCTCACTGTCAGGAAATGTCTCCTTAGTTCTAGGTTCCTTCTCTCCTTGATAAGTTTCCATCCATTTTTTCTTGTCCTGCCTTCAGGTGCTTTGGAGAACAGGATGACTCCCCCTTCTTTGTGGCAAGAGCTCCTTGTCAGCTCTTTCTCTCTATCAACATATTAAAGACTGTAACAACTTAATTTAATTAATTTAACCATCTGTTTGCAATGCAAGCTTATGCCCCTTCCAATACATCTGCTGCTCCCTGTTAAGTCTTTAGTCTTTTCTCTCACCTCTTTCTGCTCTTTCAACTGTTTGCACCGCAGAGCTAGCTTATTATGAGCGGTGGTGGCGCAGTGGTTAGAGTGCGGTATTGCAGGTTACTTCTACTGAGTGCTGGGAATGACTACTTCAGACAATGACTGCTTCAGCTTCAACCACAACAATACAGGAGCAAATAATAGATACAAACTCAAGGTAAACCGCTCCAAACTCGATTGCAGAAAATACTTCAGTAACAGAGTGGTCAATGCCTGGAATGCACTACCTGACTCTGATGTTACTTCCCCAAACCCCCAAAACTTTAACCTTAGACTGTCTACCATTGACTTCACCCCGTTCCTAAGAGGTCTGTAAGGGGCGTGCATAAGTGCACCAACATGCCTACCGACCCTGTCCTAAAGTCCCCATTTATTCATATCCATTTCCTGTATTCATAATCATGTTTATACTTATATCTGTTGTCTAATACAGATTTCAGAACCTGAAATCCAGCAGGTTCTGGAGAACATGTAGCAGAAATTTTGAGTAGTTTGGAGAACCAGCAAATACCACCTCTGGCTGGCCCCAGAGTGGGGTGGGAATGGAGATTTTGCAATATCCTTCCCCTGGAGCGGGGAGGGAATGGGGATTTTGCAATATCCTTCCCTTGTCATGCCCACCAAGCCACACTACTCCCACCAAGCCACGCCCACATAACCGGTAGTAAAAAAAATTGGATTTCACCACTGGTCTAATACATGCTTGACAAAATAAATAAACTAAAAATTAAAAACAAACAAATCTTTCTGGATGGCAAGATATTATTGTTTCCAGAGAAGCAATGGATATTTCATGGTTCTCTTTCTGATAAGCTTAGCTGACATACCCGCTCCCCCCCAAAAAAAACCAATTATCTTTTCCTTTCTATCTCATTTCCCAGATTTGTTCTCCCCTTACCTCTGTTGAAAAATAAAGATCCGATTGGTAAGTATTTTTTTGACAATAAGCCAAGATGGTTTTCCTGGTAAATTGCTATTCCAAATGGGGGGAAATAAAATTGATCTTTTTTTATTATTATTATTATTTAAAAAGCGTTATCGGTGTTTTAACTTCAATAAACATTCTCCACGCGTCTCTCTTTTGTTATAGAGCAAAGCGCGATAAACTATTGATTTAATCATCCCGGGAGGAGAAAACAGAAGCTAAAACTGTCACGGTCTTTGGACATCATTTTCTGAAAGTAAGCTATGTGTGCCTCTAACCTTCTCGGTTTTGAACCACCAGTCTGCAGACTCAGGATTTAATGATTTTCTGCACAGTCAACCCTGACCTTATTTGGATGCTAATTAGAACTCATTACGGGAGCCTGAAATAAGCTTACGCTTCTATTAGTTTGTAGGCCCGAGTCAATGTCACCTGTATAGAAAGTACAGGTGTGACCTGAAATTGAAATGGGTTTCTCTGCAGGAAGCAACCATCTACGTAGCTGATTAGAGCCTGGATATCTCTGGTCATGGACATCTTTGGGTCCATTTGACATTAGAACTTCTCAAGTTCATTCACGTCATTATCAGCACAACTCTACCTTCTGAAGGATGAGGTGGGGTGAGAAAATCCTACTTCCTTTGGTAGATGAATCGATTAAAGGTAAAGGTTCCCCTTGCACAAATGTGTTAGTCGTTCCTGACTCTAGGGGCGGTGGTCATCTCCGTTTCAAAGCCAAAGAGCTAGTGCTGTCCGAAGACATCTCCATGGTCATGTGGCCGGCATGACTCAACGCCAAAGGTGTACGGAATGTTGTTACTTTCCCACCAAAGGTGGTCCCTATTTTTCTACTTGCATTTTTTTACATGCTTTCAAACTGCAGAAGCTGGGACAAATAACAGGAGCTCACCCTGTTACGCGGCAGCACTAGGGATTCGAACTGCTGAACTGCCGACCTTTCGATCGACAAGCTCAGCATCTTAACCACTGAGCCACTGCATCCCTGAGATGAATCGATTAGTGGAGTTCATGTCTTAATTATCCTTTTGAACTGAGAAGAAATTGAAGCTGAACAAACAGTGGAAAGTTGACCTATGAGACAACTCTTGCCTCGATGGTCAACATAAGAATCAGCCGGTTCATACCAGTTCGGGCGAACCAGTAGCAGAGATCGCGGGTGAGCCCACCCAACTGCCCCAACTCTATGCTGTCCTATTTAGGGATGTTTTCAAGGCTAGGTGCATGCCCGGAAGGCACACGAGCAAGCAAAACGCATGTACAGAAGGCCAGGTGCAAGAGTGTGTGAAGCAAGTGTATATGCACAGCAAACCGGTAGTAAGTATATTGGAAACCCACTGCTGATCAACGTCCCACAAGTTTCTAATGGGCCATTGTGGGAAGATAACATTGAATTAGATGCCCCTTAGATCTCACTGAACAAGTCCTTCTTCAAAAGTCAGATCAGTGCCCAGATTCTTCCATGTCTCCTGGAAACGCTCCAGTTTCAGCAAAACCAATAGTGAAAGGGAATTCCTGAAAAGTGACTCAGAGCAAAAGAAAACTTTTACGGGATGTTCTGGATAAATGGATGACATCAGGCTCAGCTGACCTTCTAAAACCATCAGAACATTTTGCTTGCGTGAAGCTTCGTAAGGGTTTCGACCAAGGTTTATTATGCAATTCTTCAGCTAATGGATGGAATTCCTTGCCACGAGCCATCTAGAATGGCATTAAAAGTAGCATCTAGAACAAACAGTTATGTTCAGCGCTACTGTTCTGACCCAGCTCCCCAAACACGACAAACCCTCTGAAGTTAACTCAAAGATTCCTTTATTAGGAGCGCCAGCAGCCCCGGCAGAAAGTTTTTCTCTCACCGCAGGCTAACAAGTCTGTCTGGCAGGGAGATGAATAGTTGTCTGCCACATCTATTCATCTCCACCCCCTGCCTTTTATCCCCAGAACTAGGGTGGGGCTTCCATCCCAGGAACCGGCCCATATATTTCCACTGCTCTCCTCTCCTCTGCCTTCTGCGCATCCACACCTCAGGCACTAGACCCAGCTGTTGCTCCTCTCCTCATCAGCCACCTCCAGATGTGGGGGCTGTTGACTCTCCATCTAAGGGCTGACAGATGGCCCAGGCTCCACCCTCTGTCTCTCTCTGCCAGCTCCATTCCCTCTTCCCCCTCAGAGCTCTCAGGTTGCCTTGATGCTGACCCTGACTCCCATGCCTCTTCCTCCTCTGATTCAGCTGTTGGAGGGGCTGGCGGCCGACAGGGGAAGGATACTACAAAATCTGCATTCTGACCCCACTCAAGGGGAAGGATACTGCAAAATCCCCATTCCTTCCCCACTCCAGGGGAAGGATACTGCAAAATCCCCATTCCTTCCCCACTCCAGGGGACGAATACTGCAAAATCCCCATTCCCCACCCCACTCAAGGGGAAGGATACTGCAAAATCCCCATTCCTTCCCCACTCCAGGGGACGAATACTGCAAAATCCCCATTCCCACCCCACTCAAGGGGAAGGATACTGCAAAATCCCCATTCCTTCCCCACTCCAGGGGAAGGATACTGCAAAATCCCCATTCCTTTCCCACTCCAGGGGACGAATACTGCAAAATCCCCATTCCCACCCCACTCAAGGGGAAGGATACTGCAAAATCCCCATTCCTTCCCCACTCCAGGGGACGGATGCTACAAAATCTCCATTCCCACCTCACTCAAGGGGAAGGATACTGCAAAATCCCCATTCCTTCCCCACTCCAGGGGACGGATACTGCAAAATCTCCATTCCCACCCACTCAAGGGGAAGGATACTGCAAAATCCCCATTCCCACCCCACTCTGGGGCCAGCCAGAGGTGGCATTTGCCAGTTCTCCGAACTACTCAAAATTTCCGCTACCGGTTCTCCAGAACCTGTCAGAACCTGCTGGATTTCACCCCTACCATAAAGACAGATTTTTCACCCCTCAAATTTAATACAGGATTTGGGAGGTAGATAAGAAAGAAGTACAAACATAACTGCGTGCATACTACAGAATCCCAAATGGGATTTATGGTTCATTAACAGCAAAGTTATTGTCCCACTTAAATTTGCCCAATCATACATTTCAAGTCCTACTGAATCCTTAAGACATTTAACTTGATTTCAAGAAGCTCGGTCCACATTTAAGGGTGCAACCTTAGCTTCATGTCACAATGCACTGCCCTGCACATAAACACAGTTTGAACATAAATCTTTGTAAAGCTGCAGTTCCAGCCCAGTTCAAGGTTAATTATTTTTTATCAATGAGTCAATGAACAGCTGCAGCAAGATTTAAAGCAGGAAGTGTACATGCATCTGTGAAAATATAGTGCGGTATGTGTGTGGGGGTGTTGGTGTAAGTGTAAATATGTTGGTGTCTATAGAGCTGAGTATCCCAATGTGCTTCATTCATTCAAAGCTCTACAAAGGATAATTTGCAACCGGTTCATTTGCCAAGGATCACATGCTCTGCAGAGTTATTGAAAAGGCTAAGAGCAAAGTAAAGCAAGAAAATACTTGGGAGAAAATATATAACTGGTTGGAAATGATAACTGAGCAAAATATCGAATTTAAACCAGAAATACGTCTTTTAGGTATACGATCAGAAAGTTATGATAAAGCAGCTATATATTTAGTGTTACATATATTGACGGCAGCAAGACTTATACACGCTAAATATTGGAAAAGCGTGAACACCCCATCAGACGAGGATATAATTAGGAAAATTTGGGATTGTGCTGAAATGGATAGACTAACTTTAAAAATTAAAGATAAAGAAGACTCGGAATATTATCGGACGTGGAATAAATTTTACGAACGGATAGAGACAAGAGGTAGAAATGAGAGAAAGTAAGAGTATGAATGTTAATAATTGTTAGTATGGAAAGTAAAGATGTATAAAACTATAACTATAGTAAGGGATTAAAATGTAAATAAGCTAATGTAAGAAGAAATTTATACTATTATAATTACTGGTGTTACATTATTATTGTTGTTGTTATTAGTTTGTGTGTTAAGACTTACTATTAATTTTTCTTTGGTTTTGCACTATATGTAAATGTTATCCTGACAAGACACTGTTTTTCAAAAAAATATATAAATAAATAAAAAAGAAAAGGCTAAGAGCAGAAGCGAGGGATAGAAATAGATGAAGCCGGAATATTTCTCTCCCCCCCTCGGAGGAGTCATCTCTCTAAAGTACAAAACACAACCCAATTTTGCACAGCACACAAAAAAAACTTTTTTTTAAAAAAAAACGCCTTGTTTACATTGCTGCAGAGGAAGTGAGCACTTCAACTCCGTTTAGTTTCATTTAAAGAGCAAGGAACTGGGTTGGAAACTCCATCTTTTCTAGAGCCATACTTTGGATTTAATTCCACCCCTTTAGGATGAGTATGTGACCCAACCATGAATTCATCCTCTTTCCCTCTCCTGCCTCCAAGCCCTCCCTTCATCGCGGTTATGGAGTCCAATTGTAGAGCGTAAATCTAACCTCGACAACTTTAAGACTCGTGGACTTCCAACTCCTAGAATTCCCCAGCCAGCAATTCTAGGAGTCGAAGTCCACAGTTCTTAAAGTGGCCAAGGTTGGATACCCCTAGTGTAGACTTTGGGAGAGGGTTGGGCAGAGATCAGGGGTGAAATCCAGCAAGTTCTGATAGGTTCTGGAGAACCGGTAGCGGAAATTTTGAGTAGTTCGGAGAACTGGCAAATACCACCTCTGTCTGGCCCCAGAGTGGGGTGGGAATGGAGATTTTGCAATATCTTTCCCCTGGAGTGGGGTGGGAATGGAGATTTTGCAATATCCTTCCCCTGGAATGGGGTGGGAATGGACATTTTGCAATATCCTTCCCCTGCCATGTCCACCAAGCCACACCATGCCCACTAAGCCACCCCCACAGAACCGGTAGTAAAAAAAAAATTGGATTTCACCACTGGCAGAGAGCTTCCCACTTGTACTTTGTCCTGGGTCATCATATTGCTATTCATTTTGGGTACATGTCTTACCCCAAAATGTTGGGATAGAGCCGTGGTGGCACAGTGGTTAGAGTGCAGTACTGCTGCCTGCCGGCTGCCTGCAATTTGGCAGTTCGAATCTCACCAGGCTCAAGGTTGACTCAGCCTTCCATCCTTCCGAGGTGGGTAAAGTGAGGACCCGGATTGTTGTTGGGGGCAATAGGCTGACTCTGTAAACCTGTAAACCTGTAAATCCTCAGGGTGCCGTCAGCCAAACAGTGTAGGCTGGCGACCCCCAGGGGGAGAGCCTTCTCTGTGGGGGCCCCGGCCCTATGGAATGAACTGCCCCCGGACATACGAAGGATCCCCGACCTCCGTGCCTTCCGTCGCGCTCTGAAGACCCTATTATTCCAGCAAGCTGGACTGACAGGATAAAGGTTTTTTTTAAATTGGGTTTTGATAGGGGTTTTAAAATGATCTTAGTTGAATGGTTTAAGTTTGGCCGAATGATTGAATTATTTTAATAAGCTTTTAATTTTTGTCGTACATTGTTTTTACCATGGCTGTTCGCCGCCCTGTTCACCTCCCTTGGGAGAAGGGCGGTATACAAATATAATAAACTAACTAACTAAACTAACTAGCTAAACTGCTTAGATAGGACTGTAAAGCTCTGTAAAGCAGTATATAAGTCTAAGTGCTATTGCTATTGCTATTCCTACCAAGCTGATTATTCTTAGGGACCCAAGTTGGAATTGCAGGTGTTTCAATTATGCAATCAAGAAATGCCTACCTTTTGACCGACTCATTGCTGTCCTCTTCTGTAATCATCTGTAACTCCTGGCTGCTTTCGTGGCCCTCTCCTTTCTCGGCCAGATATGGGTTATCTGTTGTTTTCGGTGTCTCTTCGGATACCTGCAGAGGTGCGGGAAGGTTCTCCTGGGAGCAGGTAGAAGCCGGTTGGTGGGGTAGAGGGATCAGGCTGGGAGCTGGTGCCAAGAGATTGGGATGAAGAGGGCTGCTGTTCTTTTTCAGCCGACTCCTGTCCCAGGAGTGATTCTTCAGCCTGTTTTGAACTGAGGTCCCTCGGTGCTCATATCCTTCCTGTTGCAACCAGACTCCGGGGCTGGTGGCATTCTGAGACGGATGGCTGAACCATCTCCAGCGAAGTCTCAAGATCTGTTTCACATCAAATTCCTTTTTTCCGGAGACTGACATCTTGGCAAAGCTGAAGGTTAAAGGGGAGGGGAGGGAGGAAAGGAAAGGAAAGGAGGAGAAAGGAAAGGAAAGGAAAGGAAAAAGGAAAGGAAAGGAAAGGAAAGGAAAGGAAAGGAAAGGAAAGGAAAGGAAAGGAAAGGAAAGGAAAGGAAAGGAAAGAGAAGGGAGAAGGGAGAAGGGAGAAGGGAGAAGTAGAGGAAAGGGAAGGGAAGGGAAGGAGAGAGGGGAGAAGGGAGAAGTAGAGGAAAGGAAAGGGAGAAAAATAAGAGGAAAGGAAAGGAAAGGAAAGGAAAGGAAAGGAAAGGAAAGGAAAGGAAAGGAAAGGAAAGGAAAGGAAAGGAAAGGAAAGGAAAGAGAAGGGAGAAGGGAGAAGTAGAGGAAAGGGAAGGGAAGGGAAGGAGAGAGGGGAGAAGGGAGAAGTAGAGGAAAGGAAAGGGAGAAAAATAAGAGGAAAGGAAAGGAAAGGAAAGGAAAGGAAAGGAAAGGAAAGGAAAGGAAAGGAAAGGAAAGGAAAGGAAAGGAAAGGAAAGGAAAGGCAGTCCAGAAATCAAGCAAGCAAGCAAAAAAAAAAAAAAATTGTGTAATTTTAAAAAGGAAATAGGATCTTGTTTATCTCCTGAGTTCCTCAACCTCTGGTCTCCATCCCTTCAGAGAGAGGAAAGCATGCCTGTGTGAGATTTTGACTTTGCTCCTCTCCTTTTTGTGCTTTCTTCGCAGGTCTCCCCCAGTTCTTCTGCCCCCCTCTGAAGACTCTCACTCGCTGTAGAGGTGGTGGGATGAAGCCATTCTGGGGGGGGGGAGG
Source organism: Pituophis catenifer annectens (assembly GCF_029215685.1). Classification (NCBI taxonomy): domain Eukaryota; kingdom Metazoa; phylum Chordata; class Lepidosauria; order Squamata; family Colubridae; genus Pituophis; species Pituophis catenifer. The sequence goes on from NW_027256891.1 coordinate 22,926,083, forward strand.
AAAAGATGAGGTCAGATCTTAAAACAAGTCATTCCGCTCAGCTTCCCAAGGCAAAGCATCTGCCGCTAGATGCTCTCTCCCTGTCTCTCGCGCACCCTCGCACGCAGCCTTGTCACACGGCGCTCTCAAATATATAACCTCCCCTGCTATCATCCTGAGGGATCGTTCTCTGCAACTTCAGTGGCTTGTTGTTTTTTTTTAAAAAAAAAAACAAAAACCGACCAAACAGAAAAAAAACAAAGCAATTTGTATTTATACCACCTGGACATCCAGCCCCTGACACCACACACACACACACACACACACACACACACACACACACACACACTTCTTCCTCCACAAAAATTTGAAATTAGGAGCAACCTTCTCTCTCTCTCCTCTCTCTCTCTCTGTCCCTCCCTCCCTCTCCCTCTCCCTCTCTCTCTTTCTCTCTCTCTCCGTCCGTCCCTCTCCCACTCTCTTTCTCTCTCTCTCTCCCTCCGTCCCTCTCCCACTCTCTCTTTCTCTCTCTCTGTCCCTCCCTCCCTCTCCCTCTCCCTCTCCCTCTCCCTCTCTCTCTTTCTCTCTCTCTCCGTCCGTCCCTCTCCCACTCTCTCTCTCTCTGTCCCTCCCTCCCTCTCCCTCTCCCTCTCTCTCTTTCTCTCTCTCTCTTTCTCTCTCCCTCCCTCCCTCTCCCTCTCTCTCTTTCTCTCTCTCTCTTTCTCTCTCCCTCCCTCCCTCTCCCTCTCTTTCTCTCTCTGTCCCTTCCTCCCTTTCCCTCTCCCTCTCTCTCTTTCTCTCTCTCTCTTTCTCTCTCCCTCCCTCCCTCTCCCTCTCTTTCTTTCTCTCTCTCTCTGTCCCTCCCTCCCTCTCCTCCCTCTCCCACTCTCTTTCTCTCTCTCTTTTTCTCTCTCCCTCCCTCCCTCTCCCTCTCCCTCTTTCTCTCTTTCTTTTTCTCTCTCCCTCCCTCCCTCTCCCTCTCTCTCTTTCTCTCTCTCTCTGTCCCTCCCTCCCTCTCCCTCTCCCTCCCCCACTCTCTCTCCCGGCAGGCCTGGGGCCGTTGATCTCGCTCTTGCGATCTGGCGAGATCCGGCCATGAATGGTATGAATGAGTTTTAATGTTTTAATGTTTTAAATTTTTAAATGTTTTTTTATTAGGATTTTAAATGTATTGTGAGCTACCCTGAGTCTTCGGGGAGGGGCGGCATATAACTTGAATTAAATTGAAATTGAAATTTTACTCTTTCTCTCCCTCCATCCCTCCCTCTCCCTCTCTCTCTTTCTCTCTCTCCCTCCCTCTCCCTCTCTCCCTTCCTCTCTCTCTCTCTCTTTCTCTCCCCCTCCCCCTCTCTCTCTTGCACCAGAGTTCAAACCTTGGTTAAGCTTTACCTGATGCTAAACTCCATCATCTATTTATCCAGCTCTCTGCCTGGCCACAACGTTGCACGCATCATCTCCTCCTCTCTCCGATGCTAATTTTGGCTAGCTAGCAAAAAAGAAAAAGGCCTCTTGAAATGGATGAGGTTTATTTTTTCCAGTCGAGATGGGTTTGAATGGGAGAATGGTTTTATGGAGCTTTAAAACAAAAAAATTTAGATTTACTAACAACGGGCTCTCCAGAGGTTCAACTTCCCTTTAAGCTTATTTTAAAGTCCAGGAACCTCTCGGTAAATTATAAAATAGAGTGGGAATACATCTTATAATGTTACCTTAAATGAAAGAGACAGCATTTAAAATCCATGCCATCCTTTTGCATAAAAGCAATTTCTCTCTCTCTCTCTCTCTCTCTCTCTTTTTCTCCCCCTCTCTCCCCACTCTCTCCCCCTCCCCCTCTCCCTCTTTCTCCCTCTCCTCCTCCCTCTTCCTCCCCTCCCCCTCTTTCCCTCTCTCCCTCTTTCCCCCTCCCTTTCTCCCTCTCCTCCTCCCTCTCTCTCTCCCCCTCTCTCTCCCCCTCTCCCTCGCTCTCCCTCTCCTCCTCCCTCTCTCTCCTTCTGTCTCTCCCTCTCCCCCTCCCTCTCTCTCCCTCTCCTCCTCCCTCTCTCTCTCCCCCTCTCTCTCCCCCTCTCCCTCGCTCTCCCTCTCCTCCTCCCTCTCTCTCCTTCTGTCTCTCCCTCTCCCCCTCCCTCTCTCTCCCTCTCTCTCTCCCTCTCTCTCCCCCTCTTCCTCCCCCTCCCCCTCTCTCTCCCTCTCCTCCTCCTTCTCTCTCTCCCCCTCTCTCCCCCTCTCCCTCTCTCTCTCCCCCTCTCTCACTCTCCCCCTCTCTCTCCCTCTCTCCCAGCCACCATTGAGTTTCTAGCTGTAGATTTTTACATTTACCATGCAAAGTGAGGCGGGGGAGACCTTGAAGACCCCTTCCTCTCCACCCCATCCGAAGGACCATATCACTTGAAAGCACAACACAGTTTCCTGGCTGTCTGCCTCTGTAAACATCCTTCTTCTCATCCCTTCTCTGAAATAAACACCCATACTTCTCATCTATGGCAGGGGTAAAAACATGTGGCTCTCCAGATGTTACCAAACTACAACTCCCAGCCTCCCTCACTTTGGGCCACGCGGGGCCACGTAGTTTCAGCTTGGCAATCTTCCGGCATCCAAAGAGTGCTTTGCCCAAAGGCAGCTGGATTTTCTTGGTGGTTTCAAAGAAAACACCACGGAAGTCCAATTGATTTTGGGAGAGGGGAGGAAAGCACCTTTGGGACAACCGTCAGCTGGATGATCGAGAATTTCCATAGACATTCCACAGCCTTGAGGTGTGCAGGGTGAGATGCTGCTTCCAACAGAGGTGGGGTTCAGCAGGTTCTGACCAGTTCTGGAGAACCGGTAGTGGAAATTTTAAGTCGTTCGGAGAACCGGTAAATACTACTTCTGACTGGCCCCCACCCCCATCTATTCTTTGCCTCCTGACTCCCAGCTGATTGGGAGGAAATGTGGATTTTACAGTATCCTTCCCCTGGAGTGGGGTGGGAATGGAGATTTTGCAGTAACCCTTCCCCTGGAGTGGGGTGAGAATGGAGATTTTGCAGTAACCCTTCCCCTGGAGTGGGGAGGGAATGGGTATTTTGCAGTATCCTTCTCCTGGAGTGGGGAGGGAATGGAGATTTTGCAGTATCCTTCTCCTGGAGTGGGGTGGGAATGGGGATTTTGCAATAACCCTTCCCCTCGAGTGGGGTGGGAATGGGTATTTTGCAGTATCCTTCTCCTGGAGTGGGGTGGGAATGGGGATTTTGCAATAACCCTTTCCCTGGAGTGGGGTGGGAATGGGGATTTTGCAGTATCCTTCTCCTGGAGTGGGGTGGGAATGGAGATTTTGCAGTAACCTTCCCCTGGAGTGGGGAGGAAATGGAGATTTTACAGCATTCTTCCCCTGCCACGCCTACCAAGCCACGCCCACCAAGCCATGCCACGCCCACCAAGCCATGCCACACCCACCAAGCCATGCCACGCCCACCAAGCCACACCACTGAACCGATAGTAAAAAAAATTTGAAACCCACCACTGGGTTCCATGTATATATTTATTTATTTAGCTTTTTTGAGGACTTCCTCTTCAAGATAGATATAACACATCATTTGGGATAACTTGCATTATTCAGTACGATGTAGGTTGCCTTAGCGGTTAGATCAGGAACCACGAAGAAATCTCAGGGTTCTAGACTGGATTGGCAAGTCAAAAACCCTCCAAGAAGAGCCCTAAAGGTGCTTTTTCAAGAGGCAACTGGACTTCCTAGGAGGCTGGACTAGATGACCTGCAAGGTCCCTTCCAATTCTGTTTAATCTAATCTAATGTAAACTAATCTAATCTAATCCCCAGTATAATGAGTGATGTCACTGGCAAATCTCTGTGAGTTGAATAAGGCGGCATCCTTGTGTGTAATAAACACTCTTCATAGCACTTATGAGTAAAGTCCTCTTCATGAGTAGGTCACACATTAAGGTCATCATTGATGACCTATATCTATAACATGGATGGGCGACAGCCCAGAACTACAACTTTTTTTTTTTAATTTGATTTATATGCCACCCTTCTCCGGAGACTCAGGGTGGCTTACAATGCGTTAAGCAACAGCCTTCATCCTTTTGTATATTTATACAAAGTCAGCTTATTGCTCCCACAAACTGGGTCCTCAGTTTACCCACCTTAGAAAGGATGGAAGGCTGAGTCAACCTTGAGCCTTGGAGAGATTTGAACCAGCAGTAAATTGCAGGCAGCTGTGTTAATAACAGGGTGCTTAGACCACTGTACTATCAAGGCTCTTTTAAAATCTTGATTGGAAGAACATTGTTTCATTCCTAGTTTTCACATAACAAGCCTGACCAAGCTGGAGATCGGTTGTTGGAATAAAATCTGTTGGTTTGCATTGTTTTTTTCCTCCTTATTTTTTGGTAGCCAGCTATTTCTTCGTGGTCGGTACTTTGACCTTCACAGTTTATAGCTTAGACTTTCTGTAAGCCTGATTGATTATGGTTTATTCAATAAGCCACCGCTTGGAACAAAGTGAGAAAATCTGTCTTTGTGTGCTTCGGACGTTTTCTGGCCTTGCTTCCTGTTAACCACATGCAACCTCAGTGGAAGGGAATAATCCCGTCTTCTGGCTTTCTCTCCTTCGGGTATTCCTAAACTGGGTTATAAAAAAAAAAAAATAACCTTCCCAGTATGGACGATCCAAATTTTTATTTTTTGAGGAAAGAGAGACTCTGTAGAAGGTTTGCTGCATATTTTAAAAATCAGGGCATTGTCCACCAAAAAAGGACAACAACAACATATTTGTGTGGAAAAGGGACAATAAGTGACGCAAAAGAAACATCACTATAATTATATCTCCAATTATGTCTCCTCGGCTAGCTTTAAGCAACACACTAGATTCATGTATTGATGTGGAAATTGAAAGCATCTTATGATGCTAGTGTATGGTTCAATGTGCTATGCAATCTCAGATCATTGGATTCTTCCCATTAACCATGGTTAGATATGTGTAGGAGAATATATGTAGCTCAGGGTTGAGCTGCGAGGTCCTTGGTGTTCTCTGAGCTTGGTTTTTTTCTTGCAGACCTTTCATGACCCAACTAGGTAATGCCATCAGTGCTAGCATGAAAGACCTTTAAGAAAACAACCAAGGTTAGAGAGCAAGGAGGACCCCACATGTTAGGTACCATGTTTTTTGGACTATAAGACGCACTTTTTGTCTCCCAAAAGGAGTTGAAAATGTCTGTGTGTCTTATAGACTGAATATTGCTGAAGCCCTGCCCACCCACTGGCTGTTTTTTGGGCTCCGCACCAGTGGTGGGTTGCCCCCAGTTCGGACCGGTTCGCAAGAACCGGTAGTAAAACCAGCGGGAGGCTCCGCCCACTGACCCAGACGTCATCAGTGGTGGGTTTCAAATTTTTCTACTACCGGTTCTGTGGGTGTGGCTTGGTGGGCGTGGCATGGCTTCATGGGCGTGGCAGGGGAAGGATACTGTAAAATCTCCATTCTCTCCCCAATCCAGGGGAAGGTTATTGCAAAATCCCCAATCAGCTGGGACTCGGGAGGCAGAGAATAGATGGGGGCGGGGCCAGTCAGAATTTTTACTATCGGTTCTCCGAACTACTCAAAATTTCCGGTTCTCCAGAACTGGTTAGAACCTGCTGAAACCCACCTCTGATGTGCATGCTAGATAAGGTACTTCCGGATAAGGTACTTCCAGCAAGTTTTCCGGTTACTGCCGCGCATGTGCACGCACTGATCAGCTGGCTGGCATGCATGCTTACGCTGTAAAACGAAAGAGGAACGGGTGACATCATGCGTGCCAGGTGACATGGCTCCACGTGCCACTTTGGGCACCCGTGCCATAGGTTCGCCATCACGATTCTATTCTTTCTGAACTCAATAAAAGAGGCAAGAAAGTTAGCACCCGAAAAGCATTTTGAAGGATGCATTTACCTCCCAGGCATTTTCGACTTTTGTTTTCGAGTTGACTGAAAATTGCACAGAATTCATCACATGCTAGCTTCTCTTTCTGGCAAAGAATTACATTTTTCATAAATGATTTACCTTCTCCACGCTCGCGCTGTGTCTCCCTTGTTTGATTTATGAGCAAATCCTTGAGTTGATTGTTGTAAAAAGAGCACATTTCCACGCTGTTGTTCGATTTTACTGTTTCCACGTTGTCTTCAGAGGTCTATTTTAATCTTTGACATTCTCTAGCATTGATTTTTTTTTTTTTAGGGTAGTTGACATCGGATTGAGTTGGTAATGCTGTCGGCCTTTGAATTAAGCCATCCAAAATTTGAGGAACTTGTCAAACAACAACAACAACAACAACCCTTACCGCTCAAAACGCAGGAAAAAGCAATATTGCCAAGAAGATAATCTAGAATAAGAATGGGTTAATGCATATTGGTGAAACTACAAGGAAAGCTGCAGGCTGTTAGAGTTTTGATGGCAACTTATGGCACACGTGCCCAAAGTGGCATGCAGAGCTATGTTGCCTGGCACGCGCAGTGTTGCCCGTTCCTCTTCTGGCTTTCTGGCACGCATGTGCGTGCAATAATCAGCTGGCCTTTTTGCATGCTGCAGTGCTGGAAACTGGAAGAGCTGGTCTTCCATTTTCCTGCGTAAGCATGTGCACCAGCCAGCTGATCATTGCGCGCACTTGTGTGCCAGAAACCCAGAAGAGTAGCTGGCTGAAACCGGAAGTTCAGTAGCTGAAACCGGAAGTTCATTTTTGGGCACGTGCATGCACCCTGGGCAGCTCCTCTTCCAGGTTTCAGCCTAGATGTGCGCGCACTCCCTTTTCGGCACTCAGTACTGAAAAGGTTTGCCATCACTTGTCTTGGAGGGTGGAACAGCTTTTGTGTCTTTTGTGTGTTCTGCAGTGGTGAAATCCAATTTTTTTTACTACTGGCTTGGTGGGTGTGATGTGGCTTGGTGGGCGTAGCTTGGTGGGCATGGCAGGGGAAGGATGCTGCAAAATCCCCATTCCCTCCCCACTCCTGGGAGAAGGATATTGCAAAATCTCTAGTCCCACCCCACTCCAGAAGAAGGATGCTGCAAAATCCCCATTCCCTCCCCACTCCTGGGAGAAGGATATTGCAAAATCTCCATTCCCACCCCACTCTGGGGCCAGCCAGAGGTGATATTTACCAGCTCTCCGAACTACTCAAAATTTCCGCTGCCGGTTCTCCGAACTGTTCAAAATTTCCGCTACTGGTTTTTCAGAACCTGCTGGATTTCACCCCTGGTCTTCTGGCATTGTGTAATTGTGCTGTGAGTCATCTCTTCATTTGTGCCTTCTTGCATCCTAGAAGGCTCTGGGGCTTCCTCAAGAATAGTCAACCGGTGAAATTCCAGTGAAGCTGAACTACATTTCCCAGCATGCCTCACCACTGCTTATGTTTCCTAAGCATGCTGGGAACCATAATTCAATGATATCCAACCTCCTTTGGTTAGCTGTTCCTATATTCTCTCCTTATTGACTGATGGATGGTTTGATTTTCTTTATTTGATTTTATTTCTATAGCTAGAAATTTCACCCAAGTGACCCTGGGACAGCTCACAATAATTAAAAAAACAACAACAATCAAATACTGTGCTTCTGCTTCAAGATGCGCTGACTTAATTCGGCGTGTGCTAAAATGTGGTTTACTAAATAAATTAAAATAAACAGCTGGCTTTGGACAATGCGCTGAGCCATACTCAGGATCCGAAACACGCTCTGTGCAACGCTTAATATCTCAAAAAAACGTTTCTGATATAATTGCTCTCTATGACATGATGAACTTGAATTGTTTTGTTGACTAAGATACAAGCCAGCTGGTTTGATTTGAGCTTAATATAATGTATAAAGACGTGGTGGCTCAGTGGCTAAGATGCTGAGCTTGATGATCGAAAGGTCGGCAGTTCAGCGGGTCGAATCCCTAGCGCCGCGTAACAGGGTGAGCTCCCGAGACTTGTCCCCGCTTCTGCCAACCTAGCAGTTCGAAAACACGTAAAAAATGCAAGTAGAAAAATAGGGACGGTAACAGTATTCCGTGCGCCTTTGGCATTGAGTCATGCTGGCCACATGACCACGGAGATGTCTTCAGACAGCGCTGGCTCTTCGGCTTTGAAACGGAGATGAGCACTGCCCCCTAGAGTCGGGAACGACTAGCACATATGTGCGAGGGGAAGCTTTATCTTTATAATGTATAAGCCACCAAAATTGTGGTTTAGACAAGAAACTACAACTCAATGTATAACAGCTCAGAGTAATTTTTGAACCCAGATCCAGGGTGGATAAAAATCTCTGATTTTTTTTTAAATCTAAAAAAATCAGATAAAAAAAAATTTAAATCAGTTTTTTAAAATTTAAATTGGGTTTTTTATTTTTATTTTTATCATATTTATTTTAATGAAATGCTTTTGGAGTAAAAAAATCTGTCTAAAGATAGTTTTCTATTTAAGATACATTAATAATTGAGTTTATTCAGCATGAAATGGAGCTTAGTTATGTAGCATGAGGCTGTATATTCTGCAATATTCACATTTTTTGGTAAACTCATTCAATGAATCCAAGCTCTGCAAGCTGAGATAATATGCACTCTAAATAGGAAAGCTTCATTTTGTTTGCAAATAATCATATTAAAGATTCTAACTACCAGCCAGAATGAGCCCTTACATTTAAAGAGCACTTGTCATTTCAGATCCATCATGGCAGCTCCTGTTAGCAGGCATCCACTTACCTGCTGCCTGCCCTGTTCCTCACCTTGTTGTGTCATTGCCGCATCACCATCCATCCCATTAAAGTGAATGGGATTGTCAGTGAGTCAGCAGCGGGTCAGAGATGACAGTTGCTCTTTAAAAAATATGATTTAAATTGAGTGGATTTAAATCAAGCCTTTTTACTAATGATTTAAATCATTTAAATTCAAATTTCCCCATGCCCAAATCTAGGTGGAATTTTGTTTTAGAAAGAGCTATTCATTTAGCTGGGCTCCAAGATCATCAGCAGATGAAGACTACAGCCAAGAAATTAAAAGGCGCTTGCTCCTGGGGAGGAAAGCTATGGCAAATCTAGACAGCATTCTAAAAAGCAGAGACATCACCCTGCCAACAAAAGTGCGTATAGTCAAGGCGATGGTTTTCCCAGTTGCAATGTATGGCTGTGAAAGTTGGACCATAAGGAAGGCTGAGCACCAAAGAATGGAGGTCTTTGAACTCTGGTGCTGGAGAAGACTCCTGCGAGTCCCTCAGACTGCAAGGCGATCAAACTGGTCAGTCCTAGAGGAGATCAACCCTGACTGCTCTTTAGAAGGCCAGATCCTGAAGATGAAACTCAAATACTTTGGCCACCTGATGAGAAGGAAGGACTCACTGGAGAAGAGCCTAATGCTGGGAAAGATTGAGGGCAAAAGAAGAAGGGGACGACAGAGAACGAGGTGGCTGGATGGAATCACTGAAGCAGTCGGCGTGAGCTTAAATGGACTCCAGAGGATGGTAGAAGGCAGGAAGGCCTGGAGGAACGTTGTCCATGGAGTCACGATAGGTCGGACACGACTTCGCAACTAACAGCATCAATAACAACAACAATTCATTTCACTCAAGTTATGATTAACAGACTCATCTTCACTCATGCCTTCTTTTTATTTGTAAGAACAAGTCTACCACATTGGCCGTATAAGAAAGTTCTGAGTGGGATGAAAGTATTTAACATATTTGAATATTGAGAAGCTTCTTAGGTTTCCATTCTGACCTCTGGCCTGAATTACTAATAGTTGGAGAATTGTCAATGATACAACAACAACAACAACAAAAGCTTTTGACATCGCCCCGAACTGAGCTTCTAGGAGTGTTTGGCAGTTGTCATGATGGATCTTCATTCAACAGCTTGGTTAAATCTTGACAGAATAAGTCCACATTGCTAAGTCAGTCTCTCTCTCTCTCTCTCCCTCCCTCCCTCCCTCCCTCCCTCCCTCCTTCTTATTTTTGACTTTGGGGCACTCGGTTCAGGAAAATGCCTTTGCTAAAGGAAGCTTCTGATGCAAATCATTTAGGCAGCTGTCAAAGTCTAAGAAGGGGATGTCACTGAACACGTATTAGGCGAGCAGAGCTCTTTGAGTCCAGAGGCTTCAGTTTTGAGACTTACTAAGCAGGATGGGGAATAGACGGAGACGTTGACACCGGTCTAGCTTGAGATGGAGACACTCACTTCTTTTGGATCAGAGAAAAGACCATTATCTATATCAGGGGTGGGCAAATGTGGCCCTTTTACAACCTGTGGACTTCAACTCCCAGAATTCCTGAGACAGAGGCCCATGCCCCAGAGATGTCCCACCTAACAATTCTGGGTCTTGAAGGCCATCACCTGGAGGTACCAGGATGCGGTTAAACAGCTTTGAACATTGGGAAGAGTGGGAAGGGACCTTGTAGGTCAGTGATGGCTAACCTTTTTGCCGTCACGTGCCAAAAGTGAGAGTTGAACAGGGGGGTCGTGCGCTTGCGTGCCCACACCTATAATTCAAAGCCCCCTGTGCCCCACCCACCCCACGTTCCCCTGCTTTTGGCACGCAATGGCAAAAAGGTTACCAGTGGTCCCGGTAGGTTCATTTTTTGCCCTCCCCAGGCTCCAGAGGAGGATCCGGAGGATGAAAATGACCTTCCCCACTCCCCCAGAGGCCCTCTGGAGGCCAGAAACAGCCCGTTTCCTGACTTACGGTGGGCCAAGAAGGCCCAAAAATCAGTGGCTGGAGCGTGCATGTGCGCTGGAGCTGAGTTAGGGCAACATTCACGTGCCCACAGATATGCCATGTGCCATAGGTTCGCCATCATCATGCCCAAGCAGGAGACTTTACACCATTCTCTATCCAGTCTCCTCTTGGAAGCCTCCAGTGATGACGCTCCCATAACTGTTGAACAGCCTGACTGGATGACTCATTACTTTGCAGTGCTCAAAACCTCTGTTCCATCATGGGCTTATAGTTGTTACCTTGATACTTACTTATAAGCATTGGATTTTTTTAATTAACTAAAAAAATTAAAAAATAAATAAATAATGATTCATCTTAAGTGACATAAACAGCTCTGTATTTTCTGTCTGGCTGCTGCTTCTTCTCAAAATTTGGAGGTAGCAGAAAGGAAAGGGAAATGGTTGAGTTTCAGCTGCTTCTCCACTTCACGAGCCGTCAGCTGGTTCCTTAATAACTTCATGAGGAAAAGGCACCTTTTCTTCCCCAGAGTTTACGCAATAATTCAAAGTGACAAGGACTCGAAGTTGGCTTCCTTCCTTTCTTTCAACCCATCTCTCTTGCCAGGAACATCAAATCAAGGTAACAGTGAGCTGTTTGCTTGCGGCTGTATTTTGGGAGATTTATGGTGGGTGAAGTAAATAATACTGAAATAATGAAAAATGTTCCTGGTTTGTAGACTGCGGGATGTGTTAAAAGAAAAACTAGTCTAATTTAGTTCTTTTAAAAAATGGATTTTGAGGTACTATTTCCTTCCTTCCTTCCCACCCTTTTATTTTTCCTTTATTCCTCCCTTCCTCTCTCCCTTCCTTCCTCCCCTCTCCTTTCTTCCTATCCCATCCTTCCTTTCTTCCTTCCCTTCATTTCCTTCCTTCCCAACCCTTTTATTTTTTCTTCCTTCCTTCCTCCCTCCCTCCTTCCCTTCCTATCCCATCTATCCTTCCTTCCTTCCCTTCATTTCCTTCCTTCCTTCCTTCCCAACCCACCCTTTTATTTTTCCCCTTCCTTCCTTCCTTGCTTCCTTCCTTCCTTCCTTCCTTCCTTCCTTCCTTCCTTCCTTCCTTCCTTCCTCCCTCCCTCCCTCCCTCCCTCCCTCTCCCATCTATCCTCCCTCCCTCCCTCCTTCTTCCTTCCTTCCTTCCTCCCTCCCTCCCTCCCTTCCTTCCTTCCTTCCTTCCTCCCTCCCTCCCTTTCCCATCTATCCTCCCTCCCTCCCTCCCTTCCTTTCCATGTATTATTAAACAATATATATGCAATATTAGTTGCTCATTTTATCATATTGGAGAAGTCAATAGTTAAAATAAGTCGGTGGTGGCTGAGCTAAGATTAACCAGGATTGAGAATGCCAAAATTCCCAACAACCCAGTCCAGAAACCAGTAAAGTGGTTTTTGCAAAGTGAAACAGGTTTTTTTAAGCAACCTTCCTCCTGATCTGGTTCTACTAGTCACTAACCCAATTGCGATCCTAAATACATTTCATGTTAGATGCATTGCTTGAAGGTTTTATTTATCAAGTATTCAGCCACTTTGAGGGATTTACGAAGTATTTGGAAGCAATTTCCAGAACCTTCTCAATTCCTGCACATTTACCTCACGATCACCAAATCACCACTTCTCCACCATTTCTTGGAAGCTACATTTCCATCAAAGGTTCGCCATCCATCCATTCAATTGCTTTTCACAACATTGTAGAACAATGTTGTTGTTGTTGTTAAAAAAAATCTCCAACAGCTTCAGTAAAGTGTGGTTGTTAACAGTAAACCCTGGGATGTTTTCCTGTCTGTGTTTCCCCAGATTTATGTCCTTTTTTTTTTCTCAATGAAAACAGACCACCACAACAGAAGAATGGAAGGAAATGCTTCAATGGGCGGAGAGCTTCAAATCCCATTGACCCCACCCTCAAAACAAACGAACCTGGGACCTTTCTAAAGTCGTGTGTTGTTGTTTTCTTTCACTGATCTTGCATTGTGATTTCACCGTGGCCTTTCTCTCGGCTTTATATGGCATCCTTCAGCAATACCCAGGAACAGATTTAAGGCAAAGTTAGATGCATAATTCATGTGATCGTACATGCTGTCTAATTGCACGTGGAGCCAAATTTGTGCTCCCGTAGACGCACTCTGTATTCATATCGCAAAAATAGAACAGCCATTAAGCGTCTGTTGCAACTGTAAACCAGGCACAGGCTGGAGGGAGGATTGACTGAAGTTTTGTAAGGGGTAGGCTGCTGGGGGTTCATAGGGGTTCGGGAGAACCTCTAGCTAAGATTCTGTGCAGTTTGGAGAACTCCCAAATCCCACTCCTGGCTGGCCTCGCCCACCCCACTGCTCCCCTCCCAGGAGTCCCCACGCAGCCAGTTTTGGATGCAGGTAAGTGCAAGGTGCGTGCGGAGGCTCAGGGAGGGTGAAAAACGGGCCTACCGGAAGTTTGGGAAGGCTGGAAACTGGCCCATTTCTGGCCTCCAGAGGGCCTCTGGAGCCTGGGGAGGCCGTTTTCACCCTCCCGGAGGCTCGAGAAAAGCCTCCAGAGCCTGGGGAGGGCAAAAAAGCCCCCACCACCCTGGTGCAGGAGGCCAGCTAGGCCACACTCACCATAGCCACACCCACCCAGCAACTGGGCAGAGAACCTGGCGGATGCCTCTTTGTACGTCCTTCATCTGAGACCCTTTGGAAGCACCGGGCATACCACAGAAGTTGGCATATGCCAACTGGACAGAAGGACTTGCAAAGAAAGACAGAAACCGAGCGATGCATGCTGCTTTTTGAACCCTTTTCAAAAGTGGCCTCCCAGCCGCCATTTTTAATACATGTACAGTCATTTATCCATCATTTTTCATTCATCTTATCTTTTAACTTTCATTTTTCATTTTTACTTTTTCGGTGCTGCTCTTTTACCATTTACCTTTAACACAACCTGTCTTCTTCTCCTCCCCTTCTCTTCCTTCCTCTTTCTCCTCCTACTTCCTTCGTTCTTCCTCTCCTTCTCTTTCCTACTTCCCCTTCCTTTCCCCCACTCCTCTATTCTTCCCCTCTTCTAGCCTTCTCTTCTGCTCCTCTTTCCCCTCCCTTTTCTTCCTCTCCTTTTCTCTTTCTTCTTTCTCTCCCTCTCCTCTCTTCTCCCTTCCTCTCTCTCTACTCCTTGTTGTTTCCCTTTTCAGTACAATCTAAAATGGTATTCGAGCAGCCTCGATTTTCTATTTATCTTTATTCTCATTTCAATTTCTTATTTGATTTGATTAATATTTATTTTTATTTCCTCATTTCTGAACATGTTTATAACATCTCATTTTTTTTTCCTTTTATCCCCCACTCCCCTTTCTCCTTTTACTTGGCATCATCTGGGTTTCTATTTTTCTGATTGTTTTTTCCCCATCTATTCTCTATCTATTTTATCTCCATAGCCTTATTCATATTTCCTTTCTAACCAATCATAAAATTTATCCCATGTCTTGAAATACATCGGCTCCTCTTTATCTTTTATAGGATGGTCATTCTCCTCTCGCATCCTTTTTCCTTTCATGACTCTTCGCGTACACCTTCTCCTCTCCTGCCTGCGAAAGGCCCCCCCCCACTCCTCTTTGTGAGTCACGCTGTGTAAACAGAGGACATCGGTGTCCATAGGGCAATAAATGACAGTCTGCAGCATTGCCTTTTGAACAACTGTGCAATGACTCCTAGGAGACACCGACACAGTCAAAAATAGATTAGTCAATACTGTTTTGTATCAATGACTGCAGGATGCAGATACGAACGGTCCAAGAGAGAGAGGGAGAGAGGGAGAAAGACTCTATAGTTCTCCATCCCCTCGTGTGACTTTTCGGTCCAAGAACGCTTCCAGCATCGTCTTGAAATGAACACCCTGGAGGGATAGAAAAGAGCAAATATGTATTTTAGGATATGGAAGGGTTTTTTTCTTTAGTTCTTCTGTTGTGTAAGTGGGAGAGGGGAGACACCGGAGACAAACTGCAACTTTGCACATACCACATACAGTAGTGGCCAAAATTGTGGAAACCTTTTGGGAAAAATATATTTTTGAGGTTTGATGGCTAATAACACCACTTTTCTTTTCTTTTATTCTTTTCTTTTATTCTTTTCTTTTATTCTTTTCTTTTATTCTTTTCTTTTATTCTTTTCTTTTTTTGAGTTTCAAGATAATCCTATTCCATTGCTGGAATGGCCTGGGAATAGCCCAGACCTTCACCCAATTGAAAATCTATGGAGCCGACTAAAGAAACTTGTTAGTCAGAAGCGACCCAACAATAAATCCCAGTTAATAGAAGCCATCATTCCATCTTGGTTTCACATTATGACAGCTGCAGAACTAAAAGACTTGGTTCACTCCATGGGAAGACGTTGTAAGGCCGTCATTCATGCTAAAGGTGACCCAATTAAGTATTAATTGACATGGTGATGATTTTTGTATATCTAGCTTTTTCTACGGTGATAATTTTTGTATATCTCGTTTTTTCTACGTGTTTCACTTTTCTTCTTTGTACTGTAACTGCTATTCTAATAGCAAATCCTTTATAAAAGTTATAGCATTACATTCTTGAATAAATTATCTTTCCATTAAGATCTAATTTTGGCTTAACTTTTTTAAATGTTTTAAATTGGTTTGTTATTGTTTTTAAATTACGGGGCCAAATTTATATATATCCTTTTAATACTATTTTAATGTTTGTAACTTATGTTTTTATTTGGCTGTACACCGCCCTGAGTCCTCAGGGAGAAGGGCGGTATATAAATTGGATATAAAATAAAATAAAAAAATAAATAATTTTATGGTACTACTCCAAAAAAGGAAAAGTGTTGTTATTAGATAGTTTTAAAAAATATACACTTTCCCCCAAAGGTTTCCACAACTTTGGCCACCACTGTATTGTAGCTCAGGGTTAAACTGTGAGGTCCTTGATGGTCTCTGAGCTTGGAGGCCTCCTTCTCCCAATTTTTTTTTAAAAAATAATTATGCTATTCCAATCAAATCTATAACATGAATGTGATAACTGAGTTGTTCTTTTAAGCATCTAACAGAATAACAGAATTGGAAGGACTAAGTGCTGTTAAGAAGCACCAGTTGCCTGCAATTACTGCAAGTTCGAATCTCACCAGGCTCAAGGTTGACTCAGCCTTCCATCCTTTCGAGGTAGGTAAAATGAGGACCCGGATTGTGGGGGCAATAAGCTGACTTTGTATAAAAAAGAACACCGCTTAGGGGGGGCCCGAAAGCCCTATTAAGCAGGTATATACAAAAGTATGAAAGCTATTGCTTAACGCATTGTAAGTCGCCCTGAGTCTCCGGAGAAAGGGCGGCATATAAATCGAACCAATAAATAAATTTTATTTTGATAGTTTTTTTTTTTTTTCAATGCCTCCTTCATCTTCCCTACGGATCAAAGGGTTAGTGCTTATTGCTGAAATTCTAGCATTCTTGCCATCTTCTAAATTATTAGTTCCTTTCCTAAGGCTCCTGTGAGACAGTGCTCGATTTGAACATCAAATCCCCCCTTTCCGAGGAACTGTGAGTGGGTGTTTAACAAAGCATGTTGTTTGGTTGTTGTTGTTGTTTTTATCTCTCTCCTAAACAAGAATGTTGGTTTCCTTGTTTGTGCCCTTAAGATGTCGGTGACTGTTTTCTTCACTTGTTTTGAATGCGATATTGGGATTAGAAAAGCAAACTCTTAATTGTGGAGGCTGTTGAAGCATCTCAGCGCAACTCCTTAATTTCCTCCAAGCGGACAACATTCCTTACTATTTTATTTTCCATTTCTTTCTCTTTTGTGCTCTTTGTCTCTCTCCCGTCCCAGTTGTGTCCTTGTCTCCTTTTAGCAAGGACTAGAAAATGCCTGAGGAAAAATAACACCTCGAAATGTTGAATATCTGAAGTTCTGAGATTAGCCACTAAGTATTGAAGAAGAGAGGTTTCTGAAACTCTGAATTAAAGTGCAAAGGAGTCAGAAGAACCACAGTGGCGGTTAAAAATATCTTCCTTTTAAAAACAGATTAGAAGGATTGAGTTAAATCAGGAGAGCTCTACTTTTTACTTTCCATCATAAATCAGGACTAAAGAACAATTTCCCTGTGGCGTCTCAGACTGTTAGGTCACCCAGCTTTCCATGAGTTTTAGATGGAACGGGAGATATTCTGCAATCATTCTCCTCCTCCTCCTTTTCTTCTCCCTCTCCCTCCTCTTCCTCCCTCCTTCTCCTTCTCCTTCTCATCCTCTTCCTCCGTTCCTTCTCTTTCTCCTCCGTTCCTTCCCCTTCTCCTCCTCCATTCCTCCTCCTCCTCCTCCTACATTCCTCTTCCTCCTCCTCTTCCTCCATTCCTTCTCCTCCTCCTCCTCCTCTGTTCCTTCTCCTTCTCTCTCTTCTTCTCCTTCTCCTTCTCCTTCTCCTTCTCCTCTTCCTCTTCCTCCGTTCCTTCTCCTTCTCCTCCTCCGTTCCTTCCCCTTCTCCTCCTCCTCCTCCTCTGTTCCTTCTCCTTCTCCCTCTTCTTCTCCTTCTCCTACTCCTCTTCCACTTCCTCCGTTCCTTCTCCTTCTCCTCCTCCATTCCTTTCCCTTCTCTTCCTCCTCCTTCTCCTCCTACTCTTCCTCCTCCTCCGTTCCTTCTCCTTCTCCTCCTCTTCCTCCATTACTCCTTCTCCTTCTCCTCCTCTGTTCCTTCTGCTTCTCCTCCTCCATTCCTTCTCCTTCTCCTCCTCCTCCTTCTTCTCCTCCTCCTCCTCCTCCCTAGCATATTCCCGCAGGTGCAGGGTCTGCTTTTCAGATCATTGAATGCCACTTTGCACGGTCAGCTGCGTCTCCAGGATGCAGGCCCGTGGCTTGGATATCTTTGTTGATGGCGTCTTGCCATCTCTGTTTTGAATACCTGTGAGGTCGCCGGCCATTGACTTCTAGTTGATAGGCAGTCTTGGCAACGGTGGAAGGTGCTGCTCTGTGGACATGTCCATACCAACGGAGTCGGCCTTCTCTCATCTTCTCAATCACAGCTATTCTGGAGGCCGATATATATTTGTATTCGTTGAAATCTGTGTTGAGTGAGAAATGACCTCTCAGGTTTTGGGGTTTCAGTTCCCCAGACGCAGAAATGCAGGTAGTCCTCTACTTACGACCACAATTGAGCCTAAAACGTCTGTTGCTAGATGAGACAGTTGTTAAGCAGGTTTTGCTTCAATTTCACCTTTCCTGCCCTAGTTGATTAAGTGAATCACTGCAGTTGTTAAGTTAATAATACGGTTGCTAAGTGAATCCGGCTTCCCTGTTGACTTTGCTTGTCAAAAGGTCCCAAAAGGGACCTGGGACACTGAAACCGTCATAAGTACATGCCAGTTGCCAAGCATCCAAATTTTTTTAATCACGTGATCACAGGGATGCTACAACGGTCAGGCGAAGAATGCTCCTAAATCACATTTTTTCCCCAGTGCCATCCTAACTTTCAATGGTAATTAAACAAATTGTTCTCAGTGGAAGATTGCTTGCATTATGCTTTTATTTTCTTTCTTCCGCCCGCTTTTCTTTCTCTTTCTTGTCATTATCTGGATGACATCCGGGACAATTTCTTTGTGGAGTGATGGGTTAAACGATCAGCCACAGAAGGTTCAGTGCTTACATAGAGAGACCGAATATTTTTCCGCTCGCTGGCTGTTTAATCTCTCAATCTCATTACTGAAGATAAACAGCCAGTATTAATAGCCAGAGCGGCTGGTTACAGATATGGCATGTTATTTCAGCCGGCTGAATGTTTTTCATTTCCAGATTTTAAAGAGAAGTAATTAGGTTTCATTACAGGTCAATAAAGCATTTAAAAAAAAAAAAAAAAAAAAGAGCAGCCCTGATAGGCTGCAGCATGGAAGTAGATCAGGGGTGGGTTCTAAATTTTTTTACTACCAGTTCTGTGGGGGTGGCTTATTTTGTGGGCGTGGCTTGATGGTCATGTGACAATTATTTAGGATTTAGCAGAGGTACTGGTCTACCAGGCTTTTAACTGCTTGCAGAGCTGTACCGATCTACCCATTTATTTTTTGCAGGCACTGATCTACCCATTTATTTTTGCAGGCACTGATCTACTCATGTATTTTTGCAGGCACTGGTCTACCCATTTATTTTCGCAGGCACTGATCTACTCATGTATTTTTGCAGGCATTGGTCTACTCATTTGTTTTCTTTTAACACTGATCAGCTGTAGGGTGGCCCTTTGAAGCCCCATGGCAAGAGTTTAAACAGTTTTTTCCCTCTAGCCATCAGCCGGGACTCAGGAGGCAGCAATAGATTGGGGGTGGGGCCAAATAAAAGGCAAGAATAACGCGGGGGTGGGTGGGGCATGGGGGAGGGGCACCGGGTGGGCAGGTGGGCAGAACCGGTTCGGTGATGTCATATCATCACCGCTACCGGCTCAGGGGAACCGGGCCGAACCGGGAGGAACCCACCACTGAAGCAGATGGTAAACACTGCACTGTTCATTGGCAAACACATTTTTTTTTCATAGCAGGAGTAAAAAAAAAAAAAAATCCGTGGCCCTCCCAGATGTGAGAAAATTTACATTCCTTCATCTTTACTTTTCTCAAAGGGGCAGAGGATACGGAAAGTTTTTTCAGGAATTGGTGGTGGGCCAGAATTTTGCCTGTTGGATTGAGAAAGGAGGTTTTTTTTAAATGTTTCTCTTAACATTTCGTTAAGAGCCTGGTATGTGATACTTAGGGGTGGGCTTCAAAATTTTTAGCAAGGGGTTCTCTGCCCAGTTGCTGGGTGGGTGTGGCTATGGTGGGTGTGGCCATGTGGGCCTCCTGCACCATGGTGGAGGGGGGGTGGCGTTTTTGCCCTCCCCGGGCTCCAGAGGCTTTCCTCGAGCCTCCTGGAGGGTGAAAACGGCCTCCCCAGGCTCCGGAGGCCCTCTGGAGGCCGGAAATAGACCCAAACTTCTGGTAGGCCCGCTTTTCGCCCTCCTCGAGCCTCCATGCGTGCCTTGCACTTACCTACATCTAAATGGGCCACGTGGGGACTCCTGGGAGGGGTGGGGTGGGCAAGGCTAGCCAGGGGTGGGATTTGGGGGTTCTCCAAACTGCACAGAATCTTAGCTAGAGGTTCTCCCGAACCCCTATGAACCCCCAGCAGCCCACCCCTGGTGACACTAGGTGTAAACTTTACAACTATATTGCTAAAGTTTGGAAAACAATTTTTATTACGAATAAACCTTACATTTAAAACAAAGGGATAAAAGGGTGTTTGTAGGAGGAAGAAAAGTTTCTTTCGCTCTCCTCTTTCTCCATCGTTGGCTCCGATGGAGAATTTTTCAATCTTTATCCTATCAAGTTTCCACAATCAGTTTTCACAATTCGGGTAGAAGAGAGCCACGTAATTAGCAGCAACTGGTACCATTTTTCATGAATAATGAATTTGCTCAAAGAACATGCTGCTTATGCTTTCTCCTAATAATGAACAATAGATTAGGCTGTTAATGTTCTCACTGTTCGGGATAAAATTGGCCCGACATTCTGTATTCCAATTATTTATTGTACGGGTGGGAAAAGGGTCTTTTCTGAATGCTAAATATTAGATGGGAAGGAAATAGCAATTATCTCCATTATCCCTTGGAACATTATATCCTCTTCTTTGTCTCCATTGATTCTCTACATTGTTTGAAATAATGCGCTTTGCTATTTCCTTCCTTTCTTTCCACCTGTAATCCCGTGACCATCCATGAGGTAGCAAAAAAAATAAAAAATAAAATAAAAATTGCAGCCTTGAGTGGAAAATAAATTCAGAAATACTGATGAATTTAAAAAAAAAAAAGGGGGGGGGTTTGCTTCTCTAGGAAGTTAGTCTCTTTTTCCAAGTCCCACTCTAGAGTTGGGTTGTCCACCAGAAAAAACTTCAAAGATGCAAATGTAGGGTTGGAGTTCTAGAGTTAGAAAGGACCTTGGAGGTCTTCTAGTCCAACCATGTCTCCAGAGCAAGAATCCTCATATTAGATGAATGGTTGTCCAACTTGGAACCCTTCATTGATGGCCTTCAAATTCCATCTCTCGCAAAAAACAGTGGTTGAGACCAGGGGTGGGCTTCCAAAATTTTAGCAAGGAATTCTCTGCCCAGTTGCTGGGTGAGCGTAACCATGGTGGGCGTGGCCTAGTTGGCCTCCTGCACCACGGTGGAGGGGAGGCGATTTTGCCCTCCCCGGGCTCCAGAGCCTTTCCATGAACCTCCAGGAGGGCGAAAACGGCCTCCCCAGGCTCTGGAGGCGCTCTGGAGGCTGTAAACGGGCCTGTTTCCAGCCTTCTCAAACTTTCAGTAGGCCCTTTTTTTGCCCTCTCTGAGCCTCTGTGTGCCCCCTGCACTTACCTGCATCCAAAACGGGCCGCGTGGGGACTCCTGCGATGGGCGGAGCCAGCCAGGAGTGGGATTTGGGGGTTCTCCAAACTGCACAGAATCTTAACTAGAGGTTCTTCTGAATCCCTGTGAACTCCCAACAGCCCACCCCTGGGTTGAGACCTTCCTCCATTGGCCTGTTTTCATGTCCAGACAGTGCTTCTCTCTACCCCACCCAAGCTTGTCTTTGCCACTGCTGTGTTTGTGCATCTCTGCAACATCTCAGGCTATTGAAAAACAGATCTTCCTTGTTGTTCCAGCTTGCAGTCCCTAGAAAGCTTGACGGTAGATAGTTTCCTGCCAGCTTCCTTTGGGCTTTCTTCCCGCTTCCTCTCCTTACTTTCTCAGGACCTTGCCAGAACTATTTTGTTTTGGTGATCATGGAAACCCCAATTTTGCTCCGCCGAGCACATTTCACTCCACCGTCTGTCACAACGCTGGCTACATGAATAAGCAGGTTCATCATCATCATCATCATCATGAAGCAGGACTTGGCTGCTTTCTCTTGCAAGGTGCCAGGTGGAGAACAAAAAACACACCGAGCCAAAGAAAAGAAAGAGGCATTTATTTTTTCCCCAGGTTTCAGGGTGTGTGTGTGGGGGGAGAGAGAGAGATTTAATGGAAATCACGGTGGAAAACATAATGCTGAAATGGGCTCCAATCCAGAAAAATGCAGGTGTGGTGGAAAGCAAAATTTCTGGGCAAGCAGTTCCAGGTATCTGGATTAGAATAGAATAGAATAGAATAGAATAGAATAGAATAGAATAGAATAGAATAGAATAGAATAGAATAGAATAGAATAGAATAGAATAGAATAGAATAACAAAGTTGGAAGGGACCTTGGAGGTCTTCTAGTCCAACCCCCTGCTTAGGCAGGAAACCCTACACCTCTTCAGACAAATGGTTATCCAACCTCTTCTTAAAAACTTCCAGTGTTGAAGCATTCACAACTTCTGCAGGCAAGTTGTTCCACTGATTAATTGTTCTCACTGTCAGGAAATATCTCCTTAGTTCTAAGTTGCTTCTCTCCATGATGAGTTTCCACCCATTGCTTCTTGTCCTGCCTTCAGGTGCTTTGGAGAATAGCTTGACTCCCTCTTCTTTGGGGCAGCCCCTGCGATAATGGAACATTATTGGATATTGAATTCTTAGAATCCTTCCCCTGGAGAATGGGGGGTTATGGCGATTTTTCAATATCCTTCCCCCAGGAGTGGGGAGGGAACGGGGATTTTGCAGTATCCTTCCCCTGGAGTAGGGTGGGAATGGAGATTTTGCAGTATCTTTCCCCTGCCATGCCCACCAAGCCACGCCCACCAAGCCACGCCACGCCCACAGAACCGGTAGTAAAAAAAATTGAATTCCACCACAGAGCCAGAGGTTTCTCTCTTCCTTCTCTCAACGGATTGAGGCTGCATCTAAAACACAGCATATGAATTCTCCTAAAGACACACTCATATATATATAAATCCAAGTCAGCATTTAAAAAAAAAAGAAAGAAGAAGCAGCCAAGGCTATATTTGTTTTAAGCAGTTAAATCCAAGCCGAATGAAATGATTTTGACAACTGTCAGGAGGTTGTCAGGTTAAGCTTGCAGGTTTGGCCAGAAACGGCGCAGAGAGACGGTTCCCGTCATATGCTTGCAAAAGGACGTGGCTCCTTCGTGAGTTTTTACCATTTGCTTTATTGATGAGTTTGGTCTGGCATTGGGTGAACTTTTTGACTTCAGGAGGAGCTGCCAATACAAGCATCCCCAGTCTTAAAAGTAAAGATATTTGGATTATTTACCGAAATTTCCTTTTGGTACTATCCATGGAGGTAGTGACAGATTTTATTTTCCTGGGCTCCAAGATCACTGCAGATGGGGACTACAGCCAAGAAATTAAAAGACACTTGCTCCTGGGAAGGAAAGCTATGGCAAATGTAAGACAGCATGCTAAAAAGCAGAGACATCATCCTTCCAACAAAAGTGGGAATAATCAAGGCGATGGTTTTCCCAGTTGCAATGGATGGCTGTGAAAGTTGGACCATAAGGAAGGCTGAGCGCCAAAGAATGGAGGCCTTTGAACTATGGTGCTGGAGAAGACTCCTGTGAGTCCCTCGGACTGCAAGGGGATCCAACCAGTCAGTCTTAGAGGAGATCAACCCTGACTGCTCTTTAGAAGGCCAGATTCTGAAGAGGAAACTCAAATACTTTGGCCACTTAATGAGAAGGAAGGACTCACTGGAGAAGAGCCTAATGCTGGGAAAGATTGAGGGCAAAAGAAGAAAGGGATGACAGAGAATGAGGTGGCTGAATGGAGTCACTGAAGCAGTTGGTGTGAGCTTAAATGGACTCCAGAGGATGGTAGAGGACAGGAAGGCTTGGAGGAACGTTGTCCATGGGGTCGGACATGACTTTGCAACTAACAACAACAAAAACCGAAACTTCACACTTAGCGATGAACAGCTCCTTGTGAATTTTCTTCCCCTATCAAATGTGGTTTGTTTTTCTACCGCATTGTTAGGTGACTTTTAACATCTTTGCTTGGAGGAATAAGCCCATGTAATCCTAGGCTGCATTAATAGTGGAATAGAGAATCAAGATCATGTGAAGTATCAGTACCGCTTTAGAAAGCCTTAGTACGGTCAAACCTTAGAATACTGCATCCAGTTTTAGTCACAAGAGATGTTGAGAGTCTGGAAAGTATGCAAAGAGCAACAAAGATGATTAGGAGGCTGGGTTCAAAACGTATGAGGAACGGTTGCAGGAATTGGGTATGGCGAGTCTAGAGAAAAGAAGGACTTTTCATTTTCATTTCATTGCCAAAAAGGCAATGAAGAGTTGTTAACCTAATCTTGCGAAGCTTCTTCTCCGGTGATATTGTACTACTAACTAGGCCGTACAAAACATTTGCTAGATCAATTCTCAAATACAGCTCATCTGTCTGGAACCTGCACTGCATATTGGACATTAATACAATCGAGTGAGTCCAGAGATATTTCACAAGAAGAGTCCTCCACTCCTCTGCTCGCAACAGAATACCTTAGGCCACCAGGCTTGAAATTTTGGGCTGAAGACAACTTAGAACTACGCTGCCTCCGGTCTGACCTAAACGTAGTACACAAAATTATCTGCTACAACATCCTACCTGTCAATGACTCCTTCAGCTTCAACCACAACAATACATGAGCACACAATAGATACAAATTGAAAGTAAACCGCTCCAGACTCGATTGCAAAAAATACGACTTCAGCAAGAGTGGTCAACGCCTGGAATGCTCTACCTGACTCTGTGTCTCTTCCCCAAACCCCCAAAACTTTAACTTTAGATTGGCTACTGTTGACCTCACCCCATTCCTAAGAGGTCTGTAAGGGGCGTGCATATGCGCACCAGCGTGCCTACCGTCCCTGTCCTACCGTCCCCATTTATTCGTATCCTTATGCTGTATTCATAATCGTGTTTATGCTTATATCTGTTATCTTGCTTGACAAAATAAATAAATAAAATAAATAAATAAAATAAAATCAGGCGTGACTCTCCAACTGCCTTGCTTAATAATGGAAATTCTGGTTCCAATTGTGGTAATAATTCTAGGACCACTGTATATTTAAGAGACGTTGGTTTTCACTGGAAGCTTTCATGAAGAGACTGGGTGGCCATAATGTCAGAAATGGTGTAGGTTGGGTCTCCTTCTTGGGGTGGGGTGGACTAGATGACCTACAAGGTTCCTTCCAACTCTGTTGATCTGTTGCGAAAAATTCAATACAACTTTTTTGCATCGAAGGGTGGAAGGGTTGAGAGAAGCAAAAGGAAGTTGTTTTCTATCAAGCTAGAGGCGGACCGTGGATCAAAGGGCTTTGCAAAATTCCTGCAGCGCATGGATTTGTGATTTATCCTGGCATTGGAAAGAAAAACATTACTAATAAGCAAAATGTGCGTCCTCTCCTGTTTGGCATGCCAGACTATATCAGACCTTTCCCTCATCGACTTCCTGCTTCCCGTGGCCTGTGTGCACTGAATAATATTTGCATTTTCCCTCCGACAACATACCTTCCTCTTAGGGAGGAAATTCCTGTTCAACTTTTCTTCCAATCTACTTTAAACAATCGTTTCCGGAGGTCTCCCCCTGCTTTTATTTCCATTTTTTTTTAAAAAAAGTAACGTAATAGTATCATTAAAAAGCCAGAAGGCGTGCTTGTTGTCAGCAATTCAGCATTCTCAAAATTAAAGCAACTTGACAAAATATTCCTGCTTTATTGGAAGGAGTTTTTTTAAAGCAATGTTTATTATTGACGTGCAATTAAATATAGTTCGTTGCTTTGCAGGGTGCCAGAAAGTAAACTAAAAACCTGCCCATAAATGTTTTCCACACGCTTGTTTTCCACACTTTTCCTGGCCTGTTGTTTATGGAGGCATTAATTTGTGCAAATGGAAACTGTCGCAAGGGGAGGAAAGCGTGCGTAAGATGTGAAGTCCAAGGATTAGAACTAGGAGGGGGGAAAAGGAATCAAAACATTTAATGTATTTTTGTTTTCGTCCTTTGGGCTTCAATCCAATCCTGGATAAAAATAGCCGCTCAACGTGATTATTTTGCCAATGAGAAGAGAATATTTGTAGCGCAAAGTTGGTGCTCTCCGAGCTCGTTTTCTTGCAGACGTTTCATTACCCAACTAGGTAACAGCATCAGCGCTAGAAGGGGCAGGGGTGTGTAGAATGGAAAAGGAGGAATATGGGGTCTTTGGTGCTCCCCAAGCTTGGTTTTCGTGGCAGACTTTTCATTACCCAATTAGATAACGTAGTTTTTTCAGGGCCGTTATAACTTCAGTTGCTCAGTGAACGGTCATATATCAAAGACTGCCTGTACATGGGTGCCCTTAATTCTGGTTTAAGGTTGTCTTAATTCTGTCCTAAACATCATTTTAATGGTGTTAAGTGAAACAGCTTGGTGGAAAAAAAAAAGAAAGCATTGTTCCAGTAGATTTTGCATTCAAAGGAATCTTGTTTGTCCGAAGCCCACCCCACTGCTAGCTGTAGTCGACAAAATACCCATGAAAGCAATTTTTCTAGGGCAGATTATCTTGTGAAGTTAGGTTGTCTTCAACCTACCTTCTTCAGTTCTCAGCAGGAACGCACAGACGCTTATTAGAACTAGGGACGTGATAGGCAGTCTTCCAATATTTTGAGGGGCTGTCGCAGAGAAGACGGGGTCCACCCATTCTCCAAAGCACCCAGGGCAGGATAGGAAGTAATGGATGGAAGCTAATCAAAGAGAGATTCAACCTAGAATTAAGGAGAAAGTTGCTGTCAGTGAGAACAATTCATCAGTGGGACAGCTCCCGCCTTTCAAAGTTGTGGGTGGCTCCATCACTGGAGGGTCTTAACAAGATTGGACAGTGAATTTTCTGGAATGGTCTAGGCCCAGTCTCCTGCTTGAAGCAGGGGGCTGGACTAGGCGGCCTTCAAAGTCCCTTCCGACTCTTATTCTGGAATTCGGGTGTTGGCAGTGTCTTGCCAAAAGGATCTCATTCCAGGGGGGTGGGAAAGGGGGGTGGGACAGTGTTAAATGATTAAATTTTGTGGGAATGTGTCCACTGCTTACATGTCAAAATGTGAATGTGTCAAAAAGAGTTTTGAGATCAGGTCTTCAAAAGTATCAGTTCTATCTAAAGAGCCTGAATTGCCCACTTGTTACTGAGTGAACTAAGGGACGCAGTGGATCGGTGGATAAGATGCTGAGCTTGTCGATCGAAAGGTCGGCAGTTCAGCGGTTCGAATTCCTAGCGCCGCGTAATGGGATGAGCTCCCGTGACTTGTCCCACCTTCTGCCAACCTAGCAGTTCGAAAGCACGTAAAAAAGGCAAGTAGAAAAATAGGGACCACCTTTGGTGGGAAGGTAACAGTGTTCCGTGCGCCTTTGGCATTTAGTTATGCCGGCCACATGACCACGGAGACGTCTTCGGACAGCGCTGGCTCTTCGGCTTTGAAACGGAGATGAGCACAGCCCCCTAGAGTCGGGAATGACTAGCACATATGTGCGAAGGGAACCTTTACCGTTACTGAGTATATTAAATATATATATGGAAACAGAATGGGGAGACCGTCGTTTTCCAACTGAAGAAATAGTTAAGACCAATCATATCGCATAACATCTCTACTTTAAATTATTAACCCAATTAGTGCTTTATTCACATTTTAAAAACTTGTACAATTTATTACAAATATAAAACAGTGCAGTTTTCCATACATTATCCCAATTCTGAGACAAACACTTAAAAGACATGGAAAAAGCTTTAATTCTTATAAACATAACATTTTTTTATACCATTCACACTCTTTATTTTCTTCCTCTACCTTTTGATTCAAAAAGATCAAACTTACAACATACTGTAGGTTTATTTTTATTCAAAAAGTTACTTGTCTCAAGACATAAATACAAATCAGAAAACAGTACAATTAGGACGATAGAATGTGGAGGACAACAGGTTAAGGTAAATATATAAAACATTTTTAGTCTGAAAACATAAAGCTGTAAGAACTGCTTTCACAAAGAAACACTCCTTCAAGAGTAAGAAAAAAAAATCAACGAAATCATATATACAGTCCTCTCAGCAGTTCTATTTAAACGCAGTGGTGTAAAGGAGGAGAGAAAAAAAAGAAAGAAATATAGGCAGTATTTTAGACATGTGAATATTTATGCAAAATGGAGTTATGCGAAACTGGCTCTGTGTATTACATCATGATTTTCAAAATAATTACGTTATCAGGATCCTTTAGAGAATCTATGGTTTATGGCTACCACAGCCCAAGCTTTAATTTTTTTTCCTTTTGTCTAAGAGGCTCTTCTATTTGCTTATTTGAGGAAATTATCATATTGCAAGCATATTAAGGCGCATGGAATGATTAGAAATAATATACCTCAAGAACTGAGAGACAACTGACAAAAATATACATTTGTGTTATAAGTTAATATTTCCTTTAAATGTCGTCTAGCTGCCTAAGCATGGCAAAAATGAATTATGTTGAAATGACATAAATCCATGGGTTTTAATTGTTTTTTTTTTAATTTAACTATGGGGGAAAAAAAAGCAATGAAATTCATTTAAAGCTTAGCTTTCAAAGAATGTGATGGGGTACTGATGAAGTTCTATCACCCAATTCAATTTACATACAGAAGAAATGTCCTGTAACCTGTTAGAAGTATCATTAACCTGAAGACTGCTTGCAAAGACAGAGATAGATAAAACAATATAAAATACAAATTTAAAAATCATTTTAAAGCATGAATTCTCATGCTTAAATCTATTTTTTAAACATTGTTAAACTTTCAATATATTTCTGAAACCTCATAATTTTTAAGTTGGAATTTAAAAGTAAGAAAAAACTAAAACTGCGCAATTATAAAATCAGCACCAATTTTTTATATATATATATATATTTATACTTTTTTATTTAAAATTTAGACCCCTATTCCCACACTCTAATAAGCTGTATATTTTTGTTTAGAATTTTTTTTTCTGCAAACATACTACAATAAGCTTCTTTATTTGGAGACAAAATACAGTGGCACTACTGGAAGGAATCTCACAATATTACATTTGCTTTTCTTAAAGGACAAGCAAACTCTTAGGGTTAGAGATGGGTAAGCTGAAATGATATCAGTGCTTTCTGGCAGTTTATGATTCTTGGATATTTCATGAATATGTAACAAGGAAGCCTTGGCGTGTGTTGTTTCTTTCTTCTTTTTTTTAATATTCTATAATAATTTCTGAATTAAAAAAAAATCACTCGTAATTTATTTCCATGATTATCACAACCAAAGTAAAGTTTCTGTTGACCAGAATTTAAACATCACATCAAAAAATGCTTTTCTTTTATCTAATTACACAGATTTCCAAACTTCAAAATCAAATTGTCCCATTTTATTTTCACCTGATGCTTTCAATGATAATCTAGAAAAAATATATATAATTGCTTGAGTATGTTCAACAGATGACAGAAGTGCGTATACTAAGCACCTCTTTGATGCTAGGATTATTATTTTTTTTTAAAAGTGATATTTATACTATGAGTTGGAAATAAACTAAACATTGTATAAATAAAATACTGGTTTCCCAACAGAAACAATAGCTTATCCTCAAGTCGTTTACTTGTCCTTTATTGTTTCAGGCAAAGAAAACTGCCCCTTCAATGTACTGGATCTTGTAAGCACATCAATTCTCCTTAGAGAAAAAAATCTTGCTCAGAATATCACTGTTATCTACACTTTTTAAATTTAAAAATCTCCTTTTCCACAGTAGAAAATGACTTTACCACGGAGTTATTTGCTGAACTAGTATTAAAACATTGATACCCCGAGAACCTAGAAGAAAGGGGAAAAGATTAAACTGTAAGGTTTTTTGTCAAGGAGTGAAAATACTTTTAGAATATGCACAAAGTACCATATGTTTTTGACTGTAAGACATACTTTTTTGTCTCCCAAAAGGGGGCGAAAATGTCTGTGCATTTTATAGACTGAATATTGCTGAAGCCCCGCCCACACACCAACCATTTTTTTTGGCCTCCGCACACCCTATTTTCGGGCCTTTTTTCAGCCTTTTTTGGGCCTGTTTTTGAGGCTTTTTTCGGCCCATTTTGGGGGCTTTTTTCAGCCCGTTTTGGAGGCTTTTTTCGACCCTTTATTTTTCAGAAAAAATAGGCCACAAAAAGCCTTGAAAATGGGCTGCAAAAAGCCTTGAAATCAGGCTGAAAAAAGCCCCCCCAAAAGCCTCAAAAATGGGCTGAAAAAAGCCCCAGAAACAGGCCAGAAAAAGACTGGAAAAGGCCCCCAAAAAATTAGGCCAAAAACTTTTTTTGTTGTTGTTTTCCTCTTCTAAATTTAGGTGAGTCTTATAGTCAGGTGTGTCTTATAGTCTGAAAAATACGGTATTTATCATTTAAATATTTATCATTTGAAAGAGAAATCAGTGATGGAAGCTAAAACCTTCCAAATTGTCCCTGTTTCTTCCCAGACCATGTTAATTCTATCAGTTTTAAATCCAGGTCATGATTATTTTTGAAAGACCTTCAGAAACATGGCTACTAGTTAAGCTTCGTTCTAAATTTCTTTTAAAAAAACAACCCCAACACTTATAACAACAACAACAGAAGAAGAAGTACAAGACTTTGCTCAATCATGTTTAACGTGTGCTGCCCTCGTGTGGTGGCATCTAAGGACGCTATGTATATTTCTAATTTATGCACAGAATTTCTTTCTTCCATATTATATCACGTGAGGAACCCAAGGAAGTTTTGAAAAGGCTTCAAGTAAAGTCACATGAAAATTATCCCATCTGTGATTATGATTTTCCCCTCCGTTCCTGTTTGGCAGTAAGCAACCAGCAACTGCCAGAATTTCAAGGCAAAGAGGGCTTTCCCCAACCTTTCCCATTGTACAGGTAGGCCTTGACTCATTTCCATTCGTTTAGTGACTGCTCGAAAGTCACAACAGCACTGAAAAGTGATTTACGACCGGCCCTGGATTAAGTGATTTGAAGGAAGGAAGGAAGGAAGATGGGAGAAGGAAAGAAGATGGGAATGAGGAGGGAAGGAAGGGAGGAAGGAGAGGAAGGAAGGAAGATGGGAGAAGGAAGGAAGGAAGGAAGGAAGGAAGGAAGGAAGGAAGGAAGGAAGGAAGGAAGGAAGGAAGGAAGATGGGAATGAGAAGGAGGGAAGGAAGGGAGGAAGGAGAGGAAGGAGAATGAGACGAAGGAAGGAAGGAAGGAAGATGGGAGAAGGAAAGAAGGAAGGAAGATGAGAATGGGAATGGGAATGGGAATGAGAATGAGAGGAAGGAAGGAAGATGGGAGAAGGAAAGAAGGAAGATGGGAATAGGAAGGAAGGAAGGAAGGAAGGAAGGAAGGAAGGAAGGAAGGAAGGAAGGAAGGGACTCACTTATAATAGCAATGGAAATTCTGGTCCCAAATGTGGTCCTAAATCAAGGATTACCTGTACCTGAGACCCACTCAAATATGAACAAAACAAACCTTGTGATATTTTTTTGGGGGGTGGGGGGGGAACAGCGGAATAAAAGAAATAATAACATGGCCTTTTATTGGAATGCATGTTCTCTAGAGCAAGTTTTCAGTGATGTTATAATCTCATGGCTATTTTAATTACAGTCTTTGATATAGTAATGTTATGCTAAGGTAGTCATCAAAGTCTGTGGCCATGATGAGTCTCCCTGGCCCTAGACTCTGGGAAAGACTGCAAAGGAATTCCTCTCCTGTCATTATCACTGATTCCCTCCCTAGTCTCAGAAGAAAGTTGAAGGATCTGCCCATTTTCAGCTGCAGAGATAATTCAGAATTATTCCTAAGGATTCTGAACCACGCCAGCCACTCAAGCAGGGCCTAACTTCCCACCCCACTTAGAAGGGTCACGTCCGACTTCTCCACCGGGGAAAAAAGAAACCGCAATTCACCCAAACTTGTCACATCCTACTTACAGATTCATCCATGATTGATGCAGGGTCAAAGAAATCTGGCTTTAACTCTGTTCTTTCTCTTCTGTTCTTTGATGGTGGCTAAAAGGCAAACCAGGTTATCAGTGTATTGGGTTGATTTAATTGTATTTATTCATGCAGAGTCATTGGAGTTATGTGTTTTCCCTCCAACTCTGATGTAAAAGAGGCCAGGTTTGCATACATCTATCTAGGAAGAGAAGAGGCTCAGCATTTAAACTAAGACAAATCAACATTTTAAGTGGAAAAAAGCTATTATAGAATATAGCCAATCTTCTAAAGGAAGGAGAATGGTTGGTTGGTTGGTTGGTTGTTTTGTTCGGGTTTTGTTTTGGTTTTTTTGCAACAAGGTGTAAGTAACTGATTCTTACTAGGTCTATGTCCATGGTATCAAAGTCCATGCCTTCATTGAGATCCTCGATGCGCCCTTCGGATGACATCATCACATCTTCAACGATGGGCTCTTCGTCGTCCTCCATGAGACTAGTGCCACGTCGACTAAAAGAACATTTAAACACGGATATGAGTGTCGCTCAGTCACGCAACACCGAGCGTTCTTTCAGCATGAAAACTGCCAACCCCGTATAGAAAAATCTTATCATGAAAATAGCGTTAACATTTGTTAGGAGACTCAGCCCTACTTTTCACCCGAGGGTTTAAAAATACTCCTTTGCTTGATGATTTCGAGCAGGCTGTTTTGGCCTCATCCAAAAGGTTTCAAAAGCCTTCCGATAAAAATCAGAACAAACAGCCTTTTAAGAGCCTCCTTGAACTCTCAAATGTTCTGGACACCTCTGCAGCAAACCCCTGAGGAGTTTATTTTCCGTGTTAGTCGAATAATCTTCAATATCATTCAATATTTATTGGAGAGCAAGTAAAAAAAAATGCATTTCTCTTCTTCTTGGTAACTATACATAGCAATAGTAATAGCACTTTATACTGCTTCATAATGCTTTTACAGCCCTTTCTAAGGAGTTTACAGAGTCAGCCTATGGCCTCCAACAATCTGGGTCCTCATTTTACCCACCTCAGAAAGATGGAAGGCTGAGTCAACCTTGAGCCGGTGAGATTTGAACTGCCGAACTGCAGCTAGCAGTTAGCTGAAGTAGTCTGCAGTACTGCACTCTGACCACTGCATCACCTTGGCTCATAGATTGGTGATGTTTGTCAATAATACAGTTCTACTTTCTATCCAGAAAAATTTATCTTTTGAGGGAAAAGTTTAATGCTCCTAAGAAGACTTTTACCCTCTGCATAAAATAGTTTGCAACCCAATTTCTAACTACCGGTGCGCAAAGCCAGTGCCCAGCTTGGGACAATGGCTGTTGTGTACTCACATGGCGTGCTGCAAGTTGGTTCTCAGCTTTACGTAGTTCATAGCTGCCCTCTCCTGCTGCTGCCTGGCTGCTTCCTCCTGCTGTCTTTGAGCTAGCATCCATGTTACCTGCGTACTGGAAGGAATAACACCTTTCTTTAAAAAAAAAAAAAAGGGACAGGTGCGGTACTTGAGCAGGGGGTAAGGCCCAATTAAAAGCAAGCATATACTTGTAGTCGATGGGTGGCTGATGGTGCTCGGCTTGCATGGGGTAGACGCCCATGTAGCTCTCTTCCGGTCGCAACCTTTTGGGCTCCCTCATGATGGTGGAAGTGAGCTGCGGCGTCTGTAACATGATGGGCGTGTGCAGGGTCTGCTCTCTGTTCAGCCACAGACTGTCGCTGCTGCTGCTCTCCTCGGCTGCAAAGACAAAGCAGCAGCTCTGCATCAATTCAGAATCCGTGTGCTCCTCGGACAGTATCTGTCGGGGGCTCTTTGGTGCTCTCTGGAGCTTGGTGGCTTTCCTGCAGATGTTTTATTGCCAAACTAGGTATCATCAGCAGTGCTATAGCCTAGCTGTCAACTTTGAATCGAACCTATCTTGCAGAAGCCTTCCCCCCGCCCCCCCATTCCTCCGTTGCCACACAGGGGGAAGAGGAGGGAGGATGAAATGCGTCGCTAGACAAAACACAGAACTTTCTCGTGGGAACCAAGGTCATCTCTACAGGTGGAGAATAGGGACAGGGAAGCGTGCCTGGAGAGCCCGCCAATTAACCTAATTGGCCAACGTGACCTGTGACTTTTGGGGAGGGAGCTCTTTCCTATTTTAATTATATTGAAACTGCGGGAAACATTTAGAGCTGATTTTCCATTTGATCGTGCCGATATGATGTACCCAAGAAAGAAGTTCTTGGAGGAAGAACTTAAGAGGACATTTTTAGCCTCAGAGCTCTGATTTGCTTGGGATCATGACATTAGTGGTCAAATAAGCTGTGGGTGCCACTGCTTACAAAGTATGGTCTACAACATTTGTCGGATTATAACTGGGGTGTAATCCTGGTTAGCGTTAATCTTAAATTTTCCTAATGAGAATGCAAACCAGAAGGCACCGTTCTGATGGGAAACAAACCCAAGGCTGCTTTTGATCTATGGCACAATGTAGGGGATATAAATACAGATAGTCCTCTACTTACAACCACGACTGAGCCTCAAATTCCCACTGCCAAGCAAGGTGGCTAGCGAAGTGAGCTGTGTCTCATTTTAAAAACTCCCCCCACCCCAAGTGTTAAGCAAATCCCTGCAGTTGAAAAATGCACCTAATAACTCTGGCTTCCCCAATTGACTTTGCTTGCCAGAAGCCGTCCGGGAAGGTTATAAAAGGTGGATCACATGAATGCCAAACAGTGCAACGGTCATAAAATACATGCCAGTTGCCAAGTGTCTGAATTTTGATCATTTGGAGATGCTGCAACGTAAGTGTGAAAAACGGTCCTAAGTCACTTTTTTCCCCAGTGCTGTTGTAACTTTGAATGGCCACTAAACAAATGGTTGCAAGTTGGAGGATTACCTGTATAGACTCTATACACCAAGGAAAGCCAAAATAAAGGACTGCAAACCTTCAGGAAGTTTCCGCTTCCCTGTAGCTGGTTTTGTCTTCTTGTTCCTTACTGTCGACCCTCGATTACTAATCCCACTGATGACTGACATCGTGTCGTCATCACCCCCAGCTAGCAAAGAATTCCTGTAAGACATGAGTGGAAGCCACACATCTTCCCTTCGAAGAGACATCTGGAAGGTCATGAACTTCTCCAGGTAAGCGTACCTTCAAAAGAAAGAAGGAGCAAGAGATTACTAGAAATACCCCCTGGATTGTCTTTTAAGCTCATGAATGAATTATTAAAGATAGTTACTGCTGCTGTTCAAATTTCTAATGTAGAAGAGATAATGGGTGATCCATATGGTCACCCATTTTCTGATGATATATTTTTGTCACCATAAACAACATGTGTCAACTAATCTTTTTTTATTTCTTCTCTATTAAGTAAATTACAAAAAGCTGGAAAAACCTGGAACACAATTAGATAAAGGATAGATTTTTTACAACTGGAATGAACCAGAAGAAATATTTCTTCTTCCTGGTAGAAATTTGTGTTCTTCCATATCCTGAAAATCAGCGAGTAGTTGCCCACCCTGTTTTAAAACCCGTTTCACTGAAAATAAAAATCCCTTAACTAAGTTTCTAAAACACTGTGAAAATAGCTGTAAAATACTTACACTGTTTTTTTGTCTTGCCTGAGAAGTTTGGAAGAGAATTCGCTCAATATATCAAGAAATGCCAAATTTAAAGGTGGATGGCTTTCTCCTTGTGGGTTAAGCTCTTTAAAAGCAAACTCTATCCCATCTCTGAAAAAAAAAAAATAATTCAAAAGTGAGCATCGCTAAGAGCATTTTTATTGTGCTTTCCTGACACAAAAGAGCTCGACATCAAACCCTGAATATTTCAAAAGGACAAACGGTATTACATTTCAATCAGTGCTGCTATATTTAAGGCATACGGAGTAAATTATATGCCTCTTACAAGTGAGAAATTTATTTGGGGTCAAAGCCAGACTTAGTCATAAGCCAGAGGAGATGCAGTTCTTGAACATATGACAAATTTAAATCTCAGAGAGATGTGCATGAAGTAAAAAAAAAGTGTTTTGCTCAAATGCATCACATTCTGGAAATCGTGCCAAACTACACCAGCTGAGTTGTGGTTCAGTGGAAACAAAACCCAGCGGGAACCCAGAGTGCATTTGTCACCTCCTCAGCACCTCCCAGCGTGGCACATCCCACCAGCTCCCCTGGGGGCCTGCTTCCCTTGCTCAGAAATCACTGCCGTTTCCTTGGCTTTTTCCATTCTTAGCCACGTGTTGAAATCTTGTTCCAACCAGAATAACCGTTATTTCTATTCACAGCCCCAGAATTTTCGTTTAGACACCAACTACCTGAAACCGGCAGTTTCCTATACAAAACATTTTTTTTGCATATAAACCCAATATATTCTGACAGATGCACTGGTTCTCATTTGTTTTTCTCCAATTTATTATTCTAGCTCGTGCAGATTAACAGGAGCATGTTGGTGTAACCAAGCGTGCTGGTTGAGTTTGCACAGAAAAAGTGTCTGGAACTATCCTCATTATTAGCAGGAATAGTGTGTGTGGCCAGTAATCTAGAACAGACGTTAACTTACTAAAAACACTATAAAAAGGCTTGAAGTCGGTTAACAGAGCAGCAAAGAAACCTAGTAAAATCATATCAGGACAAAATCACCAGAAACCAAGGAGTAGAGGGATAGATAGGAGGGGAGAAGAGAGGAAGGAGAGAGAGGAACAGAAGAAAGGGAAAAGGAGGGGAAGAAAGGGAGGGGAAATAAGAGTAAGAGAGAAGGTTAGAAGGAAGGAAGAAGGGAGGTGTGGGAGAAAGGAGAGAAGGGGAAGGAGAAGAGGAAAGAAAGTAGAAGAGGATAGAAGAAGGGAGGGAAGGGAAAGAGTGGTGGAGGATTGTTGTAGAACAAGAGAGATGGAAGAGCAACCCCGAAGATACTTAAAATTGTTTAACAAACTAATATGAAAGTCAAAAGAGAATATGTATGATCAACAATAGATAAGAGACTGTACCTTTAAGACATGTTTATGAGAAATAAAAATAAAAAACTTTTCCAAAAAAAAAGAAAGAAAAAGAACCAGAAACCAACATCTATGGCCCTTTTGACAACCACTTATATCTTTAATATTTATTACCAATGTTTTCTCCTCTTCCCATTCTGACTATAGTATAGGAAATCAACTATCTTATTTATTTCATGTCTTATCAATTTTGCTTATTTGGGGGGAGAGGTCTCTTTTCATCTGATGGTGACAAGGAAAAGAATGATTGGGGGGAAGTTCAATTCTTCTCAAAGTAAAGAAAAAGTCAATCATTACTTGTGTAACATAGCAATGGCTTCTCTTGTTTTCAGCTGATCGAGTCCAAACGTTAAAGCGAAACGCCGAGCCAGTTCCTTAATCCCACTGAAAGACGGCGACGATCTATCAAAATTATACCCATTTTCTTGGATCATCTCATTGAAAAGCTGCGTAAACAAAACATTTTTTCCACCGGTCATAATACAACTTGTGTGTTACTGAACAGCACTGTTTCAGGAGTATTTTAATGCACTCTCTCTTTCTCTCTCTCCTTAACATTATTAAACTCCTACAAAAAAACTGGGCTTCAAACAACATTTTATCTAAACCTTTCAGTATTATATTTGGCTTACATTTCAGCAAATATGCAGGGATGAAAATAGGTTTAAAGACTACTTTATAAAAACACAACTATAAAGTTTACTGAATCCTCTACAAACTGACCTCCTGCACTTAACGGCAAGAAATAAATCAATGAAATGTCTGAATGTAGTTTTTCTGGTTCACCCAAATATGAAAGTTCTCCACGGGTGGTCTGTTTACTACTCCCTCACAATAAAAGAGGCAGAATTGGAATAGGACAAGATGGGTGATTCATCTTGTCCCTCCCCCCATTCTTTAGGATAATTTGGGTGTAATATGTCACCCTGCTTTACAGTGGTACCTAAGATCCCAAAATGAAAGCTCATGTCCAATTGAGCTGTTCAAACGCGTGAAGAATCTCTTAATTATTTCATTAAGACGTAACCTCCTTGCTTCAGAAATTCTACACTTTTTAAACAAATTGAAATTGTTTAAAAATAATTAAGAGATTCTTCAAGCGTTTGAGCAGCTCAACTGGATATTGAACTGTTCAAATGTTGGAAGAATCTCTTACTTATTTCATTAGAAGTAACCTCATTGCTTCAGAAATTCTACTTTTTAAATTAAAAATTGAAACTTGCCTAACATGCAGAATACTATTTTAATTATACTAGAGGTCTTTTCTAGGCACTTTTGCTTATTTTTATCGCTGTAAATAAAACTTGTCCAACAGGATTACATATAGTGTTAATACTGACTCTTTTAAGGTTTTTTTTTTTAAAAAAAATAAGGGTTGTCTTTAACCAATAACCAGTGTAGGTATGTGGAATAGCAAAAACATACCTGCTGTAAACTGAGAATCAATGTCTTTGCACACTGAATTTTGTCTATTTGCCTCGTTTTACTCATTGTTTCTTTGATGATATCTCCGTAGTCGTTGTAATACTATCAGGATAAAAATAGAGATAGTTTCAACTTCAATTAGAATAAAAATATTCCTTTGTGAGTGCCATGAAAAAAAACGTTGGGAGGCGAAGAGCAAAACTAAAAGTAGTTTCATTTCAAACTGAAGAAACTACATGGTAACTTGCTTTAGATATGTTCATTTAATTTCTGCTTTTAGCCAAGGCAATGAGTGTTATCCAGAAGGACTCCCTTAATAATGAAGAAAGAAGCCTCCAGAGATTTAATACAACCACATTCATTCCATATTTTTATATGAGAACCTCAGATCCCTTTCCCTGTAGGCTTTCATTACCTTCATATATTGCTTAAAAATATCTGCAGCAGTGTTCATTTCCACCACGGTATATACAATAAGTTTACAAAAAGCCGCAAGCAAATTTCTTCTTTTGTGCAAAGCTTCTATCTTACTGGCTTCATCATCCTGCTGTCCATCTTTAACAAAAAGAAAAAGAAAAAAAAAGAATGTACATGAGCATTCATTCAGCAACAGGCATTTAGATAGGATTGCGGTATCAACTGCATCTTTATAACCTGGTTTTGCCCTGCAGTATTCTAACGAGGTAACAGTTCATAGCAAGAGAAAGAATATCATGCTTTGTTAGCTACCAAAAACAGACTGAAAGGTTTATTTAAAGTGGTACAGTCCTCATTAGTATTACTTTGAAATGAACCACTTAAAAAAAGTCTTTATGTATCTTTCTGAGTTCTAAAATTAACAAAGCCTTTAAAAAGATAACATAAATTCTTAGAGAAGCTGATAAGTTTTAAAGCTTGTTTTCAGACCTCCAGTCATTTTTTTCCCCCCAATCACCTGAGCGATGGAATTTTAAGGAAGTTCAGACAACAGCTCACCAAACATGCATTTTAAAAATTCAGAGTGCACCAAGGACTCCACGCATCAGAAAAATTTAACTGTAGCATCAAGAGCAAAGTGCCCCAAGATAAGATGAAAACAGAGCTCAAGGGCTCTCAGCTTTGCATATGAGAAACACATAATTCCAGGGATGCTTTTTTCAATAGGCAACTGGACTTTCTGGTTTTTCTTAGAAGACGTTTCACTTCTCATACGAGAAGCTTCTTCAGCTCTGACTGGATGGTGGAATCCTTCCATTCCCCACCATCCAGCCAGAGCTGAAGAAACTTCTCGGATGAGAAGCGAAACGTCTTCAAAGAAAAAACAAGGAAGTTGAGTTGCCTCTTGAAAAAAGCACCTTTGGGACAACCAGGACCTGGATGACTGAGAATCTCCATAGACACATAATTCCAGACTTTCTCATAGGAAAAAAGAACCCTTCAGCAGGACAAGTAAGGCTGAGCAACGTGTATCTCTACATCTCAAAGTGGAGAGGATTAAAGTCCTATTCTTTTGTAACTGAGCACCTTCCTTTGGAGA
Organism: Pituophis catenifer annectens; assembly: GCF_029215685.1. Taxonomy (NCBI): domain Eukaryota; kingdom Metazoa; phylum Chordata; class Lepidosauria; order Squamata; family Colubridae; genus Pituophis; species Pituophis catenifer. The sequence goes on from NW_027256891.1 coordinate 22,965,528, forward strand.
CCAACTAAGCACCCCAGGGAGACCAAGATCTAACCCTGCAATTCCTGTTGTAACCTCTGTATCTGGCTAAGTAAAAAAAATAAGTACAATTGAGGGAGAAAAAGAGAAGTGAGAACCTGTTGCTACCAAAAAGAAATCATAGAGACACATTTCCGAAGACCATACCTGCACTGTTGCTATCGTCGTCTTGGTCAATAAAGACATGATCAAGAATAAAACTCAGGAGTTCAGACTGTAAGGAAGAATCAGGAGTGTAAACTAATGGCTCTAACATGTCACGTCCCCCTGACATGATCTGATGGCTGAAGATCATTAACACGTCACACAAAATAGTGAAGGCCTGCAAGGGAAAGAATGATAGGCGTCGTTAAAAAAGAAAGGAAGGAAGAAAAACACAAAACTTTAACACAAGTCAAGCTTCTAAAAAGCTAGGCTTTTCGAACAGTGGTTCTCAACCTGTGGTCCATGGACCCCTGGGGGGCATGATGTCATCACAGAGTGTCTGTGAAGGCTTGAAGAAATGTTATGATTTAAATCTTGTGTTAAGTCTCGGGGGTCGTGGTGAAGAAAAGGTTGAGAACCACTGCCTTAGAAAATTGCCCCAAGGTGCTTTTTTCAAGAGGCAACTGGACTTTCTGGTTTTTCTTAGGCTGGGAGACTAAGACATAAGAAAACGGTTGCAGGAAATGGGTATGTCTAGAAGGACTAGGGGTGACATGATAGCACCATTCCAATATTTGAGGGGCTGCCACAAAGAAGGGGTCAAGCTATTCTCCAAAGTGCCTGAAGTCAAGACAAGAACCAGTGGATGGAAATTAATCAAAGAAAGAACCAACTAAATTTCCTAATGATGAGAACAATCAACCAGTGGAATGCCATTCCCCACCATCCAGTCAGAGCTGAAGAAGCTTCTTGGAGGAGAAGCGAAACGTCTTCAAAGAAAAACCCGAAAGTCCCAGTTGCCTCTTGGAAAAAAAGCACCTTTGGAACAACCATGACCTGGATGACTGAGAATCTCCATAGACGCTTAGAAAATTGTGTTAACATACCCGACTACATTTTTTAAAGTATTGTCTCAATACAAAACTGTCTCGTTGAATAGAAGTCGATTCAAAGTCATTATTTGGAACTAACAGATTTATTATTCATTCTTACAGCATTATCTTTTCTTGTATTTACTGTGTACTTTTACCTTAGCTGTACTGACTTTGTTAGTAAGGAAATTATACTATCTTTTATACAAATATATGACTTGGCACCTTCTTAGGTTTTGCTCTTTCAAAAAGTATACAGACCTCTCCTTCTGTTTCAATACAGCTGGCAGGGCAAAATTTGAAATAAAACAAAAGAGCTTCAGGTTTGTTTCATTAACCAGGGCACACAAATAATGCTGCACTTTCCTACACACAACTGTTAGTGCCAATGAAAAATGATTTCTGCATTGAAAGCATCTAATGGTCAGATATTAAAATCCGTGACTAACCTGTTCTTTAACAGCAGTATTTACATTGGTAAGGTAGTGCTGACAGATTTGACAAAAAACTCTCATCTGTTTCTTTAAGCGTAGAAGGTCGTCCTTAGAAATGAAAGGATATTAAACAGTGAGTGTGTTTCTTTTGAATCATACTTGCATGAGGAATAGAAGTGAGCTTTTTTTAGAAAAAAAAAAAGAAATGCGAGAACTTTTTCTATGGAGGAGAACAGCAATGTAAAACTTCCTGTAACAATTCAGGTTGTTTAATCTTTCTCTGGCCCTACTTCTGCAAATCAGAAAAGAAATCCTACCTTCTTTCTATCCTTCTTATTGCAAAGAGGAAATAACTCTCATATTACTCCAAGGTTAGCTATTTTTACTCTTGAGTGTACTTCAAATGGAGTTTTTACCCCAATATACCACATTTTTCAGAGTATAAGACACATCTTTTCACCGCCTAAAAGTGGGTGAAAATTTAGGTGCATCTTATAGACTGAATACGGACTCTGCAGTGTTCCGCAAGGCCTATTTTTACCAAAAACGGACCCGTTTTTGGTCTCCCAAGCCCTCCGCGCGTTGGATTTTCGTCCTCCCCGGCCCCCAGAAGCACTCTGCAGTCCAAAAACAGCGCACTGCAGGGTGCTTCTGGGGGCCAGAGAGGATGAAAACGCGACGCGCGGAGGACTGGGGAGCCCAAAAACAGGTCCATTTTTGGTGAAAATGGGCCGTGCGGAGCACTGCAGAGTGTTTCTGGGGGCCTGGGAGGGTGAAAACGCGATGCACGGAGGCCAAAAACTAATTTTTTTCCCTTGTTTTCCTCCTGTAAATCTAGGTGCGTCTTATAGTCCAAAAAATATGGTAAGTATAGCTGAGTATGCGTGCACACACTCATGCGCACACACACACACGAAGACAGGATTTAAGGATATTGTCAGCTTCCAAAGAAGGAACCCTAAAAGTCTGTATAATGGCCCATCATATTGGTTTTGTATAGATAGTCCTCAACTTACAACCATTTGTTGAGTGACAGTTCGAAGTTGTATAGGAAAAAAAAGAGACTTATGTTTTTTTCACACTTACAAACTATTGCAGCATCCGCACAGTCACATGATAAAAATTTGGATAGTTGGCAACTGGCACGTATTTATGACGGTTGCAGCGTCCCGAGGTCAAAGACCTTCTGGCAAGCAAAGTCAATGGGGGAAGCCAGATTCACTGAACAATCGTGTTATTAACTCAGGGGGGAGGGGCGTGGGCAAATGTGGTCCTTTTACAACCTGTGGACTTCAACTCCCAGAATTCCTGAGACAACCAAGCTGTCTCAGGAATTCTGGGAGTTGAAGTCCACAGGTTGTCTCAGGAATTCTGGGAGTTGAAGTCCACAGGTTGTAAAAGGGCCACATTTGCCCATCCCTGTACTAACTTAACTGGAGAGATTCACTTAACAGCTGTGGCAAAAAGTCATTGTAAAATGGGGCAAAACACACTTAACAACTGTCTTGCTTGGCAACAGAAATGTTGGCCTCAATGGTGTTCCTAAGTCGAGGATTACCTGTAGTCCATTCCTACGGACTGTTAAATTTTTCCGGTGTCGCCAGCACTTACCTTGGTAGAACTGCTCTCGGCTACTTTTGCTAGCTGCCAGAGGATTACATAGTGAGTACACTGCAGTGCGTGAATAACTATCTGTGTTTCAAAAAAAAGAAAGAAAAGAAAAGAAAAGAAAAGAAAAGAAAAGAAAAGAAAAGAAAAGAAAAGAAAGGAAAAGTATGAGAGTAAGGTATGATCATTCTCAGCTCGCTCTATTATTTTATATTGTCCTTTCAAAGGAACAACAACAACAAAAATACTAACCTGTTCGGGCATATCTCCATTTTCAATGCCTGTTTTTAGTAACTTGTAGTTACAACTAAACAAGTCCCACCTGGACAGATCATGTGCACTGAAAATAAAAAAAAACAACGAATAAAAGCATGAAGGCCTCTGATTCACTCTTTCTTCTCACACTATATTGAATGGATAGCACAAGCTGTGACTGTGGTCATTGAACAACTGAATGACTTACTCTTACCAGGTTCTGTTACATGCTACTGTCAAAAGAATTCCAATGTAAGCACAAACCCCCAATCCGTGGATTTGCAAAGCTCTGGCCACTTATTTATTTATTTGATTTTCATCCCGGCTTTATTGTTGTTTATAATTCAACACGCCTAATATTCCTCCCTCTTATTTTCCCCAAAACAAATAACACTGTAAGGTGAGTTGGTCTGAAAGAGTGGGATTGGCCCTAAATCACCCAGCCGGCTTTCGTGCCTAAGGCAGGACTAGAACTCACCATCTCCTGGTGATAGGCCCAGCCGGTCATCCAGCCGGCTTTCATGCCTAAAGCGGAACTAGAACTCATGGTCTCCAGGTATTGGCTCAAAGTCACCTAGTTGGCTTTCATACCTAAAGCGGGACTAGAACTCACTGTCTCCTGGTTCCTAGCACTTTAACCATTAGACCATTCGTCTTTGCCCCCAACCTATTTTCTTTTAAAGGATCGCCACATAGATGCATATATAAAAATGTTTGTTATTCTGACTAAATAATCTAGCTGTATAGAATGCATAGTTGTGTCCTGGTATCATCTTTTCACTATCTTAATATTACTATCAGTACCCATTGAAGGCAGAATGAAGAGAGCGATCTTAGCAAAACATAGCAGAAGAAGTTGAAACAAAACCGAAAGCGAGTGAACCTTTTTTTCATAAAGGTCCACTCGCTTTATGAGAGGCTTCATAAAGTCTCATATAAAGAAAACAAAATTAAGACCAGCAAAAGGCGGACAAGCTGTTTTGCTTTACTTACTTGTGAAAAGCAGTAATTCGCTTTAAGGTTGATAAGACCTGGTAGGCGTCATCTTCATCGGGTTCTTCTCCCTAGGTTTAAAAAAGTTGGAGAGTTGCAATTCAGCCAGTGATTTCAAGAAGTCAAAGGATGGGCCTTCTGCTCTATTTTAATATTAAGAAGTATTAAACCAATATGTAGAAGTGTTATTTATTTGCTAAACATACACAGGCAATCCCTGCTGTTTATTTGGGCTTTTCAATTTGGAAAGCGCAATGAAAAGCAAGAGGAGATAAAACGGTAACTTGAGGAGGGAGACAGTGACAATTACAGAGAGACGGGGGGGAGGGAGGAGAGAGAGAGAGAGAGAGAGGGAGGGGAGAGGGAGAGAAAAGATACGTACCTCCTGCAGAAAATCTTCAAGAAGCCGGTTGAATTTATCTGCTAGTTCATCTATGAGCTGGCTTCTTGCAATATCTACTCGGTTAAAGATGGTGAACTCCTCATTACAGAGGGCGTGGTAAGTTTTAGAACAAGCTTCCAAAACATCAGTATCTGTGTGCTTTTCTACAATATCCCGGATCTGTCGTAATAAGGCATCCAAATGCTAGTAAACAGACAGCAAAAAAGAAAAAGAAAAAAAGAATCAACCGACCATCGATTTTCTGATGTTCAAATTCCTGTTTGCTCATCGCCATCACAGCCCCTTGTTCCAAAGGAACTGGGTTTAATTGTTGTGATAGTATGAACTGCAATTGTTGTGATAGTACGAACTTTAGCTGCAGACGCCGCAGGGGCAGGCCAGCCTTGGGTCAAAAGTTCTGTTCAGTTCTCATCCGGTTCTTTTTACTTGGCTTACCTTTTCTAATCTCCCTGTTGTGTAGATTTCCAAATCAAAATATTGTGGCAACTGTAACAAGTTGGTGACTTTCTCTGCGTCTACAGAATACTGTGGAGATGGATGACAATTAATTAAATCCCAAACATTTCCCCATATAATCAGTGTTTCACTTTTCACAATTCCAAAGGTGAGCTTCATTAAAGAAATCTAAAATGTTCAGTATTAGACAACGGGGACACATAATTAGCAAAATGTTCTTCAGTAAATGTCATTAGAATAAATAACCTGAATGCATCACCAAGTTTCAGGAAACTTAGCAAAGAGACGGAATCCCAGGGGAAGCTAAAAAAAAACAAACAACCCACATTTTTTGAAAACACGGAGAGCTGTCACCAATAATTATTTTATCAAAATAGGCCAATCAACTATTTACTTTGTTATAAGACACCTTCTTATGCAATTGTGACTTAAGCATTGTAGATGAGCAGGTGGAGCCTGAGGGCGGGGTCAAATGCATCATCAGTTTAGAGTCACTACGCTCCACAAGAGATTGCTCCCATGAATTCCGTTGATTCTTATCCAATTTGTTTTGACCGTTAGTAGATCAGATTCATAAGGTAGCATGAAATAAACTCATCATACTTCTGAACTCTATTCCAGCCCCTGGTTTCTTGGGACTGACAAGCATGCCATCAACATAGAAACAAAAATAAAAATCACACTCACTTTTGCTAAAAGCTGAGGAAGTGCGATAGCAAAAAGCTCTGTGATCTTAGTTCTGTCATCCAACTGGGCTTTTTTCTCCTTCGCTGTAAGGACCTAAGTCAAAAAAATAAAAAAAAAAATAAATAAAAAAAAAAACCAAGGATCAGCAGGATTAAAGAACTGGTATTATCAGCATCTGTGGGATGCAATCCCAAATTACGATTCATTAATAGGCAATATCCTGTAGATGAGCCAAATTCAACTACCCTGTTTCCCCCAAAATGAGACATTCCCTGATAATAAGCCCAATTGGGCTTTTGAGTGCATGGCAATAAGGCCAAGCACTTATTTCAGGGTTCAAACAAATATAAGACAGGGTCTTATTTTCGGGAAAACACGGTACATTTCAAGAAAGATCCATATTCTCAGAATTAAGAAATTATTTCCAGCATCCTTCCAAACATGACATTCTGTTATTCTAAAGGAACTGTTTCTGTCACCATTCAGAGGGATCAAGATTTTCACTAACGTGTGCTCAAACTGGACTAAAAAAAGGGAATGCAGTAGATGTCCGAGCAGCTTTAGAACGACAGTGCTGCAAATAAATTCTGTTGTAGGGCTTTTTTTTAAACGGTCACCAGAATTGTGCTGTGTAATATTTTTACCTAAAAATTAGAATTAAGTGCTATGACTATTATCAAGCAAATAAGCTCAGGATTTTTCAAGGCCTTCAAATGGTTCACTCTGACCCCAGAAATAGAAGATTACTGAGGCTAAAAATAACATGTTTTCACTGTCTACTGTAGGCATGCATTCTGATTCCAAAGAGATGACGTTATACACTTATTTTGAATTGCACACAGTAATATTACAATGAATATGAAATGTTAAACGCTAGTGCATAATTTTCTTTGAAATTATAGGTTATCTTGATGTTTCTTTCAACAACTGTGATTCTACTGTTGATGTAATGCACACTGGCTCAAAACCCAAATACAGTGGATAACTATTAATAAACTTCATTTTTCTCTGAAAAAAAAAAACATTAAAATTAGCTGGACAATATATTAGTATTATGTTTATAGAATATTTTTTTTTAAAAAATACCCGTTTTCCTGTGCCTCTTCCTACAGGAGGATGACATTCAGCTGCTTGTCTAATTGTACACAGCATAATTTCAATTAGTGCACTTTCTTGTTTGTCTGTTAAAGCTGAAATTATTAAAAAGAAAAAAAAAGAAAAATGTTATTTCTTTTAATCATGTAGGTTAAGAACCATTTGAACATACCATAAGATTTAATCACAAAAATTGTTGATGAATTCTTTTGTTTTTTGTACCTCAAATTAAAACTGATTACTGTACTAAATTAGCTACTATCATGACACCAGAACTAAACAGAAAACCAACTGATCTAGAAGGAATACTTAAAATTCCTATACCTGAAATCTGATTTGGAAGTTTTTCCAGGCCTCTTAATCAAAGTTTTCTTTGAATATAAATATTTAGTAAAATAACTGCACTATTTTTATATGTAATGAAATATGCTAGCAATAATTAGAAGTTACTACTATTGTTTAGGGATGTGGTGGCTCAGTGGCTAAGATGCTGAGCTTGTTAATCGAAAGGTTGGCAGTTTAGCGGTTCCAATTCCTAAAGCCGTGTAACGGGGTGAGCTCCCGTTACTTGTCCCAGCTTCTGCCAACTAGCAGTTCGAAAGCAAATAAAAAATGCAAGTAGAAAAATCAGGACCACCTTTGGTGGGAAGGTAACAGCGTTCCGTGTGCCTTTGGCATTTAGTCATGCTGGCCACGTGACCACGGAGACATCTTTGGACAGCGCTGGCTCTTCGGCTTTGAAATGGAGATGAGCACCGCCTCCTAGAGTCAGGAACGACTAGTACATATGTGCGAGGGGAACCTTTACCTTTACCTTACTACTGTTAACTGCTCATTTTTGCAAATAAATTCATTTTAGAGACGTATCACAGGGCATTTCTGTAAAAATTTGAAAACTCAAATCAACGTGATCATAATTTCTAAACTTACTTACTCAAATGTTTTCAAAGTTATTTCATTTTTAGTTTGTATGATTTGGCTAAATTTCTTTTACTTTCTTCAAGTTAGGGACAACTATCCTGGCATATGCATTTTAAAACATGCTTTCAAAAGAGTGAAATCTTACGTTCTTCTCCATTTAGGGGTTCTTCCAACAGAAGGCTATTCATACATTCCCAGTCCTTCAAAAGGTCAGTTGCACAATCCCACATGCTGTCCACCAAATAAGCAGCATGCTCATGTAACTGAAAAAGAGCCAGAGATGTTTACTATGCATTTCATGAAAAGCTTCCCCAAAGTACTATTAAAAAGGCAAACACCATTGGTAATTTAAGGGAGAAAATGTATACTTATAGAAGAAAAACATGAGCTCTGTGCTAAAAAAGTTGTGTTATTTGCCTTGGGTCCATCATGTCTTCTCGCTTTTTGATATTACTTTTAATCAACTAAAACTTGTTCACTAAATTTACAAGATTTCAATTGGCTTTGCAATCCAAATGATCTTTTATTGGGTAGCAACCCTCTTGGAAAAACAGACAATTACAATTTTTCCTCTCTCCCACAATCTTACATCATTAATATGAAGATGTTCAATATTGAGCAGAGTTAAGGGATGAATTTGGAGGTTCTTATAAACAAGCATACACAAGATAATTAGAATCGGAACTACAAAGATGCCATGTCTTGCAATAGCATTTAAAAAGCTTTGGACACTAATAAATTTACACACAGTTCCCATAATTACATTCAGCTACAAAATAATTAAAGGAAGCTTTACTTAAGGATCTACAGTACATTAGTACAATAGTCATATGGATTAAATTTACAAAATATTGCAAAGTCATAGGCGATTCTTCCTAACAAATGGAATTTAATCTGGCTCAAGAGAAAACACATACAAAACACTTCTGAAGAATAGTTTGTCAAAATAAGTAAGGTATGTGTACATACCTCACTTTCCAAAAAGAAAAATACTAATGTTTTGACAAGATTAGCATTTGGACCTTGCCTTCCTCTTCTTTTAAGAATTCCATCTTCCTCAGGGTCTCTGCGACTGAAAAGCCTTTGCAGAAGGAAAAAAAAAAAGGGGGGGGGGAAGCATACAGAGTTAGCTAAAAATGAAAGTATTCTTGACACATAACAGATTTAGTTCTTAGTTGCTCCAGAGGAAATCCTAATTCTCCATGTGGGGAACCACAAACTTTATCTAAATGGCTCAGTGATTCAGCTTTGTCCAATTCACAACTTATAGTTTGGTTTAATGAAATGTCACTTTCTCCTTACTTTTTATAAAGAAATTCTCCTGCCGCTACAGCCACTGGCCGATGAGCTGAGTAAACCAGATGGTAGACATTTTCACAGTCTTCTGCAGTCAGAACCTCTTCACTACTCCTAAAAATGCAGTAATTAATTGTTAAAAATGCAAACAAAAAAGGTGGTCCTTGGCGAAGTTACAAAGACACTGAAAAAAAGTGACTTATGACCGTTTTTCACACCTATGACCATTGTAGCATCCCCACGGTCGTGTGATTTACATTTGGAGGCTTGGCAACTGACTCCCATTTATGACGGTCGCAGGGTCTCGGGGTCATGTGATCCCCTTTTACAACCTTCTGAGAAGCAAAGTCATTGGGGAAGCCAGATTCACTTAACAACCGGGTTACTAATGTAACAACTGCAGTGATTGACTGAACAAATGTGGCAAGAGAAGTCGTACAATGGGGCAAAACTTACTTAACAGACTTCTCACTTAGCAACATAAATTTTGGGGTCAAGTTGGTTGTAAGTTGAGGACTATCTGTACTTAAATTCTTAAAATACTACTGGAATAAAATAGAGGAGGTACTACACACACACACACACACACACACACACACACACACACAAATTCCTTGTGTGTTCAATCACACTTGGCCAATAAGAATCCAATCCAATCCAATCCAATCCTATTCTATTCTATTCTATTCTATTCTTTTTAACTGTAGATTACCCAAATTCTAAATATTCAATTTAAAGCAAGGTTTCCTGTCTTGGGGCTATACTTAAGTAACTGAAGTATAACTCAAAGATGGACCTCTGGGAATCTCACTAGAGTCTCCGTGAACTTTTAGCAGCACAGACAACACAAAATCATGCATACATTTTTATCCAACTGTAACATGACACCCTAAAAAGAATTTGCTGTCTTCAAAGGTTTGAGAAACATTTATACAAAAAGGACAAAATTAATACCATGAGCATCTATTATTTGAAATAGGATTTGAAACACTTACTGTAAAACAAGAGTAAGTAGTTTTATTGCTTGCACTGCAACATCGTATTCTTTGTCAAGAGTCATAGATACAATTCTGTCCTAGTAGGAAGAATATTTAGTTTGTAAAATTAAAAATTGTTATAATGGAAAGCCTGGAATATTTCTTTTAAAAGGAAAAGAGAGAACAAACACTAACCTTGAATCGACTGGTGAAGAGTTCTAATTTTGAATTCAGTTCTTTATTATAGTACAGCCCTTGCAAAGCTGTAAGACATTTGAGTCTCACTTCCCCTTGCTAAAAAAAACCAACAAAACCAGGAAATAAAATAGCAGTTCTTATGTTTTCATTTTTCAATACTGGACAATATGTTAATTAGTTTTGAGAGCTCTGCATTTATATTGTGGTTTCTCTTACTGGGTCCATTTGTTAAAGAACGAATTACAATGGGAAATTAATTTCTATATAAATGAAACGATACATCAAGCTGAGAAAGTTTACAGTTTTAACTAACACCACTTTCAACTCAGCCTTGAAGCAGATTGAAAACCAAGGCGCTGAAGAGCAGCTGTTTGAAAAAAAAAGTTTTATTCGGTCCTAGCTAGTAGAGAAATCCAACTGTATGATTTTATCGGGTACGCCCTGCTGTCAGATCATTTGGACACTGAACTCTTCAAACCTAAAACTGAATTATTTCTCACTGAAAAGTAATCAATTATTACAACGTGAGTTAAAGGGAGGCGTCAATTTTTGTGCCTTATTTTCTCTGCTCAATAAATTACAGTGAAAAACTAGGATTCAATGCTTTACCTTGTCATGCATTGTCCACCCCACATATTTTAAATAGCTGTCATTGAGAAAGGCATCACTATACATCTTCATCCAAATTCCAATTTCTTCAATACATATTGCTCTAATCTCAGCAATCGCATCCCTGAAAAAGGATAATACGTAAAGAAAATGAAGATTGTGGTGTTAAAAAGAAAAAATAGAATGGACCTTAAAAATGAAGCTTAGACTTAATACATAGCAATTGGACTTACCTGTACCTATGAACAAATACACCCTTAAAGATCGCATTCATCATGTTTTCTATTTCATCCTGATTTTCTTGAAGCTGAAAAACACAGAAACTGCCAAATAAACGTGCTGCAGTTTTACAGTTACATGCTTAGGCAATAAAACAATGCAAAATTAATAATTACAGAAGTGGTCAAAATTGTGGAAACTTTTTGGAGAAAGTGTATTTTTGAGGTTTGATGGCTAATAACACCACTTTTTTGGGGGAAGGGGAGGGGAGTTTCAAGATAATCCTATTCCACTGCTGGAATGGCCTGGGAATGGCCCAGATCTTCACCCAATTGAAAAGCTATGGAGCCAACTAAAGAAACTTGTTAGTCAGAAGCGACCCAGCAATAAAACCCAGTGAATAGAAGCCATCATTCAATCTTGGTTTCACATGATAACAGCTGCAGAAGTAAAAGACTTGGTTCACTCCATGGGAAGACGTTGTAAAGCCATAATTCATGCTTAAGGTTATCCAACTAAGTATTAACTGACATGGTGATAATTTTTGTAGATCTTGTTTTTTTCTACGTGTTTCACTTTTCTTCATCTTGTAACTGCAAGTCCTTCATAAAAGTTATTGCGCTACATTTTTGTACTACTCCCAAAAAAAAAGTGGTGTTATTAACTAGTTTTAGAAAATGCACTTTTCCCAAAAGGTTTCCACAATTTTGGCCACTACTATATTTGAAGGTTATTTCACAGGTACATGGCTAGGTCAGGAATTCTGGGAGTTGACATCTACATGTCCTAAAGAGGCCAGAGTTGTCTACCCCTGGGCTAGAAGACTCCTTTCCTGGCTTCCATTTGACTCCCCAAGTATGCCAATTTACCTCTTTCCAAAGGCCAGGCAGAAGAAATAATGAGTTGGAAAGAAAATGTGTGTTTTAATTGAATCTCAGAGATTTGCTCCTTCCTTTCACTTGGGTTAAGTCTTTGGGACAACAGATCTCTACATGTTTGACTCAGGAACAAAGAGATGACTGTGTATTTTGCAGGCATCAAATGATAGCACAATTTTTTTTCCCAGTTGAAAAGTTCAGAAAGGTTTTTCATGAACTTTTACTTCTAACTTTTTTTTTTGGGGGGGGGTTTACAAATATTTCCTATAGTTCCCTCTTTGTCAGGTAACCATTCAACTGGTGGTCAAAGGTTCTAACCTCCTTCCTTTTCTGCAGCAAGAGTTCCAGTCTATCGTTAGCTCGTTTTCCAATGATTTTATTTCGTTCCGTCTCGTACTGCCGTTGTGTATTGTCCATATTAATGCTCAAATTTAACGCCACGTTTACTAACGCGGTCATTAGCTTCATAGCTGTAAAGTGCCAAGGGAGAATGAAAATTAGTCATAATGTATAGAATAATATAATCAACAAGCCTGAACAATGATACGGATACAAAAATGCCTTACTACACTAAATACAAATGCAGGATTGTTGTTCGGGGGCTGAATTGCAGTAGAGAGGGTTAAATCATGCTGGCTTTAAGGTTTTAAAAGGAAAAGTGGCATATAAATACATTTTAGTAAGGTTTTGAATGATTAATTTCAGGATTAGGATTCTATTTTATATAAAGGCAGTATTTATTAACTGAATAGTTTAGCTACCTATAAAGAAGGGATAGGTTAAGACAGTGGTCCCCAACCTTTTTATCGCCGCGGACCAATCAGCCTTTGATAATTTTACCGTGGCCCGCTGAGCACGCGCAGGGGTGGGGGCTTTGGGCCACACGTGCGTACCTGCGCGGGGCTCTCTTCCCTGGAGCCTTTGCGCACGGCCCAGGAGCTTTTGCGCACGGCCCAGGAGCCTTTGCGCTGCAGCGTTCATGTCCCCCGGCCGCTGCGCGGCCCGGTGCCAGGTACTCCACGGCCCGGCACCGGTCCGCGGACCGGGGGTTGGGGACCACTGGGTTAAGAGACTAATCACAATAAAAACTGAGAAGAAATACAAAATTCATGCAACATTTTCCGTATTTTATCACAGGACAAAATATTCATGTCAATTAAAATTCACCCTTTCACGTTCGCCCTCTGATTTTATTTTTTTATTTACATTTATCGATCTACTCATAGACTACTTAGGAGCTTTTGAAAAGAAACATGAAAGTGAATTTAATTATGTTGGCTCAGTTACTAAAGGGCTTACGTAATTCTTTTTGTCTAAGAAGGAATGTAACAATTGTTCCAGGGCCAGTTATTACGGTATAATGTGTTGAACTTTGAACAAGTGGCTGGAAAGCACACCAGGAAACCACCTCTCCTTCATTTAATGGCTGTTTTATTATTTCTGCACTTTGAAGATAGTTATCAAGTTGCTGCGTGAAAAGCTGGATGGTTTGGTCTTTGCATCGGTTTATTCCTCCCACTCCAAAATAGACTTATATTAGAGTTTCAACTGTGGTTTGAAAGTTCATCTCTTTCTGGAAATATTTCTTTTTTAGAGCAGGAAGTAGTTTCTACCCTTTTTCCCTGAAAATAAGACCCAACCGGAAAATAAGTCCTAGCATAATTTTTCAGGATGCTCATAATATAAGCCCTACCCCCAAAATAAGCCCAGTTAAGATTGTCAGCCACATGTATGCATTTAGTACCGTATTTCCCCCAAAATAAGACCTAACCAGAAAATAAGCCCTAATGTGTCTTTTGGAGCAAAAATTAATATAAGACCCGGTCTTATTTTCAGGGAAACACAGTAGTATTCTCACACAGAGGAAATCAAGGAATACTTGAGGTGAACTGTCCATTTCGTAGAGCGATTGTGTAGCAAATTTAACCTGCTGGGTTTGGGAAGCCTGACTTTGCAGTTCCAGAAACTAAAAAACTGGTGATGGAAGCTTCGCTTGAACTAAAGGTCAATTATTACATCCTTCTGTCCTTGTCGAGCGATAGCTTTTTTACCCATCGAAGAGATGCTGGGGTGGGTTCTTGACAAGTTTCACAAGGAAAAGTATTTTATTTTATTTGTTAAATTCATATAGTTCAAAGAAATCAAGCAGCAACTCTCAAAACAGTAGTTTTCCACCTGAATCACTTTGCATAGCAAGAGCAAGCAGTTAAGAGGAGGTATCAGCATCTTGCCCAATTCTTCAATTTTTAACCTTAAAACTACCTGGGTTTATTATCCCTGTTTAAAGGAAATGGAAGACAAGGATACATAGGGAAACTTAGGCCAAAAATAAATAAATCACTCCCAAGTGGTTTTCGCTTAGACTCCTAAACCTAAATCTTTTTAAATCAAAATATTCCAAACAATCTAGAAGGATTTCACAGTTAGGATTATCTTTCAGCATTATTATTTTTTAAAATCAAGCCAATGAATGTTTACCTGCCAGTGTGCTAGTATGTCGAAATGCCCTGACTTGAGAGTCTGATAGTCCTGTAAGTAGTGAAATCACCGTATCCATCATGTATTCGTCATATATGATGCTATACTGACACTGCCGGACCAATACGCCAATGAACTCACAAAAACTTGATTTAAATTTCTTCCACTGGGGACCAGCCATGGTGAGCGGATAATCCCCACTGTCCTAGAATACAGAATGTGTCAATTGCACAAAAAGTATTGCATTATAGGGCCAATTAAAGTAAAAGGTTAAAACATCCCGATGAACCAAGAGAGATTTTATTCATCTTCCGCATGGATAAGTATCTCACAACAGACAAGATTTGTATTTTAATTGCATTTTCCCCCCAAATATTATTTTATCCTTTTGTTTGTAGACCAGAACATAGGCAACCAGAAAATAATAAAAAAAGTTAATGTAAAAAAGTTAAAAATATGTAGGAAATTAATGGTCGCTTAGCGACCACTCCCAGGGTAATTTGATCTGCATTTAAGACTGTTTACAATGTCCCTTGGTCACATGACTGCAATTTACGATATTTTTTTGAAGAAAACCAGCATTTACAAAAATGTCCATTGCAGACAATGGATTTGCCACTACAGTGTTTAACAACCACAGTAGTTCACTGCCACAAAAAAGGTCATAAAATTGGGTGCAATTACATGGTCACTCTTTTAATGACCAGCATGACTTTTAACCATAATTCTGGGCTCAATTATGGCCATAAGTTGAGGACTACCTGTATACAGAATTTTCCAATGATTTTTCATATACATCCTGTTAATAAATGTTCTTAAAAGGGAGGTGCTAAGTTGAAAAGATACTCAGCTACTTGAAACATTATCACTGTTGTCAATGAATTGAGATTTCATCTGCCCTCCAGAGTTAATTCTTCACCTCCCACAAAACCATTTAAAAACAGTTCTAGAAACAGAAACCACAAAAACAAGATACATTTTCAACTGAAAGAACTGCAGTAACTACTTCAGAAACGTCTTAGTGTAAGGAATTTTAAGACATATATAGCAATGAGATTTGAAAATGTAAATTTAAACACATCCATTTTACCTCATCAAACTCTTCAGTCATTTTTCGAATTATTTCTGAATTTTGCATATGTCGAAACATCTCTGCTGTTACAACCCCTACAAATCACAGAACGGGAACACCATGAAATCTCAAACTCCAACGTGTAAAAAAACACTGTTTAGGTAATAACACTACAAAACAAAATGTGTCGTTTTCTGACTGAAATGTTTAAAACACGCAAATAGGCATAACTGTAATTTGATAGTTCTATGTATGCAACTCTTTTAAAAGTGACATACATTTTTTTTTTAATACGCATCATGCATCAACAGACTCTCCGTCTCTGGAAAGCCAGAATACAATTGTAAATTTGGAGGGAAAAAACCCTTATGTTCAAGTAGTTGAAAAAGGGGGGGGGGGAAGAGGAAACATTATAAATGAATTGCGAAAAGTACTATTTATGATGGGAGGTTCTAATTGTAATGGGGTAGAATACTAGCAAAGAAGGGATGTGAAGATTTTTTTAAATGAAATTAATATGGAATAAAACTCACCCCCAAATAGAAATCTTACCTTTGCAACCTGAGCATTGAATAAAGAAATTGATGAGATCAAGGAGCGCTATATCTCTATCATGTTTGTAGGACTCTATCCAGTCATCCACCACAGACTAAGATAATAAAGCCAACATTAAATTAGGGATGCTTATTGTTACTCTTTATCTACAAACACACAATCACCACCCCAAAACTCTTCTTTTATACCCCAAGGTTTCCACGGTTGTCCCACTTCTCCAAAACATTGTTTTCAGCAACCAAAAAGTGGTGTATTGGTTTTTCCAAAGGAGTCTGATAAACTTAAGCCAATGTTAGTCGAAGCTTAAGACATCTACAATCCTCATGTCTGCCTAAGGTTGATTTATGACTTAATTTACTTTGTAACAGGGTTAAAAGTTAAAATGGACAGTTTCAAAATTTGAAAACAAAGTACATTGCACATACTGGATCAAATTTAAATCTGTCCTGCCACTGTTTACAGTAGTGTAACTACAAGATGGATCTTCTTTTCAAATCAAATCTTTTTTATGGTCAGACTAGCAACGTCCACTTCTTTTTAGCTATAAACTATATTTTATTTTTTTTAAAAAAAAAACCAGAGACATTTAAAAATAAAGCTGCAGCCCAAGTCTGAAACAACGGGGTGACACCCAATATACATACAAGTGCTTATCATTAAAGTCTATGGGAGAGCCTTAGGTCTATACATTCACAAAAGAATAACAGAGTTACAGAGTTGGAAGGGACCTTGGAGGTCTTCTAGTCCAACCCCCTGCTGAGGCAGGAAACTATACCAACTTCAAATGATTGCTTACATATTTGGTAAGAAATTTGGAATTGGAAGGACATTTTAAGATGGAGTTGACCTGAAACGGATTTCCTCCTCGCTCTCAAAACAACAAAGCCTTTGATGAGTAGAGTTACCTGCATAGCACTCTTGCCCATTTTAACGACTTCAAACAACATCATGTTTTCCACACCATTCTGCTGATGATGCCCATTCATTCGATTTAGCCCGCCAGCCTTTCCTCCTCCATTTCCAACTTTGGCTTTCTCTCCCACAGCCTTTTTCCCCTTTTTGCAGGTCTGTATGGAGGACAAGCCCAAGTTATTTCTTAGCAACTTAATGGATAAGAATAAATAAGAACGTGCATTTTTTTTACTTGAATAAATGGATATGTTGAGGGAGCTTGGTTTGTTTATCTTTGGAGATTTTTTTTAAACTTTTCATTGACGTACTCGCAACAGGATGAGCTCCTGAAACTTGCCCCAGCTCCTGCCCACCTAGCATGCAAAATGTGAGTTCATTAATAGGTACCACTTGGGTGGGTGGGAAGGTAACAATATAGTGTGCCTCTGGCATATAGCTATGCTGGCCACAGGATCACAGAAATGTCTTCGGACAATGCTGTCTCCCTCAGCCAAGAAATGGAGATGACCACTGCCGTTTAAAGTCAGACACAACTGGACAGGGGAAAGCTTTACTTGTTTAGCTATAGCAACAGCACTTAAGACTTATATACCGCTTCATAGTGCTTTACAGCCCTCTCTAAGCAGTTTACAGAATCAGCCTCTTGCCCCCAACAATCTGGGTCCTCATTTTACTGACCTTGGAAGGATGGAAGGCTGAGTCAACCTTGAGCTAGTCAGGATCAAACACCTGGCAGTGAGCAGAGATAACCTGCAATGCTGCATTCTAACCACTGTGCCATCAGGGCCTGCCCTCCTTCCCTTCCTTCCCATTTAGCAACAGCACTTAGACTTATATTCCATTTCATAGTGCTTTACAGCCCTTCTCTAAGCAGTTTACAGAGTCAGCATCTTGCCCCCAATAATCTGGGTCATTTTACTGACCTCAGAAGGCTGAGTCAACCTTGAGCCATTCAGAATCAAACTCCTAGCTGTGGGTAGAGTTAGCCTGCAATGCTCAATTCTAACCACTGCGGCACCATTTTACATATGATCTGACAATCCACTCATTGAAATGAAAAGTTTAAGCACAATACAGAAGAGAATATGTATCAGGTGTTGCCAGCTTTTTTAGTCAAGTTTTTGGAAACCCCGTGGAACAGTTTCCAAGATGTAAAAGGGTTTTTATGACATTCACCCTTATTGTACCAATTTTATTTACATAATGTCACAGAAGCATTGCCATTTCAGATAGCAACATTAATTAAATTTTATTTATAAAAGACTTTACTGCTACTCTTACAACCCCATACACAGACTGAGAACGCGAGATACACACACCTTTCCTTTTCCTGGTTTCTGATTTTTTCCTTCTATATCTTCAAAGTCAGTATCTGAAGAAAAGTGTGTTTCAGATTCCCTGGAAAGACATATTTTACATACTTATTTCACTTTATGTTCACTTTGTGTTCATGTTTATATCATTGCTTTGATGCAATATAATGTACTCCAGACATGCTACATTCACATATATAAGTTTTTCCAATACTGCATGCATAGGAAAGCATAGGAATTTTCTAAAAAAAAATATTCGGTCCACAATTCAAATGAAATGAGGGAATTCAATTCCACAAGTTGCTAAAATTCACCAGTAAATGGAGGAATCATAGGAGTTAATTTAAATCACAAACCAAAGAAAATACCCCCCCCCCCCGGCCATCTACATTTTATAAAGAAAAGCAAAATGAAAACTTTGTTGTGACTTTCTAATTTGATATCAATAATTTTCAGTTACTTACTGAATTAGGGCAAAATTAGTTGTTGGTTCTTGAGCTGCTATCATTTCTTTATCATCTTCTGGGCTACTACTGTATTAGAAATACATTCAAAAAACAGTTGTTGATAATAGCCGTACTTGCTTGTCACTTTCTTCTATTATTGTAGTAGTCTATGCCTGTCAAAAACAAAGTAACAGTTAATGGAATGTGTCCAATTTCCTGTGATTTGTTGCTTTGTTAACAGTGCAACAATGTTTCCCCACTAACCTTTTTTCTTTTCTTTTATTTATTTTTTAACCTTCTCTGGGTCCAATAAGCATCCCAACTGTCTAGCAAAAATATGAAGTTTTTTTCTAGCAAAAATATGAAGTTTTAGGGTCTTGAGTTTTCCATCTAAACAAATGCTCCAAAATTCTAAAATATGTCACGGACATAATAACATTGCTAGAAAAGTACTTCAATCGTCATTATCTTAGTCATTATTATTTTTTTGGAATCTCTTCTTGAAGCTGCGTGGTAATTGTTTTAGGCTGGCTGACCACAACTATATATAGAATTCCAGATGCAGTCACTTTGCAGATGTACATAAAAGCATCACAATACATTTTCATTATATAAGTGTTTATGGCCAAAATAATGCACGTTTTATTTCCTTTAAAAACGATGGTTTCTATCTTCCTTTTTCCCTACTTCTCAGCGAACAAACTCTCATTATCTTCAGCAGCCTTCAGAGTTTAATATTTGTGCAAAACTGAACCATATACACTTAAGGCTGAAATACTATCACATGACCATGAGACACTGCAACCTCGATCATTGAAGGTCATTGTGAGTTAATGGCTGTGGAATGAGGACTACCTGTATGAGTAGTCCTTGACTTACAACAGTTCATTTAGAGACCAAAGTTACAACAGTACTGAAAAAGGTGACTTTTGATAGTTTTCCACAGTTACCACCTTTGCAGCCTCCCCATGATTATATGATCAAAATTCAGATACTTGGCAACTGGTTCATACTTATGACTGTTGCTATGTCCCAAAGTCACCTTTTGCAACCTTCTGACAAGCAATGTCAATGGGGAAGTCAGACTCACTTAACAACCATATTACTAACTTTAACAACTACAATGATTCACTTAAAAACTGTGGCAAGAAAGGTCATAAGATGGGGGCAAAACTCACTTAACAAATGTCTCACTTAACAACAGAAATGTTGGGCTCAATTGCGGTCGTAATCTAGGACTACCTGTCTGTTCCCCTTCGTTGGTAGTAGAAGCAAAACAGAGGTTCTTTCATTTGAGTACCTGGACTAGCTAAGCAGGTTACAGCTGTTGAACTAATTTTATGTCAACCATGACCTGAATGACCGAGAATCTCCTTAGACTTCCAATTTTATAATAATGTGAGGACATTATTGAGAAACACATGTTTCTCATGAGGAAGCACAGCAAACACAGCAGATTGCAAAGAAATGCACCAAAGGTTTGCTTGGTCTATAACGATTCAGCATGCATAGCTGTCCTGCATCAAATCTCAATATAATAATGTCAGGCAGGTTTTAAAGCTCCAATTTCTACATAAAATATTCCCCCTCGATAAAGATGACCTTCAAATTGCATAAACCTCCAAATTGCCATTTATTAAACAAAGACTTAAAACTCCCATTCACCTATCTGTAAATATACGCGATCCACTTTAAACCCGATTCAAGTGAAACTAAAACCTAGATTTTTCATTTGTGGCTAAAGTTCAAGAATTGCTTGGAGGTAAGAAACGCTGCATTTCAAACTGCCACTAAGGGATGCTAAAACATAATAATCAGCTTATTTTAAAAAAAAAAAGAAAAGAAAATGTATCATGCTGAAAGATCACTTGGTGGAGCTCTAATCCAAAACTCAGTTAAAACAGGTCACCCAGAGGTTGATCAAGTCACTTCTTGACAGGAAATACCGCCAATAGAGAGCCACGTTGTAGTAGATGTGTGTTTGGCAATTGTCTAAACAACGTTCCTCAAATACGCAACACCTTAATTGAACCGGCTGGAATTTTTAGGAACGTAACTTATTCCTGCCCAAAAGCCATTTTAAAAATAAAAGTGGGGATGAATGGATATTTGCTTGCGACAGAGGTTGCAGGGGTTTTTTAATAAAAAAAAATAAAGATTGCATATTTTAATAGTTCGCATTTGTATATTGGTGACGTTAATTCGTTTATCTAAATCTTAAATGTAGTTTTTTTAAAACAACAACTAAAAGAATGGAAGGGCAACATTAAGTTTACAGACCACTGTTCCATTTTTCCAAAGTAGTTTACATTTCCCATTTGTGCTGATATTTTCAAATGATCAGTCTCAAAATTCAAAAGATTTAAATATTTGTATTTTAATGATACAAATAGCACATTTGCATCAATTTAACACTGAGACAATTGAAACTCTTTTCTCAGTGTTAAAGCAGTTGCCCTCTGAATAATTCAAGACCATCACTGGGAATATGGATGCTTGATGTTGCTTCACTGCATGTTGCTAAATTCCAAGTCACAGCAATTCCAGGGAGCATGGCCAGTAAGGGAATACAGGGAGCTGTGTTTATTATGGCTCAATCGCACACAGTGGTCAGAATATATAGGACTGCAACTTATCACTTCCTTCAGCTGTATGTGCACAACTACCGAAGAAAATTGGCCTTTTTCACTAATTGCCTGCTTATGTATACTGCTCAAGAGTTCTCAATTCACTAAGTCCCCAATCCCCGATCTGTGGACCAGCACTGGGCTGCAGCATGCCAGAAACTGGGCTGCGCAAACAAGCGAAGCCCCATCTGTGGGATGCTAAACCACGCCCCCTCCGGTCCGTGGAAAAAAATCTCTCTCCATGGAACCGATCCCTTGGTGCCCGAAAGATTTGGGGGCCGCTGCACTAAGGATATCCCTGTGCTCCAAGATGGATAATTACCCAGAAGGATTTCACAAATGTACGGATGTAGCACCGTCATCTATTGATGAAATCGGAGCTCATCACATAATATTCTTGGTTAACCTGCAGTGGCTTTCGCATGAATTCCAGTCTGTAAAGATAAATTCAGAGCCGTTCCTATATTCTTGGTTACCAGAAAACTGGTTTTCCTTTTCTCTTTGTCTAGCAGGAGTGTTTTGGGAGCTGCTGGTAGGCCTTCCTTCCTCGGATTTACTTGCTTAAAATTCCATTTACCGTATTTTTCAGAGTATAAGACGTACCTTTTTCCCCCCTAAAAGAGGGTGAAAATTTGGGTGGTCTTATACACCAAATGTAGCCCCGCCCAGCCTCTGATACGGAGGTTTCAGAAGCTGAAAAATGCCTCTTAAAGAGAGGTTTCAGAGGCTGAAAAAAGCCTCTTAAAGAGAGGTTTCAGAAGCTGGAAAAAAAAAAACCCCTCTGAAACAGAGGTTTCAGAGGCTGAAAAAAAAGCAAGGCGCAGAGCTCACAACCAACAAACCTGTTGCTAAATTTCACCTCTGGGAACAGCTGACTGAGGGTATTCCAGGAGGCCGATCCACCCGCAATCAGCTTTTTTCCTATTTTCCTCCCCAAAAACTAAGGTGCATCTTATACTCCGGTGCGTCTTATAGTCTGAAAAATACGGTACATTCCGCCCTGAAACTTGTGCTCATGTATCATAAGGGTGTTGTTAAAAACAAGAATGTGTTTTGGGTTAGCTATGGGTAATAGGGATGCACTTATAATTCTACACGATGATTAATGCTGTTGACAATCAAAGGGTGGAAGTTCACGTGGGAGTTATTTACACAAAGTAGTTGACTGGGATGTTCCATGCTTTACCCACAAGGCAGCTTATGAGTAGTTCTGCCCTCCCTTCTACCAGAGTGGGGAGGGGGCAGTTAACAAGATTAAATTTCCATTTTATCTTAATTATCTACAAGATTCCTTATCATAATCTCACCACATTGAAGAGGGAAGAATCCTAAATAAGTGAGAACCCAAGCAGGGTTTTATGCTTTTTATAACTGATGGTTGCCTCAAGATCCAAAGCTATTAGGAATTTTGAAGAAGCGGGCTATAATTTAACAAAGCTAAATTAAGGCAAGTTTTTGAAACTCTACCATTTTATTATGAACAGTATCTAGTTTTAGACTGTAATCATACAATTGTGAACAACAATTAACTGAAAAGTATTTGGGGATTCTAATTGTCATTTCATGCTTCACATTTTATATTAACTAAACAGCTTATACAGCGAACTACAGATTATACGTAAGTAAAGTATTAATTGTATTTAATAATCAGGTTTTAGAAAAACCAGGAAAATTATACATTGCTTTATACAGGCAACACTCATACCAGATTTCACAGACCATGTCTTAAAACAATTGCTGAGATCCACAAATTGCATAGTGCAAATGAATAGCCTTTCTTCGGGTTCACAAAATACACATTTTGTAAGCACATTCCCCAGCAACGTTAACACAACTGATGTGCCTTTCTTTTGTCATTGTGAAGATTAACCCACTTTGGTACTCTAAAAACCACAACCCTTATTTCTAGCAAGTATTTTTCCCAGGCTGGAAAAAGTTATCGCAATGCCACCATTGCTAAGAAGGATGTCCTTTGGAATGTGTCTTTATGAGCAAATGAGAAAGCAAAAGGAAAGCAAGGAGGTTTGAGAAAATGACCCCCTTTGATCACAGACGTTTCCTTAGATGTTTAATATGGCTTTTATCTCACAAACAGGGAAAAAAAATGTAGGTTAACAAATGCCAAGTGATTTTTACAGCAAATTAATTCCAACTAGTTCTGTTGTTAATTCCTGGAAGAAAACCAGTTATAACTTGAATGTTACTCTAGAGTGTGGCAAAACAGCCCAAATATTTCTAAAGACTGTCAACACTGTTTTGTTTAGTCTTCTGAGTTATAATCTGTGAAATTTCTTTTTTATAATGACGCTAGGCAGCCACTTAATTTTTTTATAGTTTTTTGATACTTTGGATAATGATTTGTGGTGATTGCTTGGTGATTTTATAAAAAGATTTGTGGTATATATGTGCATACACAGATATGTATGTATATGAATATATAAAACATATCAATATATGTATTTAAGATACATACAGTATATGAAATTATATTATCATGAATATGTGGTATATAAATAAATGTAAAAAATAATAAATACTTGTCTGGAGAAAAGGAATGCCAACATCTGAGCAGACTGCTTTTACAAGCACATAAAGTGATCAAATGAGCAGAAAGAAAAATATGGATGGTTATGTTGTATATAGTTGTATATACTATCAATTCTATTGGTAATAACTGAAAGTTGCAGAATCATTTTGAAAAGTTACAAATACATACTAAATCAATACTTTTTGCTATTGCTCCAAGCTAAGTAAACTGGAAAGTTCATATATTATTTCAAAGAGTATTATCTCCAGCTACATGCGTTCTAATCAACCAATACCATGTAACGTTAATATATAATCTGATAGTTTCACTAAAATTATTATTCCTAGCATGTTAAAATTTGGATCAAAACGTTGTTTACCTTGATCGGGCCACAATGCATGAAATCGTCAGATTATAACACAGTTAGTACTACTCAGTCAACCAGGAATAAAGGTTTTTCCTAATTCACCAAACTTTAAGTTAACCAAGTAGACTTACACTCAAAAATTATATCTTTACCCCTTAACACAGCTACCTTGCTTAGGTTCCCAGGAAGCCTACAATGCCTTTCACCAGTCTGATTATAAAATAAACTGATGGGCCACACTTCCCATTTTTTTCTAGTCTACTTTTAGATGTCAGTGAATATTCTCACTGCTTGCTGGGCTAACTTTACTCATGCTGGTCTCCCACCACAGGTTTTTTTTTTTTAAGCTATAATGACTGTGTCCTTCTTTTAATTATGATTAATTTTAGGCATCAAATGATTTTATAGATTTAAACCCTATCCCTTAAACAGTACTTATTTTGGTCTAAGATCACATTGCAATTTAAATTAACTGTGCATGTTCTTTTAGGGTTATGTGAAATTTATCAACCGTATGCCTACCAGTGAATACTAAAAAAATTATGCACTAAGATTAATGAGGGGCATGATTACCTGATCAACAGATTTTGAATTTTGAACAGGACAGAATTTAGGCTTCTCAAGTTGCTCATTGTGTGATTGTTGACTACTTTTTATTTTTGAAAGTTTCTTGAACAGTTGCTTGCTTTATTTTAAAGATATTTCATATTTGGACTGGGATTCAGGACAGGCAAGTTCATGTTACTTTTTAATTATACAACTAAATGTCCACCCCAATGTGGGATGGAGATTTGGGGGAATAATAGTACCTTGTTCTTATAACTGCACTAACCCAAAAGTCCTGGAATGCCCTGAATTTTATATACTACCCCTACATTCCAGAGAGAATAGGCAATATTTTAGTACATGTGACGATATGAAATTTAACACCATGTATATTTTAATTATTAACTTGAATCATATAAAGGCAATGATTAACTAATACTTAATGATCAAACAGGATTCAAAACAAAATTCTATGAATAATCATTTCATGCTAATTCTGAAGCTCATCACAAACAGCCAATGATTCTAATGCCTATATTTCATAACCAACTTAATTTCAACTAAATTCATGTAATTTCAACATCCATTGATTTTATCAATCATCATCTACTGGTCTTTTGTATACTGCCTTTCCAAACTTTCTGTTTAGTGATGATTTAGAAGAAGTGATTTATTACAAGACAGCATCTCCCTGGTATTCATTTATGTAGCCCAGGTTTTTTTCAAGTTTCCAAAAAACCATAAAAATTTATGTTTTTTAAAGAATCCAACTATTAAAGTTGCTGCAATTTTTAAAGTAATACTATTGCTTTTTCAGACTGCACAGAAAACTGAAAAATATTCTTTTCAATAATGACAACTGAGCAGAAACAAACAGAATCATAGAAGGATTGTTTGGAGTTCCTCATACTATTCCTTTCTCCAAGAGTAAGTTGTTTCTCCTCCCTTAATCCTGCATTTCTTTATCAAGGCATTTCTGTATTCTTGTACATACAGGAGTAGAACTATCACATTATCTGTGGAGATTCTCAATCATCCAGGTCTTGGATGTCCCAAAGGTCCTTTTTCAAGAAGCAACGGGACTTTATGGTTTTTCTTTGAAGACATTTCGCTTCTCATCCAAGAAGCTCGAGCTGAAGAAGCTTCTTGGATGAGAAGCGAAACATCTTCAAAGAAAAACCAGAAATCCCAGTTGCCTCTTGAAAAAGGACCTTTGGGACATATCACATTATCCTATCCTTTAGTAATACTTGCAAATAGAAGCTGATACGGTAGGAAAACCACCATTATATCAGAACCCTTATGTCCCATTATGTATCAGGATCAAGCCCACAATGGCTCCAAAATTTGAGATCTCTTGCTATAACCATGACAATGTTCTGATGATGCAACATACAATGGTTAGCTTGCTTTTCTTTATTTATCTCAACTTTTATGGAAAGGTTTATTCTTTAAATCAGCCCTCCAAGTATTTTGAACTACGTTCATTCCTCAGCCACGATGGGAGAATGGCCAATAGTTAAGTCAAAGAGTAATCCAAAATGTTAGAAGGCGGATCGGCTATCTATCCCTATTCTAATCAGAGCACATGCAAATAGAGAAAGCACCATCATTTTTATAGCAAGTCAGGCCACACCTTCATCTACCGTAATTCAACAGAGTCAACTTTGACTGGCAACAGCTTTCTTGATTTTTTGGTGATGTTTATGACTGAACCTTGGAGTATCAGCCTGCAAGGTACATGTCCTGTCACTGTTTCCTGATAAATGCCATGGCATTTAATATAAAGCCAACTTATATAGAAGGAAACCACCGACCCATCTAGGATGGTATTTTTCACCAGAAATGGCTTTCTAGAGTAATTAATACCAGTTTTTCAAAGTTTTACCTACATCTGTCAAGGGCTGATCCTAGGAACATTTGTCCAAAGCATTTTTCCTGAATTATGGCCCTTCCTCATGTTGCCACCTACGAGTTTCTGCCTCATGCAGTCTTGCCTTACTCCATGGACCATTAATAAGCAATTAATTGCTTCTAGCCATGGCAGCTGTATACTGTTGAACTAAATAGGTGTTTGAATGTAAAAAAAAAAAAGAATTGTGTAACACTGTTCTCTAAAGAATTAAGGAATTGTAGACATTATGCTTTTTAGACATTAAGTATAATTTCACTGAATAGTAAACGAAGAATATTAAGCTTTATTTGAGATATGTTTAAACTAGATAATTCTTTTCAAATCAGTGTTTTAAAGCTAACCTATAAAAATGAAAGCTGTAGTTTCAACTCTAGTAATTAATTAAAGCAATTCTCATAAAAATATTAGTGGAGATCAACATTTCTAACATGTTTACCCATTGGTTAAACCTAGTTGTTTTATCAATAGTCTTGCTTCATTCATCCAAACATTAATATTACAGGATTTCAGTTAGCAATATATAATGCCTGCTTGTGTGGAAAATGCAGTATGTCATGTCAATTAAAGGAGTGCACAAAAATACATCTTCTAGTGATTATGATTTTAAAAAGATATGACATTGTCTTTAGTTCCATGATATTGGTCTACTTGTGGGAACATTAACTTTCATATCTACAATTAGTAAAGCTATATTATTACTCTTGGTATATATCATTAATAACTAATTATTTTGCCTTGGAGTTTCCCAGAGGGGCTTTGCATTTTATATATTATCCAAATCAGAAATACTAATTCAAATCTTGAGCAGAATTACATATATAGAACATACAAAATTTGTTAAAATTCTAATGTAATATTTTCTACATATTTATGTTGGAGTAGTATCCACAGCAATTTTCCAAATAGAGAAATATAAAGCTTATTCCAAACTGCAACAATTTTGTTTATAAGTTTCACAATGTACTTTTATGGAATAAAAAAGTAGCAAAAATCAAAAGGGTTCGTGTTTATAGAAACCAAAGAAAAGCACTTTTTTTGCATTTTTTTTCTTAAAACAGTCCAAAACATCTATATATCAATATGCCACCTTCAAAAACAACTGATCTACTCTGCGGCAGGAATCTCTTCTAAATTTCAAACTATTTTTCTTTTCCACAACTTTTTAGATTTAATGTATTAGAGTGGAGACCCTCTGGGTTTTATTGTTAAGTTGCTCAGGGCGCCTTTCAGGCTAAAGGATTGGACAGGAAATGAACATACAAGAGACACATAAATAGATACTTACGATTATTACTAGCCCTTTGCATTTGCTAGAGGAAGGGAGTCAATGGTACCCAGCAAGACAATAAAAAAACTGCATGGGCTCTGGGAATGAAAGGACTGATTT
Source organism: Pituophis catenifer annectens (assembly GCF_029215685.1). NCBI lineage: Eukaryota > Metazoa > Chordata > Lepidosauria > Squamata > Colubridae > Pituophis > Pituophis catenifer. The sequence goes on from NW_027256891.1 coordinate 22,993,736, forward strand.
CCATTTCCTGTGGGATTTTCTTAACCCTCTGAAAGGCACCAGCCTGTACGAGTCATACATCACTAGCCAACTAACACATGTTTTGCCTTGAACAAACTGCTTGCCAATGGAAACTGGCAAGTTTTGCAGAAAGCAAAATATCGCCAAATATTCCAGATGTATGTAGGTAAAATAGTTTGCAGGTTATATAAAATGCTGGAGCTCCGTACATTTAATTTTATGTACATTCTGGATCTAAGCTAATGTTGTTATGCTGAATTCTAAGTTACCTAATTATCTCCTCGGGCTGGAGTTTTAAACAAAGGCTTCCTGAAGGTAATATGATTTTTAACATACTGTACATAGAATTACACGGTGATTAGATAAAATACTTCAGAAATAAACAACCAAGGAGAATAAGGTCAGGTTTTTTTTTTTATTTCTGTATATACTATACTACATACCACCCCAAAATTAAATTCTATACAAAGTCAACACTAAAATACATAATCATAGTGACCTGAGTGCCCACCTGTATGGAATCTAAAGATACACAACAGGATTTCAATATACATATAATTTTTTTAGTATGTATACAATATGCATGTAAACTAAAAGAAATAGATTAAAAATAATCCAAAATCATCAGGTTAAATGCAGAGTTTTAAGACTCACAATGGGGTGGTGGTGTTTAATCAGAGATACATTCAAGATACTCTTATTGGTTCAGTCTTCTAAGGCCAACTCTCATTCTCATCTCTATCAAACAATATGTAACTATCAATTCAGTTTTTCTGAGAGCAGAATATTAGGTCAATGGTGGAGTAAAATCCTGCTGAGCCCAAAGACATTATCAGGGTTAAGTTTGGGGAAGGGAGACTGCAAATATGGATGAGCCGAATAACTCACTGATCTAGCTGACTCACCTAATCATCTTCCAATGGATCTGAAAAGCAGGCGTTATAAGTTTAAGGTTCCATGCTAGATAGAGCCTTCAATTGGAAGACTGCAAGCTCTGGCCACCATAAGACCATGGAAATATGTTTATATTCCATACTGTATTGTTCCCAATACCCAGGGGCTGCTAAGTATTCAAAGATAGGCTGCTGGCTAATACTACTTTACTTTACAAAAGATGGAAGATGACTTCCGTTGCATACAAAAAGATACCACCTGATATAAATATCACCACCTTGCTCTAAAAAGACAATCTGTTACGCTTTGTTTCATTAGTTGTGCACAAATAATGGTTTACCCAAGCCTGAAATGTTAGGAGTTAAAAAAGCAATTTACTTGCAAGACCCCTCAGCCAGGGATGTCAAACTCAAGGCCCAGGGGTTAGATTTGGCCCTCAGGGTGTTTAGATCTGGCCCGCAGGGCCGCCCTGGAAACAGCGAAGGTCTGACCCACGGTGCCTCTGCCAGCAAAAAGGGAGCTTGGGAAGGTCATGTGTGGGCCTCCTGAGCTCCGTTTTCGCTAGCATAGGATTGAAGGAGGCTGTCGCAGCTGAAAACGGCGCTCGGGAGCCCGTTTTTGTTGGCAGAGCCCTCAGGCCACCACCTGTGCCCTGACATGAGTGATGTCGATATGGCCACAGCGAATCCAGCTCCCCAAGGTCTAACACAACCCTGATGTGGCCCTCAATGAAATCAAGTGTGACACTTAGCTGGTGCCATCGCTGACTATTGGGGGCAAATCATTGGCCCCCACAGAAAGGGCTCGCAACTTGGGCGTCCTCCTGGATTCACGGCTGTCTTTAGAAGAGCACTTGACGGCTGTGACCGGGAGGATTTTTCATCAGGTTCGCCTGATCCGCCACTTGCGTCCATTTCTAGATCGGGACTCCCTATGCCCAGTCACTCATGCCCTCGTCACCTCTCGTCTGGACTATTGTAACACTCTCTACATGGGGCTCCTCTTGAGGAGCACTCAGAGGCTCCAACTGGCTCAGAGTGCGGCTGCGCGGGTGGTTATGGGAGCGACGTGGCGTTCCCATGTAACACCTCTCCTGTGCGAGCTGCACTGGCTCCTAGTGGTCTTCCGGGTGCGCTTCAAGGTTTTGGTTATCAACTTTAGAGCGCTCCATGGCTTAGGACCTGGTTATCTACGGGACAGCCTGCTACCACCAATAGCCTCCCACTGGCCAGTACGCTCCCATAGAGAAGGGCTCCTCCGGGTGCCGTCAGCCAAACAATGTTGACTGGCGGCCCCTAGGGGGAGAGCCTTCTCCGTGGGGGCACCTACGATCTGGAACGAGCTCCCCCCCGGAGATACGGAGGATCCTGGATCTGCGCATCTTCTGTCGCGTGCTCAAGACTTTCTTATTTCATCAAGCTGGCCTGGCCTAAATCTTTTCCCCTTTTAAATGTAAATTTTAATTTGTTTTTAAATTATTGGGTATTTTAAATTTGTCTCAGCCAAATTATTTAATTCGTTTTTATTCTATTTTAAATTTTTGTATTTATGTGTTTTATTCTGTTCACCGCCCTGAGTCCTTCGGGAGTAGGGCGGTATATAAATCCAATAAAAATAAACAAAACAAAACAAACACCCCCACTTAAGCATAAAGAAGCAGCAACAATGCCTACATCAAGAGCTGGAGTTAGGTTAGAACTACAATGACCGCAGAATAAAAAAAATATGTTTCTTTGACTTGACATTTGACTAGGGAAACCCTTAGTCTCTGCAGATTGGCATATAGCAATATAAACAAAACAAATGGGGAAACTTTCAAAATTGTGGAAGCAGCAGCAAAGTGAACCAAACTCACTCCCATAAAAGCTAACAGGTGGTCTATGAATTGGGATGTAACAGAGGGAATCATCAGTGTGTTCTCTTATCTGAATTTCCAAACAATAAAAAGTTAAGATGTGATTAGGTAATCAGTCATATAACCAGGAAAGTAACCAGTGTTGGTTCAAGAACTTTAAGGTAAATCTATGGTTTATCCATTCTTTCTCCAACTAACAATGCTCACTAACTTCTTCACTAAAAAAGAAATTAAACTAAGGATTTCTAGCAAGGGCAAATACTGTCTATAAATCTACCAAAGAATTCTTTAGAGGCCCAAAGTGCTGCCATGAAGGCTAAGGTCATAATAAAATTGTTCAAGCAGGTCTAAGTGAACATAATAAATCAAAGCAAAATAAACTATTTGGCTATGGATTAAAAAAAAAAACCAATCCTTGACTCCAATAATAATTCTAAGCTTCAGTAATCCATTCCTGTAAGCAAGCTAGTAAATTTTTAAAAAGATTATAAAACATCGTGTTTATCAAACTGTGATAAATATGTGGATACTTCAATTGTGATGGAGTTGATTAGCAGTGTAACAGAGGGCTCATTTCTGCTCAAGTCTGTACTTAAATGGCTGAGTAGCTACATCACTTTAGCAAGTGACCCAATCCTAATATGGTGAAACGATATGGCATAATAAATTTATAACCAGGAGGATCTGACTTGGAACTATGATAGAACTTACAATATATTAAGTGCTTATCTGTACAAGGGACAATAGGAATGCTTTTCAACACAGAACATTATGAATCTGTGGAATGAAATATGCTTTCTAAAAAAAATTGAATAATAGTTTCAGAAAACGTGAAGTGAATGTGCTTAGTAAAGAGCAACTGTCAAATATACATTATCTATTCTAGGCTATTATATCTCACACGCACATGAAATGCTTATCATCTGCAAACAGTCCATATTCTGAAGACTACTACATTGGCACTTTAGGTTTTTTTTTTTAAAAAAAAAAGCCCAGTGAATCAGGAACCTATTCACTTGCCTGTATAACTGTTAATGGGGTCAAATCTTACTTTCCAAAGGTAAATTATTTAAATGATAATTTGAATGACCTAGAATACATGAGAGTGTCAATAATAGCAAGATATATAAGATTGTAAAATAGGGAAATGGTCTGGGGAAATACAAAAGGATACCACCACCTTTAATTTTTTTCCCTTTGTTTCTTAGCACACAAAGAACATGTCAGGTATGGATTTGAATGTGCAAGAACTAAGTGTACAATGTTTTGCTACAACCTCCTCTCCCCCCCCCATGTATAATATGAGCAGAAAAGTTGCACTTGCAATTTCTATTTAAAAGGAAAACGAGAGAAAATCAATTGTTTTCACACTGTTATTGTTAGAGCTGTCTTTGAAACATGAAATTAAGCCTATTGTATGCTGAACTTAACAACTTGTACATAAAGTCAATAACATTTTGAGGGATTATATATGAACTACAAATGACTGCAACTTCAAATAGATTGAAATATGAGTGTGAGAATATCACTTCCAGAAACAGACTCACAACACAGAATTCTCTTGAGAAAAATATTTTTTTCAGAACAAGCATATCCCAAAATTATATCCATGTCAAAAGTGTCAAAAGAAAATAACTGACCCGATATATTTTCTTATGAATGATACATTCTTAAAACAAACCTACCTCTAAGCCATTACACATTTGTATTTTTCATAACCAATCTACTTCACTAAATCTGAATCATTCTGCTAAAACGTAAATGATTCAATAGCTCATGTTGTCATTTTGATATCAGACTATGTAGTTCTGTGTTCGTAACCTTATCACCTGGGATTTTGCAATAAAGACTGGGATAGCCTTCCCACAGATGTTTGGAAGAGAAAACACTATTTTAAAAAAAGAGTAAAAAAAAAAAAATAAGAATATAAAACCAGTTCTATTAACCAGCACAGTTAAGTCTTACACTTGAAAAACAAAATTCCAGTCACACCTACATCAGCATGTGATTCTGCCATGAATTTACATTGGAAAAATTAAACTAAATTATGATTTGTCATTATTTCCCATCAAAACTACCACATATACTAGGATATGCAAAGCAACAGATTCATCAGGGTAACTGAAATTTAACCTCCCATATTTTTCAAGAAGTTAATTAACTGGCTGCATTTCTTTACTGGAAAAAAGAAACCAACAAACATAACTTCCAAATCATAACTGGTTTCTACATCTTGTTTAAAAAAAATGGACAGCAACAAGTGGTGCTACAGTTGAATGTTTTGGGGGCAAACTAAAGTACTGTACTTGGGATTTGTTACTGTATACTTATGCATCAATGTTCTAAGTAAAGTTTAATTTATACCACTAAGGATATTCACACAAATTTTCACAAGAATGTCTTCTTCCAGTATCCACGAAAATGTGTTGGAGAGAGAAAAGTACATCATTGAATATTTTAATCCTAATTGGTTATTTGAAGGCTAGGAAAAACTAGGCATGCTACTTCTGCCAGGAAAAAAAAAAAAATCAGCCTACTGCCACCTTAAATGCCACTCTGGTATGGTGGCTCAAATCCACAGCTGTAATAAATGGTAGAATCCTTAATGCTTCACCCATCAGCCATTTTTCTTACTCACAGAATTGAAACAGTTTCCTGGAAGTCTGTATATGCCGTGTTTCTCCAAAAATAAGACCCTGTCTTATATTCTTTGAACCCTGAAATAAGCACTTGGCCTTATTGCCATGTGCTCAAAAGCCCGATTGGGCTTATTATCAGGAGATGTCTTATTTTGGGGGAAACAGGGTATTCCAACATTAACAAATGTTTTGTAAGCTTTCAAGCATTCTTGTTACATAATGGAAAACACAGCCTTGTTCTTGAGGGGATACAGCGCCTTTCCTTTACAAGGTATTTGTAATTTTAGAGGCATCTAGAGGATGGCAAAAAAATAGTAACAAAAAAAAAAAAAAGGCAGGCACAGCTTAAATTGGAAAGGAGGACATACTGGAGACCTGGCATCTTCAGTAAAAGTTCCGCTCTAAAAGCCTCAGAATGAACTTTATGGGGTACCCTCCATCACGCAGCTTCTTAAACCAAGTGTCATTCCCCCCCCCCAAAGAATTACACCTTAACATCTGCTCGTTTGCCAATCCTCCCCCCCCCAAAAAAAAGGTTTTTGCAACAAGACTTTCCAAGCGCACCTTCAAAGCAGGGCCCGACGGGTGCGGATCCTAAGCCCCCCTCCTCAAGTGCATTGCAACACCACTGTCCCCTTCCCCATAAACCAGGCGATGCATGCCTGCTACCAGCGAGATAAAAGGGGTGGGGGGAGGGAGGAGAGAAAGCCAGGCGGCTGCCGAGCAAAGGCCCCAGCATCCAGGAGAGCCTGTGACGCACTTCGGTAACCTGATTCCCCACCCTCCCCGCGGGGCTGGCAAAAAGAGAGAGAGAGAGAGATTTGGGGGGGGGGGAAGAGAAGGAGAGGCTCTTTCCAACAAGGAAATGCGAGGCTCGGCCGGCCGGCTGGCCGGCCATCTGCACAAAACCCAGTCAGAACCTGCAAAAGGGAGCGGGACCCCGAGCTAGCCAGGCCTCTCGGGGAGAAGAAGAAGGAAACAAACACGGGGTGTGGCAGCCCGAGGCGCCTCCTCCTTTTCGCCCTGCCTCCCCCCCCCTCCGCCACCCCCACGACTCAGGGACAGGAACCGCCGAATAAGGACTGCGGCCGCGGCGTGGAGAGCCTCGGACCTCTCGGACAGCCGCGGGGACTCTTTTTAGGCCGGCTGACCCAGCCAAGGCCTTTGATCCCCTCTCGTCCTGAAAGGGAGATCAACTGGGGAGTTTGGGAAATGGGGGTGTGTGGGGGGGAATCTAAGCCTGCCCTGGCGGCCTTTTGGGGAGCTCAAGTACAAGGCCCCTTTCTCAACCCCGCTGCTCACCCCAAAAAGAAACCCCACCGGACAATTCTTGCTAAATCCGATATCCCCCCCCGCTTTTCTTGCCCCCCCCGCTTATTTTTATTTCCCACCACTCCAAATGTCCAAAAAGCCCCCCCACTCTCGTGCCACCTTTAAAGAAGGGAGAGGAAACTTGCCGGGGGGGGGTTTAAAAAAAGCTCCACCAGTTCAACTCCTACCTGGATGAGAGCTGGCTTTGGACTGCGCGCAGGAGGGGAGGGGGGGCGGCGAGTTAGATCTCAACTAAAACTGCCGCCAAAATAAAAAAAAGGGGGGGGGGAAGAGTCCCAAGGCTGGAAACAGCTTGACGCTTCCGCCCCCCTCCCCCTAGTCCTCCCCCCCCCGCAGCGACCCAGCGGGGCATCCCTCATCAAAAAGACATCAAAAAGCCCCCGGGGAAAGGGCCGCTTCCCCCCCCTCCCCGACTAGGTAAACTGGCCACCATAAAGAGACCAAGGGGAAGGGGGGGAGGCGACGTGTCCAAAGCGCCGCTTGAAACCCGGCAGAAGTCGCGCAACTGCTCCGACAACCCTCCCGCTTTGGGAGAGGGGAGGAGGGAAAGGGACGGGGGAGGGCGTTGAGTTTCCCCAAGGATTGGGGTGGGGGGTTAATAGGGGGCAGAGGGGGATAAAGGGGTTAAAGGGAAGGGAAGCCTTATCATGCCTCCCTCTTCCGAAAGTCAGCAAGGAAGGGACTTCAGCCCAGCACTCCTTTGCTGGAAGGCCTCACCTGGTGGGGCGGAAAGAAGCAAGCGCTTCTTCCCAGGAAAGGGAGTACAGACATTGCCAGGCCTCTTGGGGAAGGGAGCAGCAGGCAGGCAAAATTACTCTTCCCCCTCCCCACCCCCAAAATAACACTCCCCCCCTCCTTTGGAGGCTGTCATGGATCCCGAGAGATCCCGGTTCGCTTCCGAGGAAGAAAGGAAGGAAAAATAGATGAGTTAGGGAGGGAGGGAAAACACAATTGAGAGAGAGAGAGAGAGAGAGAGAGAGAGAGAGAGAGAGAGAGGAAGGAAGGAAAGAAAAATAAAAATGTGGGAAGGAAGGGGGGAGGAAAAATAGATGAGTTAGAGAAGGAGGGAGGGGAAAAAACAACTTAGAGATGAAGGAAGGAAAATAAACAAGAGGGGAAGGCAAAGGAAGGAAGGAAGAAGTGAGAAGGAAGGGGGAAGGAAGGAAAATAAATGAGAGAGGAAGGAAAATAAGAAAGGAAAGAAGGAAGAGAAGGAAAAGGGGAAGGAAAAAGAGGAAGGAAGGAAAAGAAGGAAAAAGGGGGAAGGAAGGAAAATAAACGGGAAGGCAAAGGAAGGGAGGAAGAAGTAATTAGGAAAGGGGAAGGAAAGTAAATGAGAGAGGAAGGAAAAGGGGGGGAAAGGAAGGAAAATAAACAAGAGGGGAAGGCAAAGGAAGGAAAATAAAAGAAGGAAAAGGGGGGAGGGAAAACAAACAAGAGGGGAAGGCAAAGGAAGGAAGGAAGAAGTGAGAAGGAAGGAAGGAAAATAAAAGAGGAAGGAAAGGAAGGAAAAAGGGGGGAAGGAAGGAAACTAAACAAGAGGGGAAGGCAAAGGAAGGGAGGAAGGAAGAAGTGAGAAGGAAGGAAGGAAAACAAATGAGAGGAAGGAAGAAGGAAGGAAAATAAACGAGTGGGAAGGAAAATAGATAAGGAAGAGCGGGAGGGAAGGAGAGAGAGAAGCAAGGAAGGAACGAGCAAAACAAGAGTTGAGCGACCGAGGGGACGAATCCCCCTCCTCTTTCCCCGCCGCTTTCTCACGACTCACCTCGACCCTCCCCCGACCCGCCTCCGCGCGTGGGGATGCCCGGCACGCGTCTCTCTCTCTCCCCCCCCCCCCACTGTTCCCACGACCAGAGCAAAGGGGTCCGCATTTCTCTCTCTCGGGTCGCGTGCCGGGCAAGAGAGCGAATCTACCCCGTTTTCCTTTTCCCTTAACTCCCCCAAAGTGTGTTTTTTGGGGAGGGGAGGGGAGAAGAGGAAAAAAGAAGGGAAGCGTCTCCATTTTCTCTGCCAGCAACAGCGGCGGCGGGGCCTCGGCCTTTCCCGGCAGGCGGGGCCGGAGGGAAGGAAGGGGCGAGAGAGAGAGAGAAAAGTGAGGAAACGAGATCGTCCTTCGGGGCTCCGGCTTTAGGGAATTTCTCCCCCCCCCCAAAAAAAAAAACCCACACAGCTCGGCCTGGAGAGGAGACGGAAGGGGTGTGGGGGGGGGGGTTGTCGAAGGAAGCGCTTTTCTCTCGGCCTGCTCGGCCCCGCGTCCTCCATCTTGCCTGCCTCAGCTCGGCCTCCCTCCCTCTCTCCTTTTCCTTCCTCAGGCCCGGAGGGAACCGCGCCGAAAGTAGCCCGTCCCCGCGGGGAAGCGAGGGGGGGGGGAGGGAGGAAGGGAAGACTTCCAGAAGCTTCGACGCCACGGTCCGACTTACCGTGAAGGGAAGGAAGGAGGGAGGGAGGGAGGCCTGGCCGACCGGGCCTGCCTGGGGCTCCTCCGCGCGCCTTTTTTTTTTTTTTCTTTTCTCCCCCGCCCGCCCTTCCGCGCCTCAGTCGTCGTCGTCGTCGTCGACCTTCCGGCCTTGCTTTCTTTCCCCCACAAGACGCGCGTCCTCTCCCGCTCGCTCGGTTTCCCTTCGTCGTCGATTTACCTCAGACGCGCTTCTCCAAGGCCTGTGAGGGAGGCCCCGCTCGGCGGGAAATAATCCAACAGGCCGCCGTAGGAGGAGGAGGAGGAGGAAGAGGAGGGCCGAAGCGAGGCCTACTGAGGGAAAAGACGGAGGGGCGGGAGTGGGGGGGTCGTCTGGTCTCTTCCCGGTTTGAGCGCGGCGACCGGGGGGGGCAGCGAGGATTTCAATTCGGCGGCGGCGGCGGCGCTGGGGATTGTTTGGGGTGTTCGCAGCTCGGCGGCTGGCGAGGGAATGGAGGGCGCAGGCGCCACCTGGCGGCCACCGAGCTCGCCACGTTCGGACGGGCCTAGAGCGGCACCTGCTGGGAGGACTCAGGAATGCAGGAGTGGGGGGGGAGGGAGGGAGAAAGAGAAGAGTGCGCGCCTGCGCGCGCTCCCTCGCTCGCTCAGCCGTCCGGGCTTGGCGGAGAAAACGGGGTAAACAAGGTGCCGCGCATGCGCTGTCTCTCTTTTTTCTCTCTCTTCCCTTGACGATCGAATCGCCACGCCTTCCTTTCCCCCGCCCGTGACGTCATCGCCCCTAAAGGCCCCGCCCATGCCTGTTCTGCCTTGGAGCGCGCAGGAAGTGCTGAGCGGCACGTAGCGCCCCAGGTGGGGGAGGGGGAAAGAGGGGGGGGCTTGCCCCCTTATTTTCTAGTGGGGGGGCCAAAAAAAAAAGGAAGGGGGCATTTTTTGGAGCTCTGAAAAGGGCTGAAACTGGAATCAAGCTGCTTGCAATCAAAAGCCTCTCCAATCTTGGAGTTTGGTGGGGCTTCCAATTCCCAAGAATCCCCCAGCCAGCTTTGCTTATGACCTTTTTTTTTGGCCATAGTTGTTAAGCGAAGCATTGCAGTCACTAAATGAATCATGCAGCGGTTAAATGAATCCGGCTTCCCCCCTCCTATCCCCCACTGACTTTGCTTATTGCAAGGTTGCATATGGTGATCATGTGACCCTGGGACAGTGCAACTGGCATAAGTACATGCCAGTTTCCAAGCACCTGAATTTTGATCATGTGACACCGGAGAGGCTGTACTAGTCCTATGTGTGTGAAAACGGGTCAGAAGTTGTTTTTTTTTTTTCAGTGCCATTGTCATTTTGAAGGCAAACTAAACAAATGGTTTTAATTCGAGGACTACCTATATTGGAGTGGGGTTTGCTCTCCAAGCTTGTTTCAATTTAATTTCTGAACGTTTCCTTACCAGACTAGGTAACATCATCAGTAGGGTTTTCTTGTCTTATTCTCCTTAGCTTATAAATGTCTTGTGTTGCCAGTGTGATCAGTTGGTTGTTTGATTGCTTGATCTAATGACCAGTGGACAAGGGGCGTGGTGGCTCAGTGGCTAGGACGCTGAGCTTGTCGATCGAAAGGTCGGCAGTTCAGCGGTTCGAATCCCCAGTGCCGCGTAATGGGGTGAGTTCCCGTTACTTGTCCCAGCTTCTGCCAACCTAGCAGTTCGAAAGCATGTCAAAAATGCAAGTAGAAAAATAGGGACCACCTTTGGTGGGAAGGTAACAGCGTTCCGTGCGCCTTTGGCATTGAGTCATGCCGGCCACATGACCACGGAGACGTCTTCGGACAGTGCTGGCTCTTCGGCTTTGAAACGGAGGTGAGCACCGCCCCCTAGAGTCTGGAATGACTAGCACGTATGTGCGAGGGGAACATTTACCTTTACCTAATGACCAAGAATCTGGCAGATACCAAAAGTTTGCCTTTTTGCCTGCTATTAATCCGGTAGTTTATGTTGTCTTCCAATGCAGCTGTTCCTCTCTGATTTTTTTTTTTCAAGCAGCTCTTCTTCTTTTTTTTTTTGACCACAGCAAGCTTCATTTCATTTATTCAGTTTCATTTTCATTTATTTTTTTTAGTCCTGTGTGTTGTAAAACACAATATTTGTAGTTTCTGGGCTTTGTTCTGTTTTTCTCGATTTAAAAAAAAAAAAATCAAAGAAAGGAAAGAAAAAAGCTAGTGGCAGATATGCAGGTATCAGTCCCCTTTTTTCCGTTTCCGTTTCAACTTTTGGACGGTCACTAAACGAACTGTTCTAAGTCGAGGACAACCTGCACTGAAACTTTTAGCACAATCTTCCCACTTTTTCCCGTCCCATTTTACCTTCATCGCAAGGTTTTTTTTATTCCGCTGCGGGAAGAGTTAGGACAGCTCTTGCAATGGAATTTTCAGCAAAGGCATTTTCGGGCCGAATGGCCGCACTCTTAAAAAGGAAGCGTACACATTAGATCTACTACGGGCTTCCGAGCTCTCAAACTCTGCAATTATACTTTGACCTGAAATGATTCAGAGCTAGTGAAAAGCAATGTTGCCCGTTGAGCCCACCCCCACCCCCTTCCCCGAATCGGGTAATGCAGCGTAATTTGATCTCCAGCTGCATTTGTGTGTGTGTGTGGTTGTTTGTTGTGTTTTTTTTTTTTTTTGGTCATTTAAATAATGAGTCAAGGCCTTTTATTTCGGGCCGATTAATCCACTCGCAGCCGTCATGAAATGACACTTTCCAACATCCCGTAAGTGAGCGGAATGCCAGAATGTAGACACCTCATTGCCGATGCGATCAGCAATTCCACCTGCCACACACACACCGGCGTTAATGGAGCTTTGTCATGCTTTTCACAACAACCTGTTAGGGTAGCAAGCAGGATACGTGCATTGCCTCTACAATGCTGTTCATAACCGATTATGAGGGATAACAGAGTTGGAAGGGGCCTCGGAAGTCTTCTAGTCCAACCTCTTGCTCATGCTATACCATTCCAGACAAGTGGTTGTCCAGTCTCTTCTTAAAAGCTTCCAATTCTATATTGGGAGAGAATTCCTTCATGCTATATACTGTTGAGATTATGTAGTGGTGGTGATATCATAGAATAGATAGATAGATAGATAGATAGATAGATAGATAGATAGAGGATGGATAGAGAGGATGGATGGAAGATAATAGATAGATAGATAGATAGATAGATAGATAGATAGATAGATAGATAGAGGATGGATGGACAGATAACATAGATAGATAGATAGATAGATAGATAGATAGATAGATAGATAGATAGATGATGGTAGATAGAGAGGATGGATGGAAGATAACAGATAGATAGATAGATAGATAGATAGATAGATAGATAGATAGATAGATAGATAGATAGAGATAGAGGATGGATGGACAGATAACAGATAGATAGATAGATAGATAGATAGATAGATAGATAGATAGAGGATGGAAAGATAGGATGGATGGATGGATAGATAGATAGATAGATAGATAGATAGATAGATAGATAGATAGATAGATAGATAGATAGATAGATAGATATAGAGGGTAGATGGACAAATAACAGATAGATAGACAGACAGACAGATAAGGGGATGGATAGATAGAGAGGATGGATGGACAGATAACCGATAGATAGACAGATAGATAGATAGATAAATAGATAAATAGATAGAGGATGGATGGACAGATAATAGATAGATAGATAGATAGATAGATAGATAGATAGATAGATAGATAGAGGATGGATGGACAGATAACAGATAGATAGATAGATAGATAGATAGATAGATAGAGGATGGACAAATAACATAGATAGATAGATAGAGAGGGAAGAGAGAGAAGGAGAGAGGGAGAGAGAGAAAGAGAGAGAGATGACTATGATTATGAAGTGGCCACAAAGAAGAGGGGGTCAATTTATTTTCCAAAGCAGCAGAAGGCAAGACAAGGGACAATGGATGGAAACTAATCAAGGAGAAAAGCAATCTGAAATTAAGGAGAAACTTCCTAACAGTGAGAACAATCAACCGGTGGAACAGCTTGCCACCAGAAGTTATGGGTGCTTCATCCCTGGAGGTTTTTAAGAAGAGACTAGACAGCCATCTGTCTGAAATGGTAAAGGAGTGTCCTACTTCAGCAGGGGGTTGAACTAGAAGACCTCTAAGGTCCCATCCGGCTCTATTCTGATTAATTATTATTTAACTATCTAACTGAATTAGTTCCAATAAACCATAGGTTAACATAATATATGAATTAAAAGCTGGAGAAAAATGGAAACGTAGATCCTTGAGAAAGATGGAAAAATACGAGTGATAGAGACAGGGCTCAAGCATATTAACTGGTCTTGTGTCTAAGTAAAAAGAATTTAAAAAAACAGCCATCATTCAGAATATAAAATAATAGATCACTTTATTAAAAATAGTCACTTGAGTTTAACTGCAAAACAATTCTATGATTATATTAAGTCATTGTGGTACATCTAAAAAAATAAATCTTTCTTAACACGTTGGAATATAGCTTCTGAAGTCAACAATTCCACCTTTTTGCTCTTAAACAGTTCTTATTTACAACTCAGGTCATTCTTATTATACACAACTCGACAATCCCATAGTATTTCAGTGTGGATTTACACGCGCACCTATGCATAGCTCGTAAAATTTCCCAGATGCGTTCGTGAAATATATTTTGTTTAAAAGGGTGAAAAAAGCCGACCGTCGTGAAGAAAAGCCCCTCGGATAGCTTCCCATGTAAAACAAATCCTTGCTATTCTCTATGTGAACAAAGGGATTAAAACAAAACCCCACAAAGATGTTGAGGGAACAACAGTGAGCAAACACAACTCTTTGCCATGTTTTAATCGGTGGGGTGGGTTTTTTTTTTGAGTTCAGATCTGGCTGAAGAGCTGTGTTAGATCCCCTTCAAATTATGCCGCTTATAAATAGCTGTAAAAATAAGTGGGGCAGATCAGGAAACCTGCCACGAAAATCAAATTAAGACTTTTTTTTTAAAAAAATAAAAAATTGGCAACCATCCAGGAGCTTAAGGCTGCCCCCCCCCCACCCCCCACCCCTTTTCCTTAACACTATGTGGCCTTGCTAAATGGAAAGGAAGTTGTTTGTGTGATTTATTTTTTTTTTTTTAGCAGCATTCTGAATGAAGTTTAAACTGTCAGTTTCTGGTTTTCCCCCCCGCCCCTCCATGCAATGTGCCATAAAGTGTCAGCAGAAGTTGTAAATCCACGCCCTTTGGGGCTGAACTGCCATTGTAGTGTTCGACAAAACACAAAGCCAAAACGAACAACAACGGAGTAAGCTTCCTTCCCAGGAAAACAGCACCCCACAACTCTTTACGTGCTCCGTTGTGACACCTGTTTTAAAGCCATCTTTCGTTCGTGCCGCGAAAGTGTGTGTGTGGTTTTTTTAAAAAACAAGTTTTTCAAATAAATATGTCAATAAATAAAAATGCAGCCGTTGTTTTTTAAAAAGGAAAAAGAAAAACAATAATAAGGTAAAATGAGCTAGATTGTTTTTTTAGCAACATAGGAATAACAACATATAGATTTATTACTAGGAAGAGCGCATTGATTTCCCTGATCAGGAAGCACAAAATGAGGAAGGGAGAGGAATATTTTAATCTCAAAAAAAAAGGGGATTTATTATCCTCAGGGCGCTCGGGAGATTTTTTTTTTTTTTCATTTTAGCAATCCCTATAAGCAATTTCAGGAAGGTGAAGAAGTAAAAATTAAAAAAAAAAAAAAATCCCGACATCCCATTTATTCTTCTGTTATTTTAAAAGTATCACCCGGTTTTCACTCTTTCCTCCCTAAAGAGGCAACAGGGATTGAAATCAATTCACGTTATATTCAATTTTATGCTTTGCTACCTAACATAGTATTTATAGTGCAAGGGAGGAAATGCAAGATCATCTGCATCTCAACTTCTGAATTAAAGAATGGCATCCATTTCTCAGGTACTCCTTCCACTTATCGCAGCGTTCTCTCAAAGCCACATATACCCACATCAATAATCTATCTGATGCATCCTTTTATTTCAGGGGACAAAACCCCATATACCAGAACAGCAGGTCGGTTCTACCCATAAATGATTAAAAACTCAAAAGACTCTCGCTTCATCCATCGCACAAATCTACGGAGGAAAAAGGAACAAGGACACGCACGCCACCAACTGAATCCCAACCGATGTGCAGCTCATCGCCCAAAGACAGAACTTTCGTTACGGCGTCTGGATTCCCAAAGCATCAGTTAACGATGCCTTTATGCAACCTGAAATGTGAAACTTAAAAAGTCAGGTTTGCATCCTAGTTTCCGCAATTCCACCTGTGGAGGTCATGCTAGAACCCAGGTAAGACTTTGAACTGGGACAGAAAGGGGTATCAAGCGGTTGTCCCGTCTTTTCTGCAGCTGTCAGGGTAAACGAAAAAGCTGTGTGATTGGCACCTTCCTTCCAAGAGACGGACCCAAGGAAAGGTGATTCAGTTTGTAAAACAGAGCTATCGGCGTTGCTGCCCTTGGGGGTGGAGAAAAAAATCTACCCTTTGAATGGATGGAAAAATGAGCTATGTACAAGGTCTACCTCTTTCCTTATTCTTAAAATAATTCTTCACGCCCCTTTGTCATTCAGCTTTTTGCGTTGGCCTTGAATGCGTGGCTGATATCACTTCGGACTGCAAGAGGGATGGGCAGAAAACACTGGAGAGTTGTTGGCATCGCATGGCAAACACAATAAAAAGAACGCAACTTTCAGACTGGCGCCAGGAGCAAGTTCAGTCATTCTAAGAATCTTAAGGGAGGAAAGGGCCTTGGGGGAAGCTTATTCGGTTAGTAGTGCAGAGGACAACTTAAATGGCCTTTGGACTTCAACTCCCAGAATTTCTCAGCCGAGAATTCTGCGAGTTGGAAGTCCACAGATCGTAAAGTCGACCTCAACCATTCAGTTGACCTGGTTCCTCAGCCGAGAATTCTGGGAGTTGAAGTCCACAGGTCATTCAGTTGACCTCAACCATTCAGTTGACCTGATTCCTCAACCAAGAATTCTGGGAGTTGAAGTCCACAGGTCATTAAGTTGACCTCAACCATTCAGTTGACCTGATTCCTCAGCCGAGAATTCTGGGAGTTGGAAGTCCACAGATTGTAAAAGTTGACAAGAGTTGCCCAAACCTGTCCAGTTCTTGGTGTACTTTTTTCAGGTGTTCGGCTATAAACTCTACAAGGGGAGGGGGAAACCCCACCTCTCAAAAATACATCAAGAACCCCAACCAGCTGCAAGATATTTCTCCACCACTTGAAAACATGACAAAAACGCCGAAAAAAATTCCACCCCCCCCCCCGAAACATTTTAACACCCGATGGCAGGCGCTCCGATTAAAAGCGCCTCCAATTAAATGAGTAGGATGGAAAATCCAATCAACACCCTCTCTCGACGATTCATACCACACGCAACCCCGGTGCGTTAATTTAAAACGTCGATTCTTGCTAAATCCATTTCGGAGGCGACGCCTGTGAATCTGGGTCAGCGTTTGGATTTTTGGGGGTGACGGGGGTGTTTGTTAGTTTTTGTTTTCATGGAATCTCTCACCCCGCCGGCATCTCCAATTAGGGCATGAACACCTTCTGGCGGTTT
The DNA here is from genome assembly GCF_029215685.1 of Pituophis catenifer annectens. Lineage (NCBI taxonomy): Eukaryota > Metazoa > Chordata > Lepidosauria > Squamata > Colubridae > Pituophis > Pituophis catenifer. The sequence goes on from NW_027256891.1 coordinate 23,010,526, forward strand.
GCGATGATCTTGCAACACCAGGGGCATTTCTCCACCGCCTCCGCGCAGTCTTGGCAAGCCAGGTGTCCGCATGGAATGAAGACCACGGAGAGAAGCTTATCCATGCAAATCTTACAGATCTTTTCTTCCTCCAGACGTTTCAACTTCTCTTCTGTACTGAGATCTGCCCAGGGAAGGTGGGGTGGGGGGAGAGAAAAAAAGAGATTTTTATGAGATCCCTTCACCAAGGAGGGGAAAAAATACCTATTCTGACCTTGGCTTCCTTAGAAAGCATAAAGCACAATCTTAGTCCCAGCAAACCTCTTTTATTCACACGGCTGTGAATTATTGTCATTCCCAGTCCGAAAGGCTTCTAAAACAGTCATTCAGGGGAATGCTTATAAACACCCACCTTATCTCCCTTAGAATGCTGCCAGAGAACTAATTGCCACACGCAGGGCAAGGCCAAACTTAGCACAGAGTCAAACAGAACTTTCCAAAACTTGAACCGACCAGATGCAAAAGCTCACTTCCAGTTCGCACTTCTTTTATGTCTTATGGGAGGGGCCAATCATCTCCAAGCTTTACTCCCAAGTCAACCCTGTTTTCTTAATTATTCTTGTCTTCTGGCAGCTCTGCGCATGCGCACACTGGGAACAGGCTCCCGCTGTTCTTTTGCCTCGCTGATGTCTAGCTCCGGAGGCAGCAAAGAACTACCAGATGGCCCTGGCTCCCTCTCTGCCTCTGACTCAGAGCCCTCGTCCGAGCCTTCCCCAGACTCCAGGACTGGCTCATGTTCCTCTGTGTTCATGTTCACTGTCCGAATCTACTGGCGGGCCACAACGTTTTTTTTTAACCAGGTCTTTAGCTCAGGGATATCGAAAACCAGATGTGTCAGAAACCAGACCAAAACCAGGCCACACCACTACCCGAGACTTCTCAGGAAACAACCTGAATGAAAAATTGCTGGTGACCTTCTACCGCTGCACTGTAGAGAGTATTTTAGCTCACTGCACCTGTGTATGGTTTGCCAATTGCAAAGTGGCAAATAGGATAATGCTCCAGAAGGTTAACATCATTGCCCAGAGAATCATTAGTTGCCCTCTCCCCTCCTTGGAAGAGCTTTATAGCTCCCGCTGCCTTAAGAAAGTTCAAAACATTCTTAAAGATCCATCTCATCCTGGGCACCCTTTTTTTTTTTTTTTTTTTTTGAACTATTACCATCTGGCAGCCGGTACAGGGCAATAAAAACAAGGACAAATGGGCTGAAAAACAACTTCTATCCCAGAGCCGTAACTATATTGAATTCTACTGTATAGTGTAATATTAATGCAATACCTGGGGTTTTCAATTCCATTTGTATAGAATGTGAAGGATGTGTGTTTGTGTTTTATTTTTATAGTTACAATGTACACTGAAGATGGCATTTAATTTCGTTGTACGAGGTGCAATGACAATAAAGTCAACTAAACAAACAAACAAACAAAAAAGGACAGGATCCAGTATTCCAAGGGTTGGAAACAGAGAACCTGATGGTTCTCCCAGCAAAGTTGGGAGTCATGAAACTAGAACCTGCAATAAAACTTTTACAATTGCAGACAGTCCTCGACGTACGACCATAATCGAGGCCAAATTTTCCGTTGTTAAGTGAGACATTTAGCAGCAAGGAAGTTTTATCATTTAGTAGCTTTTAGGGGAAAGCTGCTTTCTTGTGAAAAGTCCAGGCTGGACTTTAAAATAAGCCATCTTTTTCGTTGGAGCTTCAGGCCTGCCACAGGCATCCCCACCCCCACAAAAAAAGCGAGTTTGCCTCCGTTTTACAACCTTTCTTGCCAACGTCGCTAAATGAACCACTGCAGTTGTTAAAAAAAAAAAAATAGCAACACACAGTCAGTCGGTGAATCTGGCTTCCCCTTACTGAACTCACAACTCATCTTGTAAGTTGCGGCTTTGCTCGGGGGTCACGTCACACACAACCCCGGGACGGCTGCAACCGTCATAAATATAGGAGCCAGTTGCCAAGCCTCCAAACTTGGATCATGTGACCACGGGGATGCTGCGACGGTCACAGGAATGAACAACGGTCCTTAAGTCGCTTTTTTTTTTCCCCAGTGCCGTCTTTGCTAAATGAACGCTTGTAACTTGACACTTGTACGTCTCAAGGTAGCAAGGCAAACACTTGCAACATCTCTTAAGGCCTGGAGACTAAAACATATGATCTAAAGGAAAGAAGAATTAGGGGCGAGAGGATAGCAGTATTTCAGTATTTGAGGGGCTGCCACAAAGAAAAAGGGGCTCAATTGAGCCGAGGTGGCGCAGTGGTTAGAGTGCAGTACTGCAGCTACTTCAGCTGACTGCTAGTTCAGGAGATCAGCGGATCAAATCTCACCGGCTCAAGGTTGACTCAGCCTTCCATCCTTCCGAGGTGGGTAAAATGAGGACCCAGATTGTTAGGGGACAATATGCTATTTCGTATACTGTCTTTGGTGTAAGCCTGCTCAGAGTCCTCGGAGAGCGGGCGGCATAGAAATATGAATAATAAAATAAATAAATAAATAAATAAACTTATTCTCCAAAGCACCAGAAGGCAGGACAAGAAACAATGGTTGGAAACTGATCAAAGAGAGAAGCAACCTGGAATGAAGGAGAAACTTTCCTAACAGTCCCATCCCATCCTATCATTTTCCTATTCTAGCCTACTCTACCTCTATCCTTTCCCTTTCCTTCCCCTTCCTTCTCCTCTCTATTTATTCCAATCTCTATTCTATTCTATTCTATTCTATTCTATTTCTATTTCATTCTGTTCTATTCTATTCTATTCTATTCTATTCTATTCTATTCTATTCTATTCTATTCTATTTCATTCTGTTCTGTTCTATTCTATTCTATTCTATTCTATTCTATTCTATTCTATTCTATTCTATTCTATTTCATTCTGTTCTGTTCTATTCTATTCTATTCTATTCTATTCTATTCTATTCTATTCTATTTCATTCTGTTCTATTCTATTCTATTCTATTCTATTCTATTCTATTCTATTCTATTCTATTCTATTCTATTTCATTCTGTTCTGTTCTATTCTATTCTATTCTATTCTATTCTATTCTATTCCTATTTCATTCTATTCTATTTCTATTTCATTCTGTTCTATTCTATTCTATTCTATTCTATTCTATTCTATTCTATTCTATCCTATCCTATCCTATCCTATCCTATCCTATCCTATCCCATTCCATTTATTCCAGTCTCTATTCCATTCCATTCATTTCAGTCTCTATTCTATTCTATTCTATTCTATTCTATTCTATTCTATTCTATTCTATTCTATTCTATTCTATTCTATTCTATTCTATTCTATTTTATTCTATTCTATTCTATTCTATTCTATTCTATCCTATCCTATCCTATCCTATCCTATCCTATCCTATCCCATTCCATTTATTCCAGTCTCTATTCCATTCCATTCCATTCAATTTATTTCAGTCTCTATTCTATTCTATTCTATTCTATTCTATTCTATTCTATTCTATTCCATTCCATTCCATTCCATTCCATTCCATTCCATTCCATTTATTCCCGTCTCTATTCTATTCTATTCTATTCTATTCTATTCTATTCTATTCTATTCTATTCTATTCTATTCTTTCCACCAAGAGTGCACGATGGCTCAGCCGTTAAAAAGACGCCGTCCCACGGACAACGGTTCTCTTCCCAACGGAGTTTGTCATAATCCCTTCCTGGCCTAGCATAACTCGGTTTAGTCTACATACAGACGCTGGATGTACAACAATCACCTTTCTGCAGATGGTTTTCTAAGTACGCACTGGGTGTATTATCCCTCTGGGCATTGATTAAATCTGTGACTAGCGCCTCAACCGATTGGTAGCGCTCGGCCGAAAGGCGCTCCTTCCTCTCCACTGTTTGGCTAATCTCCTCCGCGCTGAATCCCATTTGCAACGCGCTCTGGATCGCCTGGCTTTGGAGATGTTTTTCGTCTGCAAAAAGCAAGAGATAAAATCTTGTGAAAGCAAGAAGACCCGGCTAGGAAAGTAAAAGCAGAGCTCGACGGACGGATGCATTCGCATGTGACGCTAAGCTCGGAATACAGACTTAAAGCAGTTCATTTAAGTTCGACCGTTCGAAGGGGAAAAAAGTGATTTAGGACCGCTTTTCACACTTATGACTGTCGCAGCACACCCATCATCATCATCCTCTTTTTAACAACCCCATAATCCCTTGCGGAGTACAGTCTGGGCAACTGAATGGAGCTAGCAGAGTGTTTACTGGCCGGATGCCTTTCCTGTCGCCAGTGCAGAGTTTTGTTCAGCAGATATATTCTCATCGTGCCCAGAGAGAGAAATATCTGCCTCTAGCTAGGATCGAACTCACAGCCTCCTGATTGTGAGGCGAGAGCTCCACCTGTAGGCCACCACACCACTCATTCGCAGCATCCCCCGTGATGTGATCAAAATTCAGATGCTGGGCAACTGGCATGTACGTATGACAGTTGCCGTGTCCCGGGGGGTTGTCACGTGATCCCCTTCAGTGACCTTCTAACCAACAAAGTCAAGGGGGAAATCAGATTCACTTAACAACCGTATGACCAACTTAACAATTCACTTAGGTACTGTGGAAAGGAAGGTCGTATAATGGGGCAAAAGCTCACTTCACAACTGTTTCACTTAACCACAGAGAGGTTGATCTCAACTGTGGTCGTTAAGATGAGGAGTACCTGTATTTAGGTCAACACACTTCGTAGACAAAATGATAGGGGAATGGATTTGGATTTGAGGTGGGTCAGATATCAATCAGAATTGTTCTACAGTAGTGGCCAAAATTGTGGAAACCTTTTGGGAAAAGTGTATTTTCTAAAACTAGCTAATAACGCCACTTTTTGGGGGGAGTAGTACCATAAAATTATATATCAATGGAAAGATAATTTGATCAAGAATGTCATGCAATAACTTTTATGAAGGATTTGCTATTAGAATAGCAGTTACAGTATAAAGAAGAAAAGTGAAACCCGTAGAAAAAACGAGCTATACAAAAATGATCACCATGTTTATTTAGTTGGGTAATCTTTAGCATAGATTAAGGCCTTACAATGTCTTCCCATGGAGTGAACCAAGTCTTTTAGTTCTGCAGCTGTTCTAATGTGAAACCAAGATTGAATGATTGCTTTTATTAACTGGGTTTTATTGCTGGATCACTTCTGACTAACAAGTTTCTTTTGTCGCCTCCATAGATTTTCCATTGGGTTAAGGTCTAGGCTACTCCCAGGCCATTCCAGCAGTGGAATAGGATTATTATTATTAAGCCCTAATAAGCAGGTATATACAAAAGAATGAAGGCTATTGCTATAAGTGCATTGTAAACCGCCCTGAGTCTTCGGAGGAGGGCGGCATATAAATTGAATAAATAAATAAATAAATAAATAAATAAATAAATAAATAAATAAATAAATAAATAAATAAATAAATAAATATCTTACTGAAATACCACTGTCCTAATTTACACCAATATTAGCCTGAAAGTTTTGCCAAACTAAATCAACAGGTGTGTGTGTCTGTTTTTTTTTTTTTTCCTTTGCAAAACATTTGTAAACACCGTTAAGAGAAAAAAAAATGCAAATTAAGCCATTGGAATTGACTCATAATGACAGCAAGTAATTAGAACTGATCGCAACCGAGACGTTCAGGATATACGTTACCTTCAATCGTTAAAACTTTCTCAGGTTCTTCCGTCTATAAAGAAACAAATAAATGGTATTTAGAAGGGTTGCACTGGATTGGAATCAAATTTCTGCTGGCTCATTCAGTAAATGCTTGTGCAAAGAAAAAAAAAAACTGATAAGAGTGTCACAATCAGTAGCTTCTAGTACTGTTTATTTACGCTGACCTAGCAGCTTTACGGCCAAAGCATTCTGGGACTTGAAGTCCACACATCTTAAAAGTTGCTCAGGTTGACAACTACTAGCTTACGGGGTTACATAATAAGATTCCATTAGGATGGGAGGTGGGGGGATAGATGTTGTTTGAGGAAGGGGCTGAGCCAACTGGTAGGTAATCTTACAGCACATGGCCAGATGGTCTCATCACCCAAGGTGAAACAACACAGAGTAATGTCAGGATTGGCAGGAATAAAAGTCAGCCAGAGAAAAGAGCAAAGAGCAAATGGTGGGAAGTGAACCGACAACAATATTCCACAACAGCCGAGTTGGTTTTTTTCCGTCTAGAAATCCTTGCATAGGAAGTCTCAGGAGGTTTTTTTTGCAAGTTGAAAAGGTAAAGGTTTCTATTCTACGGTGTGGTGCTCCTCTCAGTTTCTTAGTCGAGAGAACCAGCGTTGTCTGAAGACAATCTCCACGGTTATGTGGCCGGCATGACTGTATGCCAAAGGCGCATGGAATGCTGTTACCTTCCCGCCGAAGTGGTACCTATTTATCTACTTGCATTTGCGTGCTTTCGAACTTTCCCTGAAAATAAGACCCAACTGGTAAATAAGTCCTAGCATGATATATTTTTTTTTCCTCCCCAGGATGCTCGTAATATAAACCCTACCCCCAAAATAAACCCCAGTTAAGATCCGTCAGCCAGCTGGATGCATTTAGTGCCTTATTTTCCCGAAAATGAGACCTAACTGAAAAAATAAACTCTAATGCATATTTTGGAGCAAAAATTAATATAAGACCTGGTCTTATTTTCAGGAAAACACAGTAGGTAGGCAGGAGCTGGAGCAAGTAACGGGAGCTCACCACATTGTGCAGTGCCAGGGTCTCAAACCCAGTCTGTCAGCTCTCCAGCTCAGCGTCTTTAATGGCTGAGCCATCATGCCCCCTTTTGCAAGCAGACACTCCTAAATTTAAGGCGAATATTTATAGCTGACCTATAAATCTCTCAAGTCCTTCAAACCGGAGTAATGCATTCTCTTCTCTTCCTCCACACCTCTGTCGGCTACATAGATAGATACACACACATCCAGAGCTCCCGAGATCCTCAAGTGACAAATATCACAGTTTGCACTTGTCAGTTCATTTCTGCGAGCAAATCGCTTAGGCCGCTCGCCGCCGTCAACAAGGAAACAGGAATCAAATCAGTTAAACGTGGCCTTTTCCGTGGCAGCAATTAACCTTTTCAGCTGCGGATGGGAACGCCATCTGCTCACGGGGAGACAGCTGGAGAGACCGCGGGATAGTAACTCAAGCCTTTCTACTAATTTAATTGGCTCGATGCATGCATGATTTAAAATCCACATTCATCCGAAAACTAGAGTCCCTGCAGAGTTGGTTTGAGTGCATGGAGGAAGCAAAGAGAAAGAGAGAGAAAGAGAGAGGAAAAAGTGAGAAAGAAAAAGAGAGGGTGACGAAGAGGAAAAAGAGAAAGAACAACAGACAAAGAGAAAAATAAAAAAAAAGAGAAAAAGAGAAAAGGAGAAAGAAAAAAGAGAGAAAGAAAGAAAAAGAAAGAGAAAGAAAGAAAAAAGAGAAAGAGAAAGAAAGGATAGAAGGCAGGAAGAGAAAGAGAGAAAGAAAAAAGCAAGAGAGAGAAAGAAAGAAAAAGAGAAAGAAAGAAATGGAGAAAGAAAAGAGAGAAAGAAAGAGAAAGAAAGAAAAAAAAGAGAAAGAGAAAGAGAAAGAAAGGATAGAAGACAGGAAGAGAAAGAAAAAGAAAAACAAAAGAGAGAAAGAAAGAAAAAGAGAAAGAAAGAAAGAAAGAAAGAAAGAAAGGAAGGAAGGAAGGAATGGAGAAAGAAAAGAGAGAGAGAGAAAGGAAGTCAGGAAGAGAAAGAAAGAAAAAGAAAAAAGCAAAAGAAAGAAAATGTAAAAGATAGAAAGAAAAAGAGAAAGAAAAAAGAAAGAAAAGAAAAAGAAAGAAAGAAAAAAAGAAGAAGACAGAAGTCTCTTTCCAACAAGACAGACACTCCAACAAAGAAAAGGCAGACTTACAGTTGATTCTGGGGGCAAAGACTTTAAATGAACGCCATTCACAAAAGCTTGTCCCTTTTCTTCTCCCAGGTATTTGCACCTAGGTACAAAAGGTGGGAGCAAAATGAGCCACGCTGAAGGCACCTGAAGAAAGCAGGCATCTAATTCACAGATTACAATGGCAACTTTTCTTGGGGGAACAAACAGCCACCCTGATCTGAACCCACACAACCCACAGTGCCCTAAAGCAGGCTGGACACGGTCCAGGTACCTGCAAAACTGGATTCAGAAGAAGTCTGATTAGGTGACCTCAATTATCTTCTTGCTGTCGAGAAAGCTTTTCCCCAAAAGCATCCTTAATAGCATAAGGAATAAAGACTCCTTCCTTGGGCCGGGGGTTGGACTAGAAGGCCTCCAAGGTCCCTTCTGACCCTATGATTCTATGAGCAACATTTAATGTAAACAATTGGCTCTTTAAAGCAACCCTTTTCTACCACTCACTCGCCCCTGGGGCTCCATCACACCTCTTAAGAGTCGTCCTTGGAGGTCTTCCAGCCCAGAAGTCTCCAACCTTGGCCACTTTTTTTTTTTTTTTTAACTTTAATTTATATGCCGCTCTTCTCCGGAGACTCAGGGCGGCTTGCAATGTGCTAAGCAATAGCCTTCATCCTTTTGTATATTTATACAAAGTCAGCTTATTGCCCCCACAAACTGGGTCCTCAATTTACCTACCTTAGAAAGGATGGAAGGCTGGCGGACTTCAACTCCCAGAATTCCCCAGCTAACTTTGCTGGCTGGGGAATTCTGGGAGTTGAAGTCCGCCAGGCTTAAAAGTGGCCAAGGTTGGAGACCCCTGTTCTAGACCAACCCCCTGCTCAAGCAAGATGGCGAACCTGTGGTACGTCTGCCACAGGTGGCACGTGCAGCCATATCAGTGGGCACGCCAACTCAGCTCTGGCGCACACGTACGCGCCGGCCACCTGATTTTCAGCCCTTTTGGGCCCACCAGAAGAAGGGAAACAGGCTGTTTCCTGCCTCCGGAGGGCCTGGAGGGGGTGGGGAAGGCTGTTTTCGCCCTCCCCAGATGCATAGAGAGGATCTGGAACCAGGCGACAAAGAAAAATGGGCCTATCGGGCCATCGCGTGCCAGGAGCAGAGGGGGGGAGGGAGGGCGGGTTGGATGCGCATGCACAGGGCAGGGCGCGTAGAATTATGGGTGTGGGCACGCGCACAAATGCGAACCTCCCCCATGCCCCCCTTCCTGGCACGTGATGGCAAAAAGGTTAGCCATCACGGCCCTATAGCATTTCCGACAAATGGCTGTCTTATCTCTTCTTAAAAGCCTCCAGCGATGAAGAACCCACAACATCTGGTGGCAAGTGGTTCCACAGCTTAATTGTCCTCACTGTTAGGAAGTTTCTCCTTAATCCCAGGTTGCTTCGCTCCTTGATTAGTTTCCCTCCATTGCTTCTTATCTTCCCTTCTGGTGCTCTGGAAAATAAGCTGACACCCCCGCCCCCCCACTCTTCTTTGTGGGGTTATCATAGCCACTACATAATCTGGTTGATTGGTCCATCAGGAAGTTTCTTCTTACTTCTAGGTGGCTTCTCTCCTTGGTTAGTTTCCATCCATCGTTTCTCATCTGGTGCTTTGAAAAATTGCTTGACTCCCTCTCCTTTGTGGCAGCCCCTCAAATATTGGAAGACTGCTATCCTTTCACTCCTAGTCCTTCTTTTACACTAGACTAGACATACCCAGTTCCTGCAACCGTTCTTCATGTTTTAGCTTCCAGCCCCCTAATCATCTTTGTTGCTCTTCTCTGCACTTTCTAGAGTCCAAAGCTTTCCGCTTCTGACACATTTGGTTTGTGATATCCCTGAGCTAAAGATCTGGTAAAAAAAAAAACATTGTTGTGGCCCGCCAGCAGAGCTAGCAGCAGAGTCGGACAGTGAGGAGGTTGGGGAGGAACATGGACCAGCCCTGGAGGCTGGAGAAGGCTCGGACGAGGGCTCTGCGTCGGAGGCAGAGAGGGGGCCAAGACTGTCTGGCAGTAATCAGCTGCCTCCAGAGCTAAACAGCAGTGAGGCAGAGGAACAGCTGGATCCTGTTCCCAGGGTGCGCCTACGCAGAGCTGCCAGAAGAAAAAAACAGCTAAGAAATCAGGGTCGACTTGGGAGTAAAGCCACAGGTGGACGATGAATGGCCCCTCCCATAGAAAAATAAAAGAGGAGCGAAAGGGGAGTGGCCTTTTGCAGGAAACAATTCGTTCCGTTTGTTCGTTTGGTTCAGGAGTGTGAAGATCTGTCCGTCAATCTCAGAGACTCTGTGCCAAGTCTTTCCTCGCACAGCAACGCATTTGGAAAATATTTACATGGCAGCTTTCCAAGGCAGATAAGGTCTGTGGTCATAAACACACCTTTGAAAGACTGTTTGCTTGGCCTTTGCTGAATGTGAACGAGAGGAATCCACATTTGTTTAAGAAAAGGGGTTTTGTCGAGACCAGGATTCTGCTTCGTGCTTTTTGGGGAAGCCTAAATCAGAACAAATATTGCAAAGCAACTCCCATCCCAAGATACAATCTGAAAAGAGTGAAATATTCCTACCCAGGATACCATCTCGCGTGCTCCTCCCATGGATCTTCGCCCGCCTTCCATTCCTTCAGTCCCCCACCGCAGGAGAAGCATTCGACGCCGTCAGCGATACCTGGTTAAAAAGCAGTTCGTTCATGAACATAAAACTCTTTTGACTGCAAATGCAGGTAGTCCTCAACGTACAACAGTTCATTTAGTGACCATTCAAAATTACAATTAAGAGCCGCGGTGGCGCAGTGGTTAGAACGCAGTACTGCAGGCTACTTCTGCTGACTGCCGGCTGCCTGCAATTTGGCAGATCACATCTCAGCAGGCTCAAGGTTGACTCAGCCTTCCATCCTTCCGAGGTGGGTAAAATGAGGACCCAGATTGTTGGGGGCGAGAGACTGACTCTGTAAACCGTTTAGAAAGGGTTGTAAAGCACTGTGAAGTGGTGTATAAGTGCTATAGCTACTTTCCTTCCTTCCTTCTCTCCCTATCCATCCATCCATCCATATCAGCTCTAGGTTGACTCAGCCTTCCATCCTTCCAAGGTGGATAAAATGAGGACTTAAGATTGTTGGGGACAAGAGGCCAACTCTGTAAACCGCTTGGAAAGGGCCGTAAAGCACTGTGAAGTGGTGTATAAGTTTAAGTGCTATAGTTATCTTCCTTCCTTCCTTCTTTCCTTCCTTCCTTCCTTCCTTCCCATCCCATCCCATCCCATCCCATCCATCCATATCAGCTCTAGGTTGACTCAGCCTTCCATCCTTCCAAGGTGGATAAAATGAGGACTTAAGATTGTTGGGGACAAGAGGCCAACTCTGTAAACCGCTTGGAAAGGGCCGTAAAGCACTGTGAAGTGGTGTATAAGTTTAAGTGCTATAGTTATCTTCCTTCCTTCCTTCTTTCCTTCCTTCCTTCCTTCCTTCCTTCCTTCCCATCCCATCCCATCCCATCCATCCATATCAGCTCTAGGTTGACTCAGCCTTCCATCCTTCCAAGGTGGATAAAATGAGGACTTAAGATTGTTGGGGACAAGAGGCCAACTCTGTAAACCGCTTGGAAAGGGCCGTAAAGCACTGTGAAGTGGTGTATAAGTTTAAGTGCTATAGTTATCTTCCTTCCTTCCTTCTTTCCTTCCTTCCTTCCTTCCTTCCCATCCCATCCCATCCCATCCCATCCCATCCATCCATATCAGCTCTAGGTTGACTCAGCCTTCCATCCTTCCAAGGTGGATAAAATGAGGACTTAAGATTGTTGGGGACAAGAGGCCAACTCTGTAAACCGCTTGGAAAGGGCCGTAAAGCACTGTGAAGTGGTGTATAAGTTTAAGTGCTATAGTTATCTTCCTTCCTTCCTTCTTTCCTTCCTTCCTTCCTTCCTTCCCATCCCATCCCATCCCATCCCATCCCATCCATCCATATCAGCTCTAGGTTGACTCAGCCTTCCATCCTTCCAAGGTGGATAAAATGAGGACTTAAGATTGTTGGGGACAAGAGGCCAACTCTGTAAACCGCTTGGAAAGGGCCGTAAAGCACTGTGAAGTGGTGTATAAGTTTAAGTGCTATAGTTATCTTCCTTCCTTCCTTCTTTCCTTCCTTCCTTCCTTCCTTCCCATCCCATCCCATCCCATCCCATCCCATCCCATCCCATCCCATCCATCCATATCAGCTCTAGGTTGACTCAGCCTTCCATCCTTCCAAGGTGGATAAAATGAGGACTTAAGATTGTTGGGGACAAGAGGCCAACTCTGTAAACCGCTTGGAAAGGGCCGTAAAGCACTGTGAAGTGGTGTATAAGTTTAAGTGCTATAGTTATCTTCCTTCCTTCCTTCCTTCCTTCCTTCCTTCCTTCCTTCCTTCCTTCCCATCCCATCCCATCCCATCCCATCCATCCATATCAGCTCTAGGTTGACTCAGCCTTCCATCCTTCCAAGGTGGATAAAATGAGGACTTAAGATTGTTGGGGACAAGAGACCGACTCTGTAAACCGCTTGGAAAGGGCCGTAAAGCACTGTGAAGTGGTGTATAAGTTTAAGTGCTATAGTTATCTTCCTTCCTTCTTTCCTTCCTTCCTTCCTTCCTTCCCATCCCATCCCATCCCATCCCATCCCATCCGAGGTGGGTAAAATGAGGACCTAGATTATTGGGGGCAAGAGGCTGATTCTGTCATCCGCTTAGAGAGGGCTGTAAAAGCACTGTAAAGTGGTATATAAGTCTAAGTGCTATTGCTACTTTCCTTCCATCCTTCCATCCTTCCTTCCTTCCTTCCTTCCTTCCTTCCTTCCTCCCTTCCCTTCCCTTCTCTTCCCTATCATCCATCCATCCATCCATTCATCCATCCATCCATCCCAGCTCAAGGTTGACTCAGCCTTCAGACCATGGAAAGTCAACAAGGAAGTCGGATTCACTTAACAACCGTGTTACTAACTGAACAAATGCAATGATTCACTTAACAACGGCGGCAAGAAAGGGTGTAAAATGGAGCAAAACTCACTTTACAAACGTTTCACTTTAGCAACATAAATTTTGGGCTCCACTGCGGTTGTAACTCGAGGACTACTTGTACTCTCTGCACTCCACAAAACTCCCATTCAGAATTGGACGCTTGGCAACCGGCTCATAGTTATGACGGTTGCAGTGTCCCGGGGGGGTGGGGGGAGGGGTCACCTGATCCCCTTTTGCGACTTTCTGACAAGCAAAGTCAACGGGGAAGCCAGATTCACTTAATAACTTTGTTTTCTAATTTAACAATTGCAGTGATTCACTTAACAACGGTGGCAAGAATGGGTGTAAAATGGAGCAAAACTCACTTAACAACCGTCTCACTTGAGCAGCAGACATTTTGGGCTCATTTGTGGTCATGAGCCAAGGATGATCTCTAAGGAGGGATGTTGGGTTTGGCAGTGTGTGTGTTGTGGCCCGCCAGCGGCCTGCTCCCTTAGCCTATTTAAGGAGGAATGCTGATTGCAGCAAGCTGCAGGAAACAACTTTAGTTCGTTTTTCTTTGCGTTTGGATTTCTCTGCAACATTGCTTCTGGGCTTTCTGCCAACCCTAGTAAGACTCTGATTACCTTATCTGTGGATTCTGGCAGGCTGTTAAGAACGTTTATTAACAGCCTGCATTTGCAAAAAACTGTGTTATTTGAGTAAACTAAGTTTTGTTTAGACTTTGTGTGTGCTGCATTCTTTGGGATCCGTAGCTGGGGCAGAACAGTGTGTGTGTGTGTAGATTGTGTGAACCCAATCAAGGGGGACCCATTGCAAAATCCGGCCTCCACTTACCTAGACTGTAAAAGCCTGCGTGAGCAAGCCGCTCCTTGCTCACCGAGTAACTCCATGCCCCAAAAGTCTGGAGGCGCTTTGCAAAATCTGCCATGGAGGGGTTATGAAGAGGAGGAGGAAGAGGGGGCACCCGGTGGGTGCTGCTTCTCTCCAGCTGTCCATTCCCTGGCTGATGGGTAACATTCCCAACGTTCCCCACATCGTGTCCGAGGACGAAAAAGCACCTCGGGAAATGCCGCCGGTGTTCCGACCACGCCTGATCCCCCGGTTCCCAGTTTTTCAACTTCCCCCCGCAACAAAAACACTCCACTTCGTCCTCCACGCCTCGGTAATAGAGCCCCGCGTTGGCCAGCTCTTCCGGGGTGACCGGCGTGTAAGGAGGCCAGTGTTGAAAAGATCTCAGCCGGACCTCTTCGTTGCACATGGCTGGGTTTTGAGGATACTGGGAGCCTGAGAGATCCACCACTTGCCTGGTTCTTAACAAGTAATCGGCCTCAAAATCGGAAGACAAATCGGAATCGGTTGGGATGGAGGTGGCGGCGGCCGGTTCTCTTCCAGGGGGACCGTTTGGGAGGCCGGAAAGTAGACGACCCTCTTCGAAGTTGGCATCGTTGATAAAGGGGCAGTTCGGAGAGACAATTTTGTGCCTTCCAACCACCGAATCTCCCTCTTCCCATCCTTCTAGGGTCTCAAGGCAGCTAAAGCATTTGACTTGGTCTCCTTCTCCCGTGTAGAAGAACCCAGCCCGGGCTAAGTCCGAGGAAGAAACGGGGCAGCGGCTTGGAAAACGGGCAAAGGTTTCTTGTCTGGAAGTCAACTGAGCCAAGTCTGGTGCGGGATCCTCCGAAATGGGGCCATTACACGTCATCCCTCTCGCGGACGGAGTTTCCTCCAGATTTCCTAAATAAAGAGAACACATGCAACGTTAAGAGAGACACCGCAAAGATAATGTTAGTAGGACATCATCATTGGAAAGCAAAATCACAAAACTGCGTCATGCTGATTTTCGGCCAGGTCAAAATTCACTGGAGAAAGCAATTGTGTTGGGAAGAGTTAGGGCAGCGATGGCGAACTGTTTCGGCACCGAGTGACCAAACTGTAATGTGCATGCACACATCTGCACACGTGTGCACCGGAGCCCCAGAAACTTGAAGACTAGGTGGCCGGCACGTATGCGTGCGCTGGCCCACTTGTCTTCTGGTTTCTGGCGTATGCATGCGTGCTGGCCAGCTGGTCTCGTGCGTGCTGAAGCGCCAGAAACCGGAAAAACAGGTGGCTGGTGCACACGTTTCTGAGGCTCCGGCACACGTGAAGACCAGCTGGCCGACACGCATGCACACGCCAAAAACCAGAAGAGCAGCTGGCGACAGCGGGCATGCCCACAGAGAGGGCCCTCATAGGTTCGCCATCACAGAGTTAGGGGGTAAAAGGGAAACCAGGCTGTTGATGGACACCCATCCAAGCTGAAACCAGCCAGAATGCAGAACAACTCAAAGAAGGAGTGCAAGATCAGAAGATGTGGAGGGACCTGGCTCATAGAACCACCAAGAGTTGGACACGACTGAACGGACAACATCAACATAGTAGGACCATCTTCAAAGCACCTTGAACGTGGCATGGGAGGGGGGCAGTCTACCTAGGGGGCTGTCTTCGTCCCATTAGAGAATAACAAAGAGTTGGAAGGTACTTTGGAGGTCTTCTAGATCAACCTTCTGCTCCAAGCAGGAAACCTTACATCATTTCGGACCAACGAGCTGTCCAATCTCTTCTTGATAACCTCCAGTGTTGGATCACCCATAACTTCTGGAGGCAAGTCGTTCCACTGATTCATTGTTCTCACCGTCAGGAAATTTCTCCTTAGTTCTAGGTTGGTTCTCTCCTTGATTAGTTTCCATCCATTGCTTCTTCTCTTGCCTTCTGGTGCTTTGGAGAACACGTTAGATCATCCTAACAGGTCAGGCAGGGAAAGGATGTTGGGGACCACATCAGTTAAAGAATTCCAATGAGGGGGGACCAGGAAGAGAGCCTTCTTGGCAATTGATCAAGAGCCTTGATGGTACAGTGGTCTAAGCACCCTGTTATTAAGACCAGCTGCCTGCAATTTACTGCTGGTTCGAATCTCTCCAAGGCTCAAGGTTGACTCAGCCTTCCGTCCTTTCTAAGGTAGGTGAAATGAGGACCCAGTTTGTGGGGGCAATAAGCTGACTTTGTATAAATATACAAAAGGATGAAGGCTATTGCTTAACGCATTGTAAGCCGCCCTGAGTCTCCGGAGAAGGGCGGCATATAAATCAAATAAATAAAAAAAAATTGCCCCCCCTCTCCCCTCCAGAAGTGAGGTGAGCCCCTATTCTCCTGGCCCTCTGAAAAGGGATTCAAACATGACTGGGCAACCTTACATGGGGAGCCCCAAAGGACCATCATCCACAGGGTTGGTTAGCACCCTGAAAGTCCTCCCTTCGCCTTTTAGCTCATTTTAACAGCGTCAAAATCATTCTCGCCTCCTTCTACATTTTGTAAATAAAAAACAAACAAACCCTATAACCTGTTTTTTTATATTTTAACATTTTATGGTACAGCGCCCAGGTGGTTTCAAAATGTGAAAAAAAAATTAAATATTTTATTGATTAAATGTCTATGCCACCCAACTCTCTTACAAGGTGATTTCCGGGAGGCTTTACAAATTAATAGTTGATAATTTTGTATTTAAAGTTTGAAATAAAATGTTGTTTTATTTAAAACCCTGAAAGCAGCATCCTTCTCCATCCTCAAGAGAGCAGGTCTAGCAGAAAATTTAAAATGTTCTTTTCATGGCTAGGGAAAGCTCACACTTCCCCAACTATGGACCAGCCTGGCTGAATATGCAGAATTTTTGTTTTCCTTTCTTGTCAGCTGACAAAGTGGAAAAACCAGTTTGAAAGATTGGGAAATTTCCCACAGCAAACTCCCACAACATGTGACTCTGAGAGTTGTGTGTTTCCTCACCTTTTCCTATACTTCTCTTATTTTGACACTGGGGTCAAATCTAATTTTTTTTAAAAAAAAAATCTTTAAAAATCTCCATTTATTTACTTACTTACTTACTTACTTATTTATTTATTTAATAAATAGTTAATTTACTCAGAAAGTTAATTATTTAACTTTCTGAGTCGGGATTCTTTATGCACAGTCACTCATGCTCTCGTCACTTCTCGCCTGTACTACGCTAACGCTCTCTACATGGGGCTCCCCTTGAGGAGCACCCGGAGGCTCCAACTGGTCCAGAATGCGGCCGCGCGGCTGATCACGGGAGCGACATGGCACTCCCATATAACACCTCTCCTGCGCGAGCTGCACTGGCTCCCGGTGGTCTTCCGGGTGCGCTTCAAGGTGTTGGTCCTCACCTTTAAAGCGCTCCATGGCTTAGGGCCAGGGTATTTACGAGACCGCCTGCTGCTACCGATAACCTCCCACCGGCCAATACGCTCTCACAGAGAGGGCCTCCTCAGGGTGCCGTCGGTCAATGTCGGCTGGCGGCCCCCAGGGGAAGAGCCTTCTCTGTGGGAGCACCCGCCCTCTGGAATCAGCTGCCTCCCGGAATACGGCTGATTCCAGATCTCCGCACTTTCCGTAAGGCCCTGAAGACGTTTTTATTTCAGCAAGCCGGCCTGGCCTGAATAGGTTTTAGGGTTTTTTTTTAAATTGTATTGCTAGGGGTTTTAAATTGGGGCGGCCGTTTAATTTAATTTATTTTTAATTATTTTAACTTTTATATTGTATGTTATTTTAATTCTCGGCTGTTCACCGCCCTGAGTCCCTTCGGGGAGAAGGGCGGGATATAAATTTAATAAATAAATAAATAATTTATTTATTGGTTCGATTTATATGCCGCCCTTTTCCGGAGACTCAGGGCGGCTTACAATGCGTTAAGCAATAGCCTTCATACTTTTGTATATACCTGCTTAGTAGGGCTTTCGGCCCCCCCTAAGCGGTGTTCTATTTTATACAAAGTCAGCTTATTGCCCCCACAATCCGGCTCCTCATTTTACCTACCTCGGAAGGATGGAAGGCTGAGTCAACCTTGAGCCTGGTGAGATTTGAACTTGCAGTAATTGCAGGCAGCTGGTGTTACTTAACAGGGCTTTAGTCTGCTGCGCCACCAGGCTCCATTATTATTATTATTATTATTATTATTATTATTATTATTATTAGTTAATCTTTAGTGAGATTCACAGCCTTTGAGGCTGGTTAATAGCTCAGCAGCTCGAGTCCTAACCAAGGACCTAGGAACTGTTAAGGTATCGTCGGAGGATGTAAGCTGTTCCGAGTAAGGTGGTTTTTTGTAGAGTCAAAATGTTCAAGTCCGGCAAATTAATTTTATTTATTTATTTATTTATTTATTTATTTATTTATTTATTTATTTATTTATTTATTTATTTATTGTCGGAGGATGTAAGCTGTTCCAAGTAAGGTGGTTTTTTGTAGAGTCAAATGTTCAAGTCCGGCAAATTATTAATTAATTAATTAATTATTATTTTTTCCTTCCTTCTTGCCATGCTGGTTTCTACTAATTGCTTAGGAAAGGAAGGAAAAAATAATAATTAGGAAGGAAAAATAATTAATTAATTAATTAATTAATTAATTAATTAATTTTTTTTCCTTCCTTCTTGCCATGCTGGTTTCTACTAATTGCTTAGGGGATAAAAAAACGAGCAGGAAATGATGGGTGGAGTGATGAATAACGTGGGAAGGTTTCACCAATCTGAATCCTCATTTTCTCCCAGGAAGAATTTTATCCAGCCACTCCATTGGGTTATGCCTGAAGCCATTTCCATCTGCCAAGCATCAATCCCTGGAGCCATAAATCCCTAAATTTAAGCTCGAAGGTTAATCAGCTGAGCAAAGGGCGAGCGTCCCGACGACCTGCCCACGCGAGAAGGCGCTTTTTACGCCAGCAAAAATCCCCTATTTTTCCTTCCCTCCCCCCTTTCTAATTCCCCTTCTTAGCAGTCTTAACCCCAAAAGCTGGGAAACGAAACTCTGGTGCCGGGAACCAAAAACCCACCGCAGGCATGGAATGCAAGCTGCTAACCCGCGTGGCGGTGGCGTCCCCACGCGGGACACGACTCCACCCGCCCGCCCGCGTGGAAGGAAGAAAGATCGAGAGATTTCCGCCCTTCCCTTTCCACCTAGCCGGGTCTGGCAAGGTGGAAAAAAAAAAAGACTTCAGCCGGACTATTTTTGGTGGATTTGCCTTTTATAACCCCCCCCACTCCCCGCGTGGGGATGCATTCCCACGACCCGCCGCGCCCACGCGTGTTTTGCAATGCAAAAAGTCCCAGATCCTGGAGGGGAAAACGGGGGCGAGGAAAAAAAGCATTTGGGAAGGGCGAAGGGAAAACCCGGGTATTGCAGAGAAGCGGGGTTGCAAAGCCCATTCTCCGCAGCCCGCAGGATCCCGGCTGGGGATGATGGGGATGGGTGTTCCCAATGCAGAAGGGCGTCCAGCGGCGGGGGGGGGCTCCGTTTGCCCCTCCGCCCCGCAGAGAAGCCGGGTTGCACAACCCATGCTCCGCAGCCCGCAGGATCCAGGCTGGGGATGATGGGGATGAGTGTTCCAAAACTCCCAAGCGCGGTCCATTTGCCCCTCCGCCTCCGCAGAGAAGCGCGGAGTTCCAAAGCTCATTCTCCGCAGCCCGCAGGATCCCGGCCGGGGAAGATAGGGAGGGGTGTTCCCGTTGCAGCCGGGTCCGTACGCCCCTCCGCCCGCACGTTAGCGGGGTTCCAAAGCCCATACTCCGCAGGAACCAAGCCGGGGAGGATGGGGAAGGGTGTTCCCGCTGTAAAAGGGCAGCCAAGCGGGGTCCGTTTGCTCCTTCCCCCCCTACAGAAGCGGGGTTCCAAAGCCCATTCTCCGCAGGATCCCGGCCGGGGATGATGGGGATGGGTGTTCCCAATGCAGAACGGCGTCCAGCGGGGGGGGGGGCTCCGTTTGCCCCTCCGCCCCGCAGAGAAGCCGGGTTGCACAACCCATGCTCCGCAGCCCGCAGGATCCAGGCTGGGGATGATGGGGATGGGTGTTCCAAAACTCCCAAGCGCGGCCCATTTGCCCCTCCGCCTCCGCAGAGAAGCGCGGAGTTCCAAAGCTCATTCTCCGCAGCCCGCAGGATCCCGGCCGGGGAAGATAGGGAGGGGTGTTCCCGTTGCAGCCTCCGCAGAGAAGCGCGGGGTTCCAAAGCCCATACTCCGCAGGAACCAAGCCGGGGAGGATGGGGAAGGGTGTTCCCGCTGTAAAAGGGCACCCAAGCGGGGTCCGTTTGCCCCTGTCCCCCCCCCCCTCTACAGAAGCGGGGTTCCAAAGCCCATTCTCCGCAGGATCCCGGCCGGGGATGATGGGGACGGGTGTTCCTGGGGGGGGAAAGGTTCCCTCCGCCCGCACTCACCCCGCTTGTCCGGCCACTCTTCGCCGGGGACGCGTTCGGCCAACCCGAAAAATGGCTGCTGGACCTCCGGCTCCTTCTCTCCCTCCGCAGCCCGGAGAAGGAAGAAGCGCCTCCCCGCGGCCTCGGGGAGGAGCTGCCGGAGGATCGGGCGCCCCGCCGGACGGAGGACTCGGCTGGCTGCAGCAAACCGGAGGGTCGCCCGGGAAAAATGCACGGGTGGGTGAGTGGGAGAGGGTCTCCCGAGGGTTGCTGCCTCGCTTCCCTCGACCCTCCTTCAACTCGGATTTTGCAAAGAGCCCCCCCCCCCCCCGCGCGGACCCGCAAAGCGAGCGGAGCGCGTTCACACGTGCAAAGCCTGCATCTTTCCCCGCTGCAATTGGAACGGTTGGAGCGCGCGTCAGCACGCTGGTCCCCATGCGGTCTGCAAGCGAATTGGTGTGGGTCGTGCAAGGGGGAAACCCACCCACCCACCTCTGACCCTTAGTCCTGAAACCCGAGTTGAGCACTGTCTTGGGAATGGCAGGATTGTCCCAAAGGTGTTTATTTTTCAGGAGGCAACTGGAGTTTCTTGTTTTGTTTTGTTTTTACTTTTGAAGAGGTTTCGCTTCTCATCCAAGAAGCTTCTTCAACTCTACAGTATAGTGGGGAATGGAAAGCTTGGCACTGTCTTGGGAATGGCAACCTCAGGATTGTCCCAAAGACACTTGTTTTTTTTTTTTTCCCAGGAGGCAACTGGACTTTTTTGGGTTTTTTTTTCCTTTTGAAGAGGTTTCGCTTCTCATCCAAGAAGTTTCTTCAACTCTACAGGATAGTGGGGAATGGAAGGATTGGTTGAAGCACTTGGAGTTTTATCTGTGGTCCTCAGGTGACCCTGAGGACCACAGATAAACCTCCCAAGTCCTTCAAGGACCCTCTAAAACAGTGTTTCCCAGCCTTGACCCTTTGAAGATGTATGGACTTCAACTCCCAGAATTCCTCAACCAGCCATACAGTCTGGGGAATTCTGGGAGTCGAAGTCCATGCGTTTTAAAAAAGCCAAGGTTGGGAAAACACTGCTCTAAAAGGATGCAAAGGACCAGCTGTCTGCAAGGAATATAAATCCTTCCATTCCCCACCCACCAAGTCAGAGCTGAAGAAGCTTCTTGGAGGAGAAGTGAAAGGTCTTCGGAAGAAAAGCCAAGAAATTCCAGTGGCCTCCTGAAAAAAGCATTTTGTCCTTTGGGTGACATGAGAATCTCTACAGACTTCAATCTCAGGATCGCAAAAAAAAACAAAAAAAAAGGCAAAAAGGAATCACGGACTGGAAGAAAATTGCACCCTAAGATCGACTTGAGGCCCAAATTTGGGGGTTGGCTGGTTGGAAAGTCCTACCACCCTCCCAACTGATGCTTCCCACTACCCCACCCACGATGCACAGCTCCTTTGGATTGCCTAGCCCCACGTGAACCCCCTTGACTAGGCAGCTTTTGCCAAGGAGCCTTGATAGTACAGGGGTTTAGTGCACCCTGTTATTAACATAGCTGCCTGCAATTTCTGCTGGTTCGAATCTCTCCAAGGCTCAAGGTTGACTCAGCCTTCCATCCTTTCTAAGGTAGGTGAAATGAGGACCCAGTTTGTGGGGGCAATAAGCTGACTTTGTATAAAATATACAAAAGTATGAAGGCTATTGCTTAACGCACTGTAAGCCGCCCTGAGTCTCCGGAGAAGGGCGGCATATAAATCAAATTAAAAAAAAAAAAAAAAAAAGGAGGGTCGAGGTGGGCTGGTTTGAATGGAAAAAGAGACCCTGTCCTGATATCTTTGCAAACAGGCAGGCGCAAAAAGATGAATTCACCCAAAATGCTAAGCCCTAGCCAACATAAGGGCTTAACCATGGTTTCTTATAGGAATAGAATTTAGACTTATATACCGCTTCACGGTGCTTTCCAGCCCTCTCTAAGCGGTTTTACAGAGAGCCTATTGCCCCCAACAATCTTTTTTTTTTTTTAATTTGATTTATATGCCGCCCTTCTCCGAAGACTCAGGGCGGCTTACAATGTGCTCAGCAATAAATCTGGGTCCTCATTTTACCCACCTCGGAAGGATGGACGGCTGAGTCAACCTTGAGCTGGGATGGATGGATAGGGAAGGGGAAGGGGAAGGGAGGGGAAGGAAGGAGGGAAGGAAGGAAGGAAGGAAAGAGAAAGAGAAAAAGAAAGAAAGAAAGAAAGAGAAAGGAAGGAAGGAAGGAAGGAAGGAAGGAAGGAAGAAGCAAGCTTTGGGCTTAAACTTATACTGCTTCATAGTGCTTTTAAGCACTCTAAACGGTTTGTAGAATCAGCCTCTTGCCCCCAATAATCTGGATCCTCATTTTACCCACCTCGGAAAGATGGAGGTCTGAGTCAACCTTGAGCTTGTATGGATGGATGGATAGGGAAGGGAAGGGAAGAGGAAGGAAGGTTTGTAGCTTTGGACTTAGACTTATATACCACTTCACAGTGCTTTCACAGCGCTCTCTAAGCGGTTTACAGAGTCAGCCTATTGCCCCCAACAATCTGGGTCCTCATTTTACCCACCTCGGAAGGATGGAAGGCCGAGTCAACCTTTGAGCCTGGTGAGATTCGACCTGCCAAACTCGCTGGCAGGCAGCGATCCGCAGAAGTAGCCTGCAGTACTGCGGGGATTTGAACCACCACGCGCTGATCCGACATCCATCCGGTTTTGCACGCTTTAGGGACGTGCATCGCACATTGTCTCGCAACCCACTTTAGAAAGCTCGTACTTTTTTTTTTTAACAGATTAACAAAGTTGGAAGGGACCTCGTTAGGTCATCTAGTCCAACCCTCCAGCCTTCCACTCCCAGAATTCCCCAAGCCAGCTACTTGCTGGCTGGGTGTTAGAAACCCCCAAAACCCTCAAAAGTCCTTCAGATCGAGACCCACCACTGATATAACGGACCACACACACACACCCCAATCATTGGGGGGGGGGGTTGTTCCAAAACCCCGACGACCATAATGCACCGTCCCTCGAACCTCCGCACAATCTATGGCTTTGCCTTAAACCCGGTTTGTGGCTTACGACCCACCCATCCAACCAACCAAGCAACCGCCTGTTCCCATAGCCGAGGCTTCCCACCAGCGCCGCATTTAGCGGACGAAAGGAAAGCTTCTCCGGATGAGGATTGATTCTGCGGTTCACCTACCGCAGCCTTTTTTTTTTTTTCTTCTTCTTCTTCTTTTCTCTCCGTCTCCCTCGCTTCGGCTCGGGGAGTTTGAGGTTGCTGTTTGACGTCCCCGCCGCCGCCGTTTTTTTTCCCCTCTTTCACCTCCTCCGCTTCACCACCTCCTCCTTTTGCTCCGCCTCCTCCTCCTCCTCCTCCTCCCCCCCCCGTCCTCTTCTTCCTGCGCGATGCGGGGCTCGCTTTCCCGGCGTGCCTCGCGCGGCCGTTCTCCGCCGTCCCCTCTGACCTCGCAGGGCCCGTCGTCGTTCTGGCATCCGGGCTCTCCGCGCCACACGGGGAAAATGGCGGCGGCGACATCCGCGATGGTGGTGGTGGCGGCGGCGCTCCCGGCCGAATGGATCCGCAACTGGGAGAAATCCGGCAAGAGCGAGTTGTGAGTTCTTGTGGGGGGGGGGGTGAGGCGGCCTATAGTCGATCCCCTCCCCCCACACACGCCTGCCCGGCTAGGCCGTCCGTCCGTCAGGTCGAGTGGAGCCCCCTCACCCCCCCCCCCACTTGTCCTGCCCTCCCCCCCCCCCTCCCTGGTTTTTTCCACCCCCCGCCGCTTCTTTCTTTTTCCCCACCGCCACCAAGCGGGCGCCTTCCCGGCCTCTGGCACTACAACCCCCAGGATCCTCAGCCCCGCTTTGCCTTTGGCTGCGAGGTGGCAGGAATTCTGGGAGTTGGAGTTCTCCAGCCCGCCGGGAAGAGAGTCCCAGGTTGGGCAGCTAGAGAGACTCTCTCCCCTTTTTTCATCCTTTTTTTTTTTTTCCCAAGCCCTGGAAATGATCCCCTCACACACACCCCCCATCTCCCTTTTCTTTCCCTCCCCCACCTCACCTGCCCCACTGAGCATCCCACCCACTTCTCTCCCCTCCCTCTTCCCCCTCCGTCCTTTCAATCCCTTTCTCTCCCCCTCCCTCCATTCATCTCTCTCCCCCTCCCCTCTCTGCCTCTCCCTCCATCTCTGCCCCCCTACCTCCATATCTCTCCCCCACTCCATCTCTCACACCCCCTTCCTTCCATCTCTCTGCCCCTCCCTCCATCTCTCTCCCTCTCCCTCCCTCTCTCCCCCTCCCTCCCTCCATCTCCCCCTCCCTCTCTCTCTATCTCTCACCCACTCTCTCCCTCTCCGTCTCCCTCCATCACTCTTTCTCCCTCTCTCTCTCCCCCTCTCTCTCTCCCCCCTCCCTCCCACTCTTTCCCCCTCCCTCTATCTCTCCTTCCCTCTCTCTCTATCTCTCACCCACTCTCTCCCTCTCCATCTCCCTCCATCATTCTTTCTCCCTCTCTTTCTCCCTCTCTCTCGCTCTCCCCCCCTCCCTCCCTCTCTCTCCCCCTCCCTCCATCTCTCCCTCCCTCTCTCTCTATCTCTCACCCACTCTCTCCCTCTCCGTCTCCCTCCATCACTCTTTCTCCCTCTCTCTCCCCTCCCTCCCTCTCTCCCTCCCTCTCCCCCTATCTCTCACCCACTCTCTCCCTCTCCGTCTCCCTCCATCACTCTTTCTCCCTGTCTCTCTCTCCCCCCTCCCTCCCTCTCTGCCCCTCCATCTCCCTCTGCCCCTCCCTCTCTCTCCCTCCCTCTCTCTCTCATCTCCTTTTTCCAGGCTTGTCAAATATCTGTCACTTGGGCTTCTTCTTAGCCTAAAAGTATTTCAGGATTTGGGTTTGGCCAGTCTAGAGGAAAGAAGGACTGGGGGGGCGGGGGGCATGATAAAACAGTAATCCAGTATTTGAGGGGCTGCCACAAAGAGGAGGGAGTCAACTTGTTTGCCAAAGGACCTGAAGGCAAGAAAAAGAAACAATGGATGGAAAACTCATCAAGGAGAGAAGCAACCTGGAATTAAGGAGAGACTTCCTAACAGGGAGGACAATGAACCAGTGGAACGGTTTGCCACCAGAAGTTGTGGGTTGCTCATCACTGGAGGTTTTTAAGAAGAGACTGGACAGCCACCTGTCTGAAATGGTACAGGGTCTCCTGTTTGAGCAGAGGGTTGGTCTAGAACAGTGTTTCCCAAACTTGACCCTTTGAAGATGTATGGACTTCAACTCCCAGAATTCCTCAACCAGGCATACTGGCTGGGGAATTCTGGGAGTTGAAGTCCATGCATCTTAAAATAGCCAAGTTTGGGAAACACTGATCTAGAAGATCTCCAAGGTCCCTTCCAACTCTTGTTATTCTGTTAATTAACTAGTGGAACAGCTTGCCACCAGAAGTTGTAGGTGCTTCATCACTGAAGGTTTTTATTTAAGAAAAGACTGGACAGCCACTTGTCTGAAATGGTATAGGATCTCCTGCTTGAGCAGGGGGTTGATCTAAAAGACCCCCACGGTACCTTCCAACTCTATTCTGATTCTGATTCTCTTGTCCTATTTTGACTTCCACATCTTTGTACCTTTTCCAAAATTGTTGTTTCTTCATACATGCAAAAAAGTTCCACCGAAAGGAAAGCAATCTTTTGAAATGTTCTTAAGAAAATGAAGCGTTAATGTAGAGGAGCCCCCCCTCTATTCTTTATATCCCTTTAAATCTTTTCGGGGATAATTTGTCTCATTCTCTTCATGTGATTCATAGATTTCAAGACAAATGGATTGTCTGTCTGTCTGTCTGTCTGTCTTAATACAAGAGTGGAGTTAACAAAATTGGTTGGGTATTCCAGCACTGGAGGTTTTCAAGAAGAGATTGGACAACCATTTGTCTGAAATGGTATAGGGCCATGATGGCGAACCTATGGCACGCTTAGCCATATCAGTGGGCATGCGAGTCCCACCAGAAGTTGGTAAATGGGCCGTTTTCGCCCTCCCCAGACTCCTAGGGAGGCTCTGGAGCCCGAGGACAGCAAACAATGGGCCTTCTGGTCCCACCGGAAGTTGGCAAATGGGCCGTTTTCGCCCTCCCCAGACTCCTAGGGAGGCTCTGGAGCCCGAGGACAGCAAACAATGGGCCTTCCGGTCCCACCGGAAGTTGGCAAACGGGCTGTTTCTGGCCTCCGGGGTAGGTGGGAAAAGCCGTTTTCGCCCTCCCTTTACTCCTAGAAAGGCTCTGGAGCCAGGTGAGAGAGAAAAATGGGCCTACCGGGCCATCGCGTGCCAGGAGCGGGGGGGAGCATGGGGGGGGGGTCGCCCGTGCATGCATGGGGGAAGGGTGCACAGAATTATGGGTGAGGGCACACGCATGCACGACCCACCCCACCCCGCCCCCTCCTGGCACGCAATGGCAAAAAGATTAGCCATCACTGGTATAGGGTTTCCTGTTTGAGAGAGGGGCTGGACTAGAAGACCTTCAAGGGTCCCTTCCAACACTGTCATTCTGTTAAATCCCTTAAATCAGCGTCACGGACTGGGAATGTTCTTACAAAGTCCAGTTGAGCTCAATGAGAACTGTTTCTGGTGTTCAATATTGTCCTGTAAAACTCGCATTCCTCTGTATATAGTATGGAGACTTTGTCCATGTATCTATTTTAATTTATTTTACTGTATGCTATTGTCATGCAGAGCATGCCTCCTTCCGTTGAGCGCATTAGGAGTCATAACTAGTGGCTGCTGCTAATGTGCTCAAATCCCAGCTAGTTTCTATTTAACTGCAATATCTTTAAGCCACCTTTAAGCAACTTTGGAAAAAAAAACATACTAAATAAATGTAGGTATTACTAGTAAAACCCCCAAAACAGAATCAAAGTCTTTTGTTATATACATTGATAGACTATTTATAAAATTCAAAAGTAATAGAGCTTTTTTTTCATTTCTATCTACAACTGAAAAAAGAAGCTAGCTGTCTCATTTTCTGAGATAATGAATCCCACAGTTTAATTCAGTCTTACAAAGAAAATCCTGGGAGAACACATTAGTTGTACTGCATCTCCCACAAAGCCGGGGTCCTTAAGAAATCAAGACTTATAATGAATAAGTAAATTTAAACCCTCTCGACTGCTTTTCCTCTCCGTCAAGTCTACCTACCGTTGATTGCTACGCAAATCAGAAGTCCTGTAGTATTTTCCTTTTAAAGGCCCCAAAATATACATATTAGTCAAGAACAATCCAAATTAATTGGTTTGCACATAACACCAACATGCCGTTGATAATCATTAGGATTATTTCAGCAGCTTTTATCAGTAAGGAAGAAACTAGTATGAATAAATGAAGTGATGTACACTAATCTCTTCAAATCAAATAAACCCGGCTTCTTTACAATTCGACTAATGTTAACGGTGATTTCTCAGATGGAAAGATGCATTAGATAGTATTAGGGTTTTTTTTTTCCTAACGGAGGCCTCAAAAGTGCATTTGGATTACAAAACATCAAGCATACATGTAAACAGAGGCCAAATCCTGGTGTATTTTCTAGTAACAGTGTTTGTTCTTGATCATTCTTTAGTCAGTTGCTTTAAAAATATGGACTGGTCAATGACTTACCACTTTGCTATATTTCTGATCCCTCTGAATTGACAAGGACATCTAATTTTTTATGTGACAAGATTTCGACCAGAAAATGCAGCTGTGGAAACTGTTTAATACGCACATATTTCTGCAGGAGAACATTTCTAAATAGGGTTAAGCTGGATAAGAAGCGTTGACTTGTTTATGTAACTTATCTGTGCACAAACACAACAGTTAGTATTCCCTTAGTGCCCCTTATTATCAACTCCCCTGCGTGCTGTATTATTTGTCCTCTTAACGTCTGATGCCAATTTAAGACACAGCTTGCTTTAAAACATGGATCCGATCACATTCATTTGTGGAAAAGGATATTGTGACTGATACGGAAGTTAAGGTGCAGAGTGTTGGCATCGAGAGTCAATGTAGCTAAGGCAGATTCACACTGGAAATTGGCATTTTATACCAACTGACGAGTATAATTCCAGTAAGGAATAGGCTGCAATTATTTACAATCCCTGTGTAGAGGAATTAATAGGGAGGTTTCAATTTTTTCTCAGTTCATGCCATCCTCGGCTTCTTCAGGGTGTTGGTACAGTTTCTCAGAGATGTATCAGCACAGCTCAGGAACTCCAACATCTAAGAGAACTAGAATTCACCGAGACACCATGGAATATTTTACATTTTTGAAGATCTGGAGTTTTCTTAATCTGAAGTCCAGTAATTAAGATGAGCCATGTAATTTTAGGCCTGATTAGGTTATTTGATTTCTCCTCATTTGGAATCAATAAAAGGCTTTAACAGAGTTGCCCAAATATATTCATTTTTGTTTAAAACTGCCTTCTCTTGATCATCACCAGACTAGAGATGGCAAATCTATACTCCTTTTCACGTGGTCATTAGAAATTTTAAAAGTATTTGATGAAGAATCGCACCTGTGCTTTTTTTTTAAATATAGTCCTTAATTCTGATCTTATAAGTAGGTCCTTCTTAGAGGAAAACTAAGAATCCAAGTGTATAATCTTCAAAGAGAACAAAGAGCAAAATTAAACCCATTCCATCATGAGTAAGGTATTAGGTTCCTAAAAGATTTGACAGTAATGAAAGAAATCATATAGTGTACATAACTTCCACCTTACAGTGTGGTGATCTCAAGGGTGTAATATTATCCCCAAGATTATTTTTCTTATATCATCTAATCCCCTGTTTCTTAAACTTGGCAACTTTTAAATGATGTGTGGATTTCAGCTCCCAAAGTTGAGGAATGCTGGTTGAGGAATTCCGGGTGTTGAAATCCGCACATTTTAAAGTTGTCGAAGCTTTGAAGAATACTGAATTAGTTCATATTGCCGTTAATACAAGAAATCATCTACTGCTTTTCTGGATTTTTTTTTTTTTTTTAAATCTTCTCACAAGTCCAACAGAGTTCATCAGTTGCTGAGGCAGTTTTGAAATGAAGACATTTGTCCTTCCCTGTTGGTGCTGTTCTTGCAAATTTCAGCTAAGATGGAGAGAAGGGAAGACACAGTACAGTAGTGGGCAAAATTGTGGAAACCTTTTGGGAAAGTTGTATTTTCTAAAACTAGCTAATAACGCCACTTTTTTTTCGGGTAGTACCATAAAATTATATATCCATGGAAATATAATTTAATCAAGAATGTAATGCAATAACTTTTATGGAGGATTTGCTATTAGAATAGCAGTTATAGTATAAAGAAGAAAAGTGAAACACGTAGAAAAAACAAAAATGATCACCATAGAAAAAATGAGATATACAAAAATTATCACCATGTCAGTTAATACTTTGTTGGGTAACCTTTACATGAATTATGGCCTTACATCATCTTCCCACGGAGTGAACCAAGTCTTTTAGTTCTGCAGCTGTTCTAATGTGAAACCAAGATGGAATGATTGCTTCTATTAACTGGGTTTTATTGCTGGGTGGCTTCTCACTAACAAGTTACTTTAGTCGGCTCCATAGATTTTCCATTGGGTTAAGGTCTGAGCTATTCCCAGGCCATTCCAGCAGTGGAATAGGATTATCTTGAAACTCAAAAAAAAAAAAAAAAAGTGGCGTTATTAGCCATCAAACCTCAAAAATACATTTTTCCCAAAAGGTTTCCACAATTTTGGCCACTACAGTAGAAGAGAACTAGTAGATGGAAGTTGGGCAATTGAAATGGAAGAGATAAAAAGGATAAACATGAAGGATCCAATCATTTGAAAATCCCAGATCCTACAGCCCTACGATGTGAATTAATAGCCAAGAGGAATACACAATTGTGAACTCTTTTCTTCACTTCACTACTGTATAAATATAAATAAATAAAAATATGGGGCAAAACTCACTTAACACCAGAAATGTTGGGCTCGGTTGTAAGTCGAGGACTATCTATAATCAGTGGCCTTTTACGTTCAGTCATTGTATTCATCTGGTAGAAATTAGGGGGTGGATCATTGTTTGCATCACATTAACAATAACAAAACTTCAAAGCAACTTTGGTCAAGTGCCACTTGTCTCGAATGTTTCAAACTCCCTCATTTTTTTTTTTTCACCCACTCTCTTTGCTAACTGCTTTCTCAATTAATAGAACAGCTGTTTGCCTGGCTTAGATGACAGCTGGGAATATTGCTATAAGTAGTGACAGGCTATGATTAATAGCAATCCCTCTATAATTTTACATGATGGTCAATTTCAGTACTTTTCTTTCGTACTTATTACAGCAAAAAAATGCAGACAAATGTTGATTTTATTTTAGTTTCTAGGAAAGAATGTCCAAAGAACCCTTTTATGCTAGCAGAAAATTGCTTGGTATGTTTAAAAATACTGCTTAAAGACAAATTCACTTTGTGTAAAACTTAAAAAACAGAGTGAGTTTGTCTTTAAGCGGTAATTTGCTTAGACGCTGCTAGTAGATTCCTAGAATCTCTGACAAACTGCCTGAGATTCAAAATTTAGAAGAGAATCTACGGTTCTTCATAATTAGACCTTTGACTGTGTAGTGAAGTGTTAATTTCTGAACATCAGATTGGATTTAAGAGCTCAAATTTTAGATGCACTACTTTAAAGAAACAAAATTCAGCCTTCAGAGCATCAAGTATACAGATGTTCCATTTGAATAAAAGGCTTTTAAAAGTACGTTGTCCAGATCAAAATGTCTAATATGAAAATGCAACTTAAAATGCAATCATTAAAGCTTTACATCTAAAATTTAGCAATTCTGCCAATGTTTAGGTTTTTATAGCATTCTGTAATTAGAAGTGTTTTCTTGCTGGCGAAGTTGTAATTAAAAAACTTCACAAAACCTTTATTCGCTTAAAGAAATCAGGTTTTGATGGCATCTAAAAAGGTATCTCCAGTACATATGCAGAGTACGTCATTCTGCTACAGTACTTAAAATTAACCTAAATTGTTCATTATCATTAAAGCCTTATGTCATATTTTCAACTCTATATTCAAAATATTGAGGGAGTAAACATTCCAGTTGTGTATAACAATCAAAAGGCACAGTTCTTATTTTCTTTCAAGCATTTCCTAGGTCTGAATATGTTTCTTACAAAGAAAGGTGTTTTAATGAATTACAGACCATAATAATATAATGGCCTAGCGTATTGTGACCTTTAATCAGCCACAAATAGGTAGCTGTTTAATGGCATCCTTTCTCAGGAAATTGACCTAATTGTTTTCCTTTTGATTTGTCCCCGGCGTTTGATTGAACATTAAAATATTATGAATAGCCACAATAATATATCTCATTAGGCAAACCCTTCATCAATTCTGGATACTAAACAATGTTCATTTCCTTTCAGCTTGCAGCTGTGTCGCGCACTTTCTGAAAATGCAACTTTTAGAGGTGAGCAAAAGCCTTGGGTAACTGAGGTCAAACAAGTAGTGAAATTCAATTTTTTTTACTACCAGTTCTGTGGGCGTGGCTTGGTGGCCTGGCAGGGGAAGGATACTGCAAAATCTCCATTCCCACCCCACTCCAGGGGAAGGATACTGCAAAATCCCCATCCCTTCCCACTCCTGGGGGAAGGATATTGCAAAATCTCCATTCCCACTCCACTCTGGGGCCAGCTCAAAATTTCCACTACCGGTTCCCCGAATTGCTCAAAATTTCCACTACCGGTTCCCCGAATTGCTCAAAATTTCCACTACCGGTTCTCCAGCACCAGTCAGAACCTGCTGGATTTCACCCCTGGGTCAAACTGTAAAAAAAAAAAAAATCTGACTGTCTTGTACTTTTCCATAACCATCAACTGCAACTTAGAAATAATTAGAAATGACTTACATTGATGAAATACGATGCGGTTTTAAAACATGTATCAGTAATATTCCTTTGACTATATTATTCAGTCCCCCTTTGTCTTGTCTTCCAGGTGTCCAGCAGGCCCTCTATGAGCTTGCGTATCACGTTATCAAGGGAAATCTAAAGCATGACCAAGCATCAAATGTTCTTAATGATATTATAGTAAGTATTTATTTGTACTACGGTGGTTCCTGAAGCAACCGTCTTTAGCCTGACGCATTCCAGTTTAGTGGGAATTGAAGGTGTGGTGGATCACTGGCTTCATGACGCCGGAGATGGTCTTTGCCCCGGAGGTTCGAGTTCCTAGCACAGCTTGGTGGAGTGAGTTCCCGTCACTTGCCTCTCAGCTTCTGCCCACCTAGCAATTCGGGGGGGAAAAAATGTTCCACGTGAGTAGATAAATAGGTACCACTTTGGCGGGGAGACAACTGGCACTTCGTGTGGACAATTAGAAGAACCCTGTTACTAATTTAACAACTGCCATGGTTCCCTTAACCAACGCAGCAAGAAAAGTCGTAAAATGGGGCAAAGCTCCTCACTTAGCAACGTAAATTCTAGGCTCCTTTGTGGTCGTAAATCAAGGACTGCCTGTATTTGCAAGTGTCCCCAGATTGAGGAACAACATCCTAAGCCTATAATACCGCTTTAATTTTGCTGGCAAACAAACTTTAAAAAAAAAAAAAAAAACCTTACGGTGCAAAAGTTCATTTTTAAAAGTCGAGAAGAAAACCGAATACTTAGAAAATGAAGTTCTATGGTCATTCTTCTTTCAAGATGGCTGAAACAAAAAGTTCTTAAGGGAGAAGACCGGATGATTAACCTATTAATTTCAAGCCTGTTACGCTAGAAGCTGTTACTGATTCACGTCCATTTTGATGTAATTATATCGTTTCAGCTTTGGGGACTCGGAAAACCTGGCCGTGGTTGATGATTAACGCTTCAGATCTGCACTTTAATTAAGCGGTCGCTACTCTTAGCCTTCAAATCAAAGTAGTTGGAAAGCCAGCCCTGCTCAAGGAAAAAAAAAAACACTTTGAAATGCTCCTCATTTAGAAGCAATAGTTAAATAGTTAAATCCGCTGTCACACTCAACTTTGCCACTGAAGTCAGTTTTTTAATTCAACTGGCGTCATGCCCTAAATTTAATAGGTCTGAGTTGGAAGGTTAAGGGCATTTTATTTACTTCTTTGGGACTGATGTTTTCTGAGGCAGCTATCACTCTTAAACGCTTAAAAATGTTATTTTATAATGCCTTGGTAAGGCCACACTTGGAATACTGCATTCAGTTTTGGTCGCCACAATGTAAAAAAGATATTGAGACTCTGGAAAGAGTGCAGAGAAGAGCAACAAAGACGATTAGGGGACTGGAGGCTAAAATATATGAAGAACGGTGGCAGGAACTGGGTATGTCTAGTTTAATGAAAAGAAGGACTAGGGGAAACATGATAGCAATGTTCCAATATCTCAGGGGCTGCCACAAAGAAGAGGAAGTCAAGCTATTCTCCAAAACACCAGAAGGCAGGATTAAGAAGTAATGGGTGGAAGCTAATCAAGGAGAGAAGCAATTTAGAACTAAGGAAAAATTTCCTGACAGTGAGAACTATTAATCAGTGGAATGACTTGCCTCCAGAAGTTGTGAATGCTCCAACACTGGAAGTTTTTAAGAAGATGTTGGATAACCATTTGTCTGAAGTGGTGTAGGGTTTCCTGCCTAAGCAAGGGGTTGGACTAGATGACCTTCAAAGTCCCTTGCAGCCCTAGGATTATATGTCGCCCTTATCTGCAGTCCCCAATCAAAGTATTTTTTTTTAAAAAAAAATGTTTCTCACCTAATAATTTCTTTTAACAGGAATTTCGCGATGATATGCCTTCCATTCTGGCTGATGTATTCTGCATATTAGGTAGGTCTCCTTCCTTTAATTTTCTCAGTGTGGCTGCTTTTAACAGTTTTGAGGAAGAATCGATAGGAAAGATTTGAGTGATTTGTTTTGAACAGCATATATTAGGGGATTTGCTCAAAAGCATCATTGTCGTCATAAGGGCTGAGGATTGCAAAAATAAATTTTGACAGAGGAATAATGAAGTCTGAAGAAGCATCCACATATTTAGGAAGATACGGATATATGGATATATAGATATACAGATACACAGATGTATAGATATATAGGATCCCTGTGAAGTCAGATCATGCTCAATAGCCAATGGATTATTTTCCATTTACACCATTCTAGCTAATTTTATGGACGTACATATTATGTATAATTTTTAATCACTGAAATGGTCAGACCAATACATAAATTCCACAGCGCAGTCTTGTAAGGTAGTCCCAGGCACCAACAGCTGGCTGGGGAATTCTGGGAGTTGAAGTCCATAGGTCTTAAAATTTGCCAAGGTGGGATCCCACTGAATTGGACTGCAACTTTTCGTGATAAATATGAGCCCTTAATAATCGGATGCCGTTTGTTGGTTTTATAGACATCGAAACCAGTTGTTTAGAAGAGAAGAGCAAAAGAGACCAGTTCATGCAGCTGGTGTTGGCTTGTTTGGTGAGTTATTCTTTATTTGCTTTTAAAAAATTGTAAAGAGAAGTTGTCCAAATGTATAGGTTGGTTCCTGTGGTCTGCAGTTTTTCCTCTGGAAATCCATTCCTACTCCCACACCATTCAAAGGGTCTTCATCCCAATATTGTATAGTTAAAAGTCTGTAGAGATACAATTACAAATGCCTTAGCAACAGAAATTATTTGCTTCGATTGTGGTCGTAGGTCGAGGATCACCTGTCTAACATCTGGTCCCCAGAAAGAGGGTCGTCCTTATAGAAAGATAACATAAGGTCAGATCCAGTTACTGACAAAACTCACCTTCCCTTTCTTTTCAGAACCTGGTTTCCGATACTATATTAAAAGAGCGTTTGGATCCAGAAACTCTGGAATCATTAGGGCTTATCAAGCAGTCCCAGCAGTTTAATCAGAAATCTGTGAAAATAAAGACAAAACTTTTGTAAGTATGTCCTTAACATTCCGCAAAGCTCCACCCCTTTTAATGAAATCCCTCAAGACCTAGCTGTGTCATCTGTCGGGGGGGGGGGTCTCAGAGGATCCCAGAGTTTTGAGATAGCCCCCTTATTTCAATTAACATTTATCCTCTCTTATACGTTGTGCCTTTGTATACCTTGTGTATATAAAAAATATTCTTTTAAAATCACAATTGTTTTTTTAAGTAGAGTTCTTGTTTATAGTGACTTGCCCAGAGCGACATTTTTTTTATATGGGCACCCATATAAATTTATTAAACAAGTGAAGCAGAATTTACCAGTTTATTTCATCTTCTAATTTTCTAACACTCATTCTTTTCTGTCTTCTTTATTTGTTGAACTGTAGTTATAAGCAACAGAAATTTAATTTATTAAGAGAAGAGAACGAAGGCTATGCAAAACTGATTGCTGAACTGGGACAAGATTTATCTGGAAATATCACTAGTGAATTGATCCTGGAAAACATTAAATCTTTAATAGGTAAGTCATGTTTTCTGAGACAAATTCTCTAGTTGCAGTTTTCCCTATATTACTGTATATCTTAGATTTACTACATTTTGAGTATTCTATTCTATTCTATTCTATAATATTCTATAATATTCTATAATATTCTATAATATTCTATAATATTCTATAATATTCTATAATATTCTATAATATTCTATTCTCTATTTATTCCAGTCTTCCTATTCTATTCTGTTCTGTTCTGTTCTTATTTTGTTCTTATTCTATTCTATTCTATTCTATTCTATTCTATTCTATTCTATTCTATTCTATTCTATTCTCTATTTATTCCAGTCTTCCTATTCTATTCTGTTCTGTTCTTATTTTGTTCTTATTCTATTCTATTCTATTCTAGTCTAGTCTAGTCTAGTCTAGTCTAGTCTAGTCTAGTCTAGTCTAGTCTAGTCTAGTCTATTCTCTATTTATTCCAGTCTTCCTATTCTATTCTGTTCTGTTCTTATTTTGTTCTTATTCTATTCTATTCTATTCTATTCTATTCTATTCTATTCTATTCTATTCTATTCTATTCTATTCTATTCTATTCTACTCTACTCTACTCTACTCTACTCTACTCTACTCTACTCCACTCCACTCCACTCCACTCCACTCCACTCCACTCCACTCCACTCCACTCCACTCCACTCGTGTCTCCCAAGTCTACATTCTTGAACTTTCCTCTATAATGTAGTTTCCCAGGTTAAAAAAAAATATTCCTGATATTAATGATTATTGAGGATATTTGATAAATTAATGTTAGATAGAGGACCATACTTTCTTAATGTTGTTTGCTTAGTTGAATAAAAGTAATATTTTTATAACTCCCATCTTTTTAATAGGATGTTTTAACCTGGATCCTAACCGAGTGTTGGATATTATCTTGGAAGTCTACGAATGTCGACCAGAATATGATGAATTTTTTGTACCTTTGATAGAGTCGTATATGTATATGTGTGAACCTCAAACACTCTGCCATATACTTGGATTCAAATTCAAGTTTTATCAGGTACCACAGAAGTTCATGGCTTAAAATCCTTCCCTTATCTCAGTGATTTATTGCTTACTATGAAATGCAGGTAGTCCTCAACGTACGACCAGTTGAGCCCAATGTTTCTGTCGCTAGCGAGACATTTGTTAAGTGAGTTTTGCCCCCATTTTACGACTTTCCTTGCCACGGTTGCAGAGCCAATCACCGTAGTTCTTAAAATTAGTCAAACCGTCGTTAAGCGGAACTGGCTTCCCCATTGACTTTTGCTTATCAGAAGGTCGCAAAAGGGGATCACAGGAGTCCCGGGATACTGCAACGGTCATAAATATGAGTCAATTGCCAAGCGTCTGAATTTTGATCACATGACCATGGTTGTAAGTGTGAAAACTGGTCATAAGTCCCATTTTTTCAGCACCGTTATAACTTTGAACGGCCGCTAAGCAAAACTGTTGTAAGTCGAGGACTACCTGCATTAAAAGGGAGAGAAAAAGCAATATACTTCCGTGTAGGTGTTGTGTGGATGTGTGTTTGCTATGTCAAGGTTAGTTTTGATGCTAAGGAACGAGAGGGAGTTGAACTAAGAGATGTTTTCAAACAGCCGTGATTGTCCTTCGATTCAGTGTAAGGCTGTGTAAATTCTTATCAAAAAAATTTTAAAAAATAAGATGACTTAACCCAGTGTTCCCCAACGTTTGTGGCTTGGTGGCCTGGCTGGGGGAGGGAAAGGGGAACTGGGCCACGTGAACAGTGAGCGCACACATGCAGCCCTTGCACGAGTGGTGGGCTGGCACGCCCATGTAGTCCTTGGTCAAGGAGTAGGCCAGCACACATGAGTCCCCACCAG
Organism: Pituophis catenifer annectens; assembly: GCF_029215685.1. NCBI lineage: Eukaryota > Metazoa > Chordata > Lepidosauria > Squamata > Colubridae > Pituophis > Pituophis catenifer. The sequence goes on from NW_027256891.1 coordinate 23,047,960, forward strand.
CCCATTGCTCGTGCAAGTTGAACTGCCCATATACGCTCCGGCCAACCCCTCACGTGGCCCAATTCCGAATAGGCCACGACTCAGTAGTGGGCTGTGGTCCAGGAGTTGGGGATCCCTGACTTAAACCTTAAAAAAAAACTCATAAAGCCGACAGTCATGATCTTAATTTTTTTTTTTTTCCCCTCTCCAGGAACCAAATGGAGAGACCCCGGTCTCTTTGTACAGAGTCGCTGCAATCCTTTTACAACACAACTTAATAGATCTGGAAGATCTTTATGTGCATGTAAGTTATTTATTTTGTGCTTAGCCACAAATTCTACGTTCCGTTAAGCGCAGAAGATTAATCTCTCCCAAATATGGGGCTTTTCTGTCTTAATCCGTGATTTAGGAGCATATTTACATAAAGACTGAGCCATCCTCTCATACTTAGGAAAGAAATCTGAAAAACGTAACATTGGCGCAGTGGTTAGAGTGCAGTACTGCAGGCTACTTCTGCTGACTGCCGGCTGCCTGCAATTTGGCAGTTCAAATCTCACCAGGCTCAAAGTTGACTCAGCCTTCCGAGGTGGGTAAAATGAGGACCCAGATAGTTGGGGGCAATAGGCTGACACTATAACCTGCTTAGGGCTGTAAAGCACTGTAAAGTGCTATATAAGTCTAAGTGCTATTGCTAAGTGCTATTTCTTTTACTGCATAATATCTCTCCTTGGTATGCATATAGTGAATTAATATTGAATAGGGTTAACACTGGTACTGTATCGGTACGGATTTGGACTGTTATTTGAGTTCTATCCTGATCCTCCCAGAGTCGTTTGCTGATAATGAGCAGCTGTAGAGATCAAATAAATAATAAATTAAAACTTATTGGGACAGGTCTTCTTCATTGCATTTGCCACTCCAAGTTTAGATCTAAATCTGTGTTATTCCAGACACAGTTGTACCTCGGTATTCATTGTTAAGAGGTTCCAGGAGCTATGATGAGTACCAAATACGATAGCAATCACAATAATATTTAGATTTATATACTGCTTCGCAGTGCTTTACAGCCCTCTTTAAGCGGTTTATAATGTCATCAAATTGCCTTCAACAATCTGGATCCTCATTTTACCAACCTTGGAAGGATGGAAGGGTGAGTCAATCTTGAGCTGTCACAATTGAACTGTTGGCAGTGGGTAGAATTATCCTGCAATACTGCATTCTAACCACTGGGAGGGAGGAAGGAGGAAGGGAGGGAGGGAGGGAGGGAGGAAGGAAGGAAGGAAAATAGCAACAGCCCTTAAGACTTATATACCATTTCTCAGTGCTTTTACAGGCCTCTCTAAGCAGTTTACAGAGTCAGCCTATTGCCCCCAACAATCTGGGTCCTCATTTTACTGATTTCAGAAGGATGGAAAGCTAAGTCAACCTTGAGCCTGGTGAGATTCAATCTGCCAAATTGCAGGCAGCCGACAGTCAGCAGAAGTAGCCTGCAGTACTACATTCTAACCACTGTGCCACCATGGCTCTTCCTGCTGAGTATGTTCCTGCTGAGTAGCAAACATTTTTTTTTCCCCATAAGGAATAATGTAGTGAGTCATAAGGCAGCTGACACAAGTTCTAGCTTTTGAGTTAAGTAGCAAACAATGAGTACAAGGACCACGTGTTCACATCAAAAGGCGTTGAGTACCAAAGTTGATGAGTTTAAAAGTTGACGAGTTCCGTTATATGAATCAAAAGAGAGAGCCGGTATGTGAAAGCTAATATTCAGATTTGCCTCTCTAGCTCCTGCCATCCGACCACGCTATCCTCGAGGAACACAAACGGGAAATCGGGGAGGCGAAACTAATCGTACGGAAACTTACCATGGTTGTGCTCTCGTCCGAAAAGACGGAAGAGAAAGAGAAAGAAAAGGAGAAGGAAGAGGAGAAAATGGAAAAGGTGAGTTCCAGCCGCGCAGACTTCCTGCCGTGAAATCCGATTGGAGGCGCTGATCAACCAGCAAAATACGGTTAGACAGAGTTTTCCTAGTACGCGATCTAGCAGCCAGCTTAACAAACCATGATTATACCACAGTTCCGGTGCGAATCGGTTTTGCTTTGACTTGCAGCGAAGAGGTGGATGATGGGAAAGGAGTCTTCTCTATTTTAGCCCCAGACAGAAGGAAACATGAACTGAATATAAAATATTTCCTCTCCTAATAGAGCTGGGGTCTCATACTCTATCTCTTATACCAGGCTGCTCACACCCCAAATATATACAGTCTATACAGCTGGTGTTCGACTTACAACCATTAATTTAGTGACTGTTCGAAGTTACAACGGAGCTGAAAAAGGGGACTTATGACCGTTTCTCACACTTAATGACCGTTGCAGCCTCCCCACAGTCGCATGATCAAAATCAGTCGCTTGGCGACCGATTCATATTTATGACGGTTTCGAGGTCATAATAAGGGGTCACGCGATCCCCTTTTGTGGCCCTCTGACGAGCAGAGTCAACTGGGAAAGCCAGATTCACTTAACAACCGTGCCGAGAAAGCGTCGTACTGTGGGGCAAAAGTCACTTAATAATTGTGTCGCTGCCCGACAGAAATTTTGGGCTCAATTGTGGTCGTAAGTCAAAGACTATCTGCATTTCAGGAACTCTATGGTTTAATCAGGCACCTGGTTTTTATATATCATCTATCTATCTATCCTCTATTTATCTGTCTGTCTATTCATCCTCTCTCTCTCTCTCTCTATCTGTTATCTGTCCATCCATCATCTATCTATCTATCCTCTATCTGTCTATCCGTCCTCTATCTATCCTATATCTGTCTGTCCATCCTCTCTATCCATCCTCTTATCTGTCTATCCATCCTCTAATTATCTGTCTATTCATCCTCCCTCTCTCTCTCTCTCTCTCTTTCTCTGTTATCTGTCCATCCATCCATCTATCTATCCATCCATCCATCCATATATATATTTAGCCCTAATATTGAAGAATAGAAAAACTGTAATTAATATGCAGGTATTTTTGGAAACATGCTTTCTGTGATAGTATTGGGAGAAACTACACTTCTGCTCTAAAAAAAAAATAATTTCCTCTGCTTGGTTATTTTTTTTTTTCAGCCACCAGATAACCAGAAACTGGGTTTATTAGAAGCCATGTTAAAAATTGGTGATTGGCAACATGCGCAAAGCATTATGGACCAGATGCCTCCGTTTTACGCAACTTCACACAAACCCATCGCTCTCGCTCTTTGCCAGCTTCTCCATGTGATGATTGAGCCCCTCTATCGAAGGTGAACGGGGTCTGCATGCCGAATAAAATTGATTAAACGAGACGCACTGTGCGTATTTTCACAAACCGTGTCATTTTAGGCTTCCTTGATTCAAACTTCCTTGGTTTTAGAATTCGTGGCTGAGAGAGTGGTGGGAGAGTTTGTCAGTATTTTTTTTTACTCCTCAAGCCAGGTGTCAGGGTTCCAAGTAACACCCCCAACAAAAGAAAACTCCGAGGCTTGAGTTTCCTCAAAGTTCCATTTTATTAGAGATGCCATATTGGCACATCTGGGGAAACCCGGATCTGAAAGCTTCCAGGTTTTCCCCACCCAAAGGAAAGTCCAAATCCCTGCCCAACACCCACATGTCCATCACACGGTCCAATCCAAGCACCATCCCAACTGGAGATACCTCCCAGTTCCAGCCATCCAGGTGCAGGGCAAGATGACCTTGACTTTCTGAGAAAGGAATGTTGTTATGACTATATATCACCCATGCTCCATGCAATCCCCCCTCCCAGTTTCCCACAGTAGTAAATGTGGCAGGCCTGAAGGCCCAACGAAAAAGATGGCTTCCAGGCCTGACAGAAAGACTTGAGTCAACCTCAGACTCAATTTCATTGAGGGCCGCATCAGGGTTGTGTTTGACCTTTGGGGGGAGGGGGCAGGTGGACATGGGCGTGGCCAGCTCGACATCACCATCTGCAGCCCTCCCAAGCTCCGTTTTCGCTGGCAGAGGCACCACGAGCTGGTCCTTCGCTGTTTCCAGGGCGGCCTCGTGAGCCAGATCTAAGCTTTTGAGTTTGACACCCGTTCCTCATGCCTTTGGCTTGGAAAAGGGTTCTCTATTGCCCCGGCCGGCGTTTTTATTTTTTTATTTATTTTATACCCAATTTATATACCGCTCTTCTCCCTGAGGACTCAGGGCGGTGTACAGCTGGATAAAAACATCAATTACAAACATGAAAATAGTATTAAAAGAATATATATAAATTTTGAGAAGCTCTCCCCATAACCTCACATTTAAAGAATCTTCTAAAGAACTTTCCTTTCTCGTTTCAGAGTCGGGGTCCTCAAAGGTGCCAAAGGAACCCCAGTCCCCCCTTTGCAAAACAAGAGAGCCCCAAAGCCAGTCGAACATTTTGAAGACTTAAGGAAAGAAGTGTTCAACATGCTTTGCTATCTCGGCCCGCATCTCTCCCACGATCCCATTCTCTTCGCAAAAGTCTTGCGCCTTGGGAAAGCTTTCATGAAAGAGGTAGGTGTCAAGCACAGCTGAGCAAGCACAGTCGAGACGGTCCAATCTCTTTAGGCAAAACTTCATTGAGTACATCATTTTGGCACTGGTTTAAGGCCAAACCGGCTCTAGCTAACTCCCGCGCAATGCCGTTTAATAAAGTACAGAATTCTCCCTCCCCCTATTAGTGCCGGTCACATCGTCCAATGGAATGTCATTGTATTGTTATGAGAAAGTGTTTCTGAGGTTTTTTCAGCCACCTGCTGAAGTGTCCTTGGCTCCCACGGTTTGCCTTCTTGATGTCTGGAGCCTACATTCCATTATTTCCCCCTTCCCTCCCCCCTAGTTCGTTAACAAGCTTGAGAAGCGAAAATAGTTGCAAGAGCAGAAGTGCACTTCAAACATGAAAGTAGGTCAGCTTCCAGGTATGACTGATGTATCCTTAAATGTACCTTCAGTGTCTTAGCAGCAGCATCCTTGAGTTACAACCTGCCCATTATGGTCATAAGTCATGACAGCCTTAAATCCATTGCTTCTTGTCCTACCCTGAGGTGCTTTGGAGAATAGCTTGACTCCTTTGTGGCAGCCCCTGAGATATTGGAACACTGCTATCACATCTCCCCTGGCCCTTCTTTTCATTAAACTAGACATACCCAGTTCCTGCAACCGTTCTTCATAAGTTTTAGCCTCCAGTCCCCTAATCATCTTTGTTGCTCTTCTCTGCACTCTTTCTAGAGTCTCCACATCTTTTTTACATCGTGGCGACCAAAACTGGATGCAGGATTCCAAGTATGGCCTTACCAAGGCCTTATAAAGTGGTATTAACACTTCACATGATCTTGATTCTATCCCTTTTCCCATTAAGGTATCCATAAGACATCTTACCGCTCTCACTCTTCCTTTCTCCTATTTTACATGTTTAAAATAGTAATTATTATTATTATGTATCACAAATATCATTGACTGGCTCTGATGGTTGATACGGGTTGCTGCCAGGTATCAACCAAGTACCTTCTTAAAATGTATGATGTTCCGAGTAGCGCAGCTTTTTGTAGTTCCGCTGGTGTCATTGCAGGACGCTGCAATTTCCTGATGTATTTTATAAAATTCTTGGATATGGTACCAAGTGCCCCGATGACAATGGGTATCACTGTTACATGTTTCATCCATAATCGCTTAGTTTCGATGGCCAGGTCACGATATTTCGTGATTTTTTCCAGTTCTTTTTCTTCGACTCTGGCATCTCCTGGTACCGTGATATTATTAGTAGTAGTATTAGTATTAGTATTAGTATTAGTATTAGTATTATTAGTATTCGTATTATCCATAAGCTGTTTCAAAAGTGAGCAGTTGAAGAGAAAACTGAGTTAACGTAAGTCTTTACTGTCTTAAATGGCCACTTTGAACAGTGAATATTAAAACTGTATAAGCGAGTTGATGTTTTTAATGCCCGATTCTGTCCTGTTTCTTTGGGAATTCTACTGCTAATAGTTACCCGTACAAGTAACGGGTAAGAAATAATACCATGCTATTGTCAGTCTAGTGTGAGAGGAAAATTATAATCATCTTTATACAGCAAAAGTGCTCCATATAATTTCACTGTTAAACAGTTGACAGGCAGTTAGAGTGAATGCTGTGCAAAGTACAGTGAAATTTATCTCTAAACATCTGTTAATTAGATCAGCTTTTGTAAACCCAAGTCAGGATTTGGCAGGTTGCTGAGAGCCATCTCCAGATGTCTTGCAAAATAAAAACGCAGCGTAGGGTTGAGAGCTGATTTTGTTTTTTAGTTCGCTGGTACCAAATGTCTTCACTGTCTGCTTATTTCTTGGAGATGAGGGGCTTCTTGTCACATTTTCCTGATTTGCAGATATGCCCGACTTCTCTTTGGGATAATGTGAATAAGCAGCCTTGACATTTGCATTCTCTTTTTCTGGGACAGCTATGAGGAAGAAAAGAATTGCTTATTCAAAATCCTTTTATTCCCAATTTTCTCCTAAAAAGAACTCAAAACGAGCTGACCAAAATAATTTAAAACAAGCTTAAATCACGGCACGCCTCTAGAATTAACATTAATTTTAAAAATTAACGTTTGCTGGCCTAAAGTAAACTGTTTTTTTCCCTCCATTTGCTGGGTTTAATACAGATTAATAGAGTTGGAACGGACCTTGTAGGTCATCTAGTCCAACCCCCTGCCCAAGCAGTAGACCCTACACCATCTCTGACAGATGGCAGTCCAATCTCTTCTTGAAAGCCTCCAGTGATGAAGCTCCCACAACTTCCGAAGGCAACTTCTGTTCCATGGGTTGATGGCTCTCACTGACAGAAAATTTCTCCTCATTTCCAGGTTGAATTTCTCCTTGAGATTTCCTACTTTGTGCTGCTTTGCTCATGGCTTGGTTCCATTGCATTGCATTGGCTTTGTTCACAAAACGTCAAAGCAATGGACCATTTCAACCACTCTGGAGGTCCTAAGCTTAAGACACTCTATTCAAGTTTGGAAGCTAGGTTGAAAGACTTAGTTGGCCAACACCACTGTGTGTTTTCTTGTAGCCATTTTGGAAAGGGGAAGCAGGTTATGTATAGGTGCAAAACTACGCCTGGTAGCGCCAAGCTACGTACAAGTCAGTGTTTTAAATGCGAGTTAGACCATTTCATAGAATAATAGAGTTGGAAGGGACCTTGGAAGATCTTCTAGTCCAATCCTCTGCTCAAGCAGGAGACCCTGTAGTGTTCCGAACAAGTCACTGTTCAGTCTCTTCTTAAAAACCTCCATTAATGGAGCAACCACAATTTCTGAAGGCAAGCCATTCCACGTTCTTACTGTCAGGAAACTTCTCCTTAGTTCTAGGTTGGTTCTCTCCTTGATTAGCTTACATCCATTGCTTCTTGTCCTGCCTTCAGGGGCTTTGGAGAATAGGTTGAGCCCCTCTTCTTTGTGGCAGCCCCTCAAATACTGGAACACTGCCATCATGTCACCCTAGTTCTTCTTTTCATTAAACTAGACATACCAAATCCTGCAACCGTTCTTCATATGTTTTAGCCTCCAGCCCCCTCATCATCTTTGTTGCTCTTCTCTGCACTATTTCCAAAGTCCAACACCTTTTCTATAATGTGGTGACCAAAACTACCTCTGTAATCTTGTGGACTCAAATTACAGTTGCTCCTTAATTGTCTCTGTAGAGATTCTCAGTCATCCAGGCCATGGTTGTTCCGAAGGTGATTTTTCAGGAGGCAAATGGACTTCCTTGTTTTTTTCTTTGAAGATGTTTCACTTCTCATCCAAGAAGCTTCTAACTCTCTTCCATTCCCCACCATCCTGTCAAAGCTGAAGAAGCTTCTTGGATGAGAAGCGAAACACCTTCAAAACAAAAAAAAATAAAGTCCAGTTGCCTCCTGAAAAAAGCACCTTCAGGACAACCCTAATGGGTTTAACCATAGTGGGAAAGAGATATCATACGAACGTCACCAAGCATTGAAGGGTTTAAAATGAGGGTTTGGGGTTTTCTAACTGTTGACATATCAACAGAGTAATTTGTGAGAGTTATTGTAGCCAACTGAGGTTGGAGATCCATAGTTCAAGTTCTCCTTCTCCTTCTGCATGCCACATTATGGAGGAGCTACCCTACCCCACCCCCATTCTTTCCCTTTCAGAGATTCAGAAAATTTAGTTCCGCCATGATTGTTCTGACTCGGATGTTTTCCTCTGAAACTTGGAAGAGGAAATATTTTCATTAACATGCTTGGGATTGTCTCTTTGGTCTGAAGCCATAACATCTTAAAGTTAACCTACCTTCTTTTTCCTGTAGTACCAATTGGACGGAAACAAACAAGAGGACAGAGAGAAAATGGTAGGTTCTTTTTTTAAAAAAAAAAAACCTTCCTTGACAGACCTTGTAATATTTGATGCACGATAGAACTAACCATCAGGTTATCCAGGGATTACTCAGGAATCACCTGAGTAGGGCAAATGGTTCCTGTAGTCTGCAATTTTTCTTCTGGAAATCTATTCCTACTCCCACCCCATTCAAAGGGGGTTCATCCCAAATTGTGTAGCTAAAAGTCTGTGGAGATTCTCATTCATCCAGGTCATGGTTGTCCCAAAGGTGCTTTTTCGGGAGACAACTGGACTCTCTTATTTTTTCTTTGATGATGTTTCGCTTCTCGTCCAAGAAGCTTCTTCAGCTCTGACCAGATGGTAGAGAATTGAAGTATTTATATTTTACTTTTAGCTGTGCACTTTGGGATGAACACCCCCAAATGGTGTGGGGATATGAACGGATTTCCAGAAAAATTACAGACTACAGGAACCATTTGCCCTACTCAGGTGACCCTGAGGACACAGATAAACCCTCAAGGGCTTCAACGACCCTCTAAAAAAAGATGCAAATGACCAGCTGTCTGCAAGGAATATAAATCCTTCCATTCCCCACTATCCTGTCAGATCTGAAGAAGCTTCTTGGATGAAACGTCTTCAAAAGAAAAAGAAAAAAAAAGAAAGTCCAGTTGCCTCTGGAAAAAAAAGCACCTTTTTGGGCCTGACAAAGTTGTAAAAAAAAATCAAATTGAGCAAATTAAAAAGAGGACCCCACTTTACTAAATTTTTGGTTTTCCCCTTCTCTTCCCGGTTCCCCAGGAGATATTATTCAGCTGCTTGCTTAGTATCACTGACCAGGTTCTGCTTCCTTCTCTTTCCCTGATGGACTGTAACGCATGCATGTCTGAGGAACTCTGGGGGATGTTTAAAACATTTCCATACCAGCACCGGTGAGTAATTACCTAGAATGTTTTATAATACAATATCGCAGTGCTTTTGGAACAACAAAAAAAAAAAAAAATACATAAATGGTTTCTTTTCTTCCTGCGTCCTTTACTAGGTATCGTCTCTACGGCCAGTGGAAGAACGAAACATACAATAGCCATCCACTGCTAGTGAAAGTTAAAGCTCAGATAATTGACCGAGCCAAATATATAATGAAGTAAGTTAGATATTAAGTATGTGCAAAACCAGACGTCTTCGAAATGGAATGTTCTGGAGAAGTCTAACATGGAATGTTCTGGAAAAGTCCAGAACATTCTAGTAGTCCCTCCAAATCATGCTGGGTACAGTTGGTCATGAGTACAGTTGGTCACTCATTTTGCAAAAGTTAATTTCTTAGCCTCAAGGCAGTTGTTGATGTTCTCATAAAGTTAATTTTGAATATATACTTTTGCATCCTATTTGACTCGGGAGATTATTCATAAAATGTATAGGATTGCTGACTAAATTATAGGACTACATTATATGACAAGAGTGCCACGCTTATATTTCCTGAGGTAAAACATTGAGCAAAACTTCCTGTAGTCAGTGTGAAACTCAGGAATTGTTGTTTAAATCATGCCAGCTTGAGTAATAAAATAAGAGATGAATTAAAACCTGGTTAATTTTTTTCTGGATTAGAAAAAAATCCATACTTGGCGTCTCACAAGTATGATTTCTTCTTTTGATTTTACACCCTTAAGTTCAAGATAATGAATACATTATATATGAAATGTGACCATATATGCAGTTTTCCCCAGGATTTGGAGACGGCAATCTTAGATTTTATTCATAGGAGAGTAAATTAAATTTCTTTGTAATTAGCAAAGAAAGCTGCAAAAGAAAGGAACTAAAGTACAGTATTTTCTTACAGGCGTTTAACGAAGGAGAACGTAAAGCCTTCTGGAAGACAAATTGGGAAACTGAGTCACAGCAACCCAACCATTTTATTTGACTATGTAGGTGGCAAGATAAGTTGAGATATGTATCTGTTGTCGCAGCAAATGTGCCGAAGCTGCGTAGTTTAAAACGTACCGAGTGCAAAACTGCACATGTTTTATCAATTTTTTTTTACAATAGATGGTCTTATTAATGCACTTGTAACTCAATTGTAAACATGTAAATGAAAGGAAAGGATTGAGTGAAAAGAGATTGCGGCCCTCAGGTTACGGTGGCAATTGGGACAGGAATTTCTGCCACTAAGTGGTTTGGTCATAAAGCACAAAATCAAATAACCGTCTTGCGTAGCGTGACCTCAAGACTGTACAGTTCATTAAGCAGGAAAAGGCAGGGGTCCCAGGCGAGCAGGTTGGCAGGTGAGAACTATGATGGCTACAAGTGGCATGTGTGTGTCTGTGTGTGTGTGTTTGTGTACGTGCCACAGGGTGGTGCCATAGAGCGTAAATGAGCAAAAAAGCGGCCAGAGTAACTTCCGCCTTCCTGCTGGCTTCCCCATTGACTTTGCTTATGGGAAGCCGGCAGGCATCAGAAGTCGTGATCACATGACCATGTCTCACTGTGATGTAATCGCAAGCCAGGCACCCAGTGGCTGGATCACAATCGTATGATCGCAGGGACAGGGCAGTGGCCGAAACTCGGAGAACCAGTCCTAAATCTCCCTCGTTCAGTTCCTTTATAACTTTGAATGGTTGCTGAATGAGTGGTTGTAACCCGAGGACTACTTGCAAGTCACAAAAATAATTTCTCTAAGGTTGTGAAACACTTAACGAATGTGCAGATATATCTCTAAACGTTTCACTTTTACTTATTCTTTTCAGATTTTGTCCCAGATCCAGAAATACGATAACCTAATAACTCCAGTTGTTGATTCATTGAAATACCTCACTTCACTAAACTACGATGTTTTGGCTTGTATCCTTTGCCAGTTTCCTGGAACTGTGATCTGTCTTGTTTTACATTTCTGCTGCCTCCGTTGTTCCTCACGAGGGATTCCAGGGTGATCCATTGCTCACCATTTAGGGCTAATAGTTCTTGCCATATTGAATTCAAACTCAGAAAATGTGATCGTTGTACACAAATGACTTAAAGCTCCTAAGTTTCTTTTGGTCGGTTATTTTGAAGCATTTCAAACTTTTTTTTCCTTGCACCTTTTTGAAGGTGATAAGAATTCCTCCTCTTTTTGCCACGTGGCGCAAATGTTAAATTTTCGCTACAGGGGATCAAAGGTTGCAGTCAGTAGAATTGTTTGGTAGAATTCAGCCTCAATTTTACGATCAAATAACCCACCCCATCATAGAACTGCAGCTGTTGTGGCCTATCAGTGGCCAGATCAAATAATCCACCCCATCATAGAACTGCAGCTGTTGTGGCCTATCAGTGGCCAGCGGAGCTGGCAGCAAACTTGAACAGGAGGTTGGAGAGGAACAGGGGCCAGTCCTGGAGTCTGGGGAAGACTCTGATGAGTGCTCTGCATCGGAGGCAGAGATGGGGCCAGGGTCGTCCGACAGTTATCAGCTACCTTCGGAGTCGGAGATAAGTGGAGCTGGAGCCTGTTCCCAATGTGTGCTTGCGCACAGCTGCCAGGAGAAGGGAACAGTTAAGGAACAAGGGCCGACTCGGGAGTAAAGGCACAGGTGGACGGTGAATGGCCCCTCCCATAGGGAATAAAGAGGAGCAAAAGAGGAGGGGAGTTAGCAGGAGACAATTAGTTCACTCCTTGCCAAGTATTTTCTTATATCAGCCTGGCAGCTCTCCAAGCCTGATAAGGTCTGTGGTTGTAAATTCACCCTGGAAAGACTGTTTGCCGGGACTGGATGTGAATGAGAGGAGTCTGCTTGATGCTTTTGTGAAGCCAGGTCAGAACAGCAGCTTTTCCCAAAGATATTTGAGAACGCAGCCGCGTGAGCTGTCATGGGTGCACCTAGGTACACCCACATTACACCAATTCTCCGTGAGCTGCACTGGCTCCCTATTGGTCTCCGGTCACAATTCAAGGTGTTGGTTATTACCTTTAAAGCCCTACATGGCTCAGGGCCAGGTTATCTTCGAGACCGCCTTCTACCGCATAGCTCCCAGCGACCGGTAAGATCCCACAGAGTTGGTCTCCTCTGCCAGCTGGCAGGCCCACGGGGGAGGGCCTTCTCTGTGGCTGCCCCAGCTCTCTGGAACCGGTTACCTCCTGAGATCCGGACCATCCCCACCCTATTGGCCTTCCGAAAAGCGGTGAAGACCTGGCTTTTCTGGCAGGCCTGGGGCCGTTGATCTCGCTGTTGCGATCTGGCCATGAATGGTGTGAATGGGTTTTAATTGCTTTTAATGTTTTAATTTTTAATGTTTTTATATATGGTTTTTAAATGCATTGTAAGCCACCTTGAGTCTTCGGAGAAAGGCGGCATACAAGTTGAACAAATAAATAAATAAATAAAATATTCCTTAAAAGTGGTTTTTTTTTTTACTACTTCATTTTAAGAATTAGCAGTATTGCATAGCGATGGGAGGGCTTGCAAAATATTTCCTTTCTTAGTGGTGTTTGTAACAGGACAGAGGCAGATGTTTTGATGCCTTAAGGACTGAATTTGAGGTCCTTGGGGCTCTCTATGCTCGATTGTTTTCTTGCAGATGTTTCATTATCCAACTACGTAATATCCATGCCACGACTGAAGAAGAACTGATGAAGTTACTTAGTTGGGTAATGAAACAACCCAAAGCTACAAATATTCTCTTCTACCAGACTGCCTCGGCTGTCATCACCCTGTAATATCTTTTAAAGCTAACATTAACAATTGGATGGAATTCTTGCTTAACGTCATCCAAAGATTGCATAATTGAAGCATTGGCAAATCCCGAGAAGGAGAGGATGAAGCACGACGACACTACAATTTCCAGTTGGCTTCAGAGTAAGTATTTGTCTTTTGTACATTTTACCCAGCTAAAATGACTGGAGGCAACTGGTCTTTACTGGATTTATTTCTACAGCAGTCTTCTGGAAGAGCATACAGAGGTTTACAAAACAATGAAAAATGCCACTTTAAATAAAAGCTACCATTAGATGCTTTCGACACACACATCCAATCTATTAAGTCATCTGTTGAAATATTTGGGAATCATATAACATGGGTACCAAAAGTATTGATTTCTGGCTTGCTAAACTCAGGACTAGGTTGTTAGATCTATTTCTTTTGTATTTCAAGTTTTTTTATTTTATAGTGTGTGTGTGTGATGATGATGATGATGATGATGATGATGATGATGATTATTATTATTATTATTATTATTATTATTATTATTATTATTATTATTCCCCTCTTGTTTCTATCTCAATTTTATTTTTTTCCCCTTCCAGTATCACTATAATATTCAAAGACGTGGGTTTTTTTTTCACTTCCTTTAGTTAACTCTTCACATCAATTTATATCAAAAATTCATCCTTCAATCTTTCATTATTCATTGCCTCAATATACACTCCTAGTACCAATCACAATCATTAATACATAATTCTATAATACAGAGTATAATTCTGTTAATACGCATATGTATATTAAAATATATTCTTTCGTTATCTAATCACCCATTTTTAGTTCTAATATTTCACTGCTAATCATGTTTTTATGTATTTTTAATATTTCAAATTCTAGTTTCACTTATTGTTTCATTCTTATTCATACTTCTCCTATTTCCTTTATTCCATTCTTCATACCTATTATTATTGAAATGTTATTCTAGTGTCCATTACACTACTTGTAAAATAATTAGCCAACCTATGTAATTCTAATTTTAATACATATCTATTAAAATATATTTATGAAGACCCTGGTCTATTTCTTTTCACCTGTTTACCTCAGGCTTAGCGAGTTTTTGTGGTGCTGTTTTTCGAAAATACCCAATAGAACTTGCCGGACTCCTCCAGTATGTGGCAAATCAACTCAAGGCAGGAAAAAGGTGAGTGGAATCGAGAATAACTTTATTGTCACTTTCAACGTACACGGATCGGCATCCATTAAAATGAAATTTCGTTGCATACAGCTTTCAAAGGGTCTCCACTTATGTAGCTTCCTTGGTTTTCACAGCCATACTGTTAAAACATAGCACTACATATGCTTTAATATTTCAAAGCATGGATGGCTGGTTGAGCAGATGGGGCTCTTTTGACTGCCTTCCAGCACCTGGATTAGGAGATTTAAGCAGTGCAGGTCAAATTGCATTTTTAAAAAATGAGTCAACCTTGAGCTGGTCAGGATCGAACTCCTGGCAGTGGGTAGAGTTAGCCAGCAATCCTGCATTCTAATCAGTGTGCCACTATGGCTATGGATGGATGGATGGATACATAGAAGATAGATAGACAGACAGACACAAAAAAATTCAAAAAGTATTATGGGAGGGTATGATTGGGGTAATATACACTGTACTGTAAAATCAGTTTGGTCTCCATGCAATCCATTTCTTAGTTATGCTTCACTTTTCCTCCCTCATTCTTCTTTTATTTTGTCCTTCCCCTGTAGTTTTGACCTCCTCATTTTGAAAGAAGTGGTACAAAAAATGGCCGGAATTGAAATCACCGAAGAAATGACCATGGAACAGCTAGAAGCCATGACTGGCGGGGAGCAGCTGAAGGCAGAGGTTTGTGTTGCATGTTGAAGGAAAATATGGGTGATTTTCAAGCATGCCAGGAAGCAACAAACTTAGCTGAAACTTATAAATTTGTTCTTTGTGTTTTAAGTTGTAGTCATTGGCGAGGAAGATGGGTTTCTAATAGCTTTTATGTATACTGAGAGCTTATGCACCGAAGACAAATTCCTTGTGTGTCCAATCACACTTGGCCAATAAAGAATTCCATTCTAGTCTATTCTATTCTATTCTCATTCTCATTCTCTTCTTTCATTCCAATATTTATTCTGTTCTATTCTCAAAGGGAGACGGTGACTCAGTGACTAAGACACTGAGCTTGTCGATCGAAAGGTCGGCAGTTCAACGGTTCGAATTCCTAGCGCTGCGTAACGGGGTGAGCTCCCGTTACTTGTCCCAGCTTCAGCTAACCTAGCAGTTCGAAAGCACGTAAAAAATGCAAGTAGAAAAATAGGGACCACCTTTGGTGGGAAGGAAACAGCCTTCCGTGCGCATTTGGCATTTAGTCATGCTGGCCACATGACCACGGAGACATCTTTGGACAACGCTGGCTCTTCGGCTTTGAAATGGAGATGAGCACCGCCCCCTAGAGTCTGGGAACGACTAGTACATATGTGCAAGGGGAACCTTTACCTTTACCTATTCTATTCTCATTCTATTTTATTCTACATACTCTACTCCCGTTATATTCTATTCTATTCTATTCTATTCTTCTTTTGTAATAAGTTTTTTTTTTGTATGTTAAAAAAACATACCATTCCATTCCATTCCATACCATTCTATTCCATTCCATTTCTTAACCTTTTTAAAATTGTTATTCCTTTGCTCAGGGAGGATATTTCGGTCAGATCAGGAACACGAAGAAATCTTCTCAGAGATTAAAAGATGCACTTCTGGACCACGATCTCGCCCTCCCGCTGTGTCTTCTCATGGCTCAGCAGCGCAACGGCGTCATCTTTCAAGAAGGAGGGGAGAAACATTTGAAGCTGGTGGGGAAGCTGTACGATCAGGCAAGCTGAAGAGAATTGCATGTTTTTTTTAATTACCTTAAAATGTTTAACACACCACCAGGCAGACGAGTGCCAGAAGGCTGAATTTGCATGATGCATAAAGGCTAATTGAGGAGGAATTGGGTGGGTTGGCTGAATTATCTGCGCTCTGCAGGTAATCCTCAATTCGCGACCACAATGGAGGCCAAACTTTCCGTTGTTAAGGAAGGTACTTGAGTTTTGCCCCATTTTATGACCTTGCTTGCCACGGTTAAGCAAATCACTGCGGTCGTTATATAAGTAATGTCGTTCTTACGTGAACCCGGCTTCCCCATTGACTTTCTTAGAAGGTCGCAAAAAGGGATCATGTGACCCCCAGGACACTTCAACCGACATAAGTACATGCCAGTTTCTAAGCATCTAGATTTTGATCACATGACCATGGGGATGCCGCAGGGTTGCCTTATACCTGTCAGAGTTCCAAGTAATACACCCATTGCAAACTGACCTCCGAGGCAGGTAGATGCCTCAAAGAACAGTTTTATTGGATATATCATATTGGCACAGGCTGGTGAAAACCGACACTGAATGTTCCCGCGGCTTTCACCTAATTAAAAAAGAAAGTTTTCCCCTTTCCCAAACGATCAGTCCAATCAAGGTGCCATCCGGTTGCCTGGTAACTTCACTCCTCCTCTCTCCTCTCTCCTCCTCTCTACACCTGTGGGTATGTCCTTGGTTCCCAGGAGAAAGTATTTTGTTTTGGCTACAAAACCCCAGCTATCTCTATTTCCCCCCCCCCCTCCCTAACCCTCAGCTCCAATGTGGCAGCACTGAAGCCTCCAAATGTCCTCGGTCAGGCCAGCTTCAAGGTTGACAATGCCTTTTGGGTTTTTTCTCTTTTAGTGCCACGACACTTTGGTACAATTTGGTGGATTTCTGGCGTCTAATTTAAGCACAGAGGACTATATTAAGCGAGTGCCTTCTATCGACGTCCTCTGTAATGAATTTCACACTCCTCACGACGCTGCTTTCTTCCTTTCAAGACCTATGTACGCGCACCACATTTCGGTGAGTACACATCTCCCATACACAGAACCTTTTTCTTGATGCTCCTCAAAGGGTTGAAACCCATCCAAAAAAATATGGTATATATTGCTAGCGTTTTCTTCTTTCTTTTTTCCTTACCAGTCAAAGTACGATGAGTTGAAGAAAGCGGAAAAGGGGAATAAGCAGCAGCAGAAAGTCCACAAATACATCACGTCTTGTGAGCTGGTGATGGCGCCTGTTCACGACGCAGTGATCTCCTTGCACCTCCCGAAGGTCTGGGATGATATCAGTCCCCAGTTCTATGCCACCTTCTGGTCCCTGACCATGTACGACCTTGCGGTGCCCCGGGGTAGCTACGAACGGGAAGTCAACAAACTCAAAGTCCAGATGAAAGCCATCGACGACAATCAAGACATGGTGTGTATTGAACTTCCAGTCGGAACATTTTGGGGAGTCTTTTTTTTTTTTAAAGCTCTTTGCAAAATACCGTGTTTCCCCGAATATATGACCTACCCCGAAAGTAAGCCCTACATATGTGGGGTTTTTTTTTACACATATGCCCAATATAAGCCCTTTCCCGAAAATAAGCCCTAATTAAGACCCCCACCCACTCCAGGGTGCATGGGTAAAAATTAAGCTAGGGTGGGGATGGGGTGTTTGGAGCTCCCCTATTATTTACTTTCGGACAGTTGCAGCCAAGACCTTGCACACCCCGACAATCCAGAGCTCTGTTATCGGCTGTAGAGGCCTTCAGAAAAGCCTTGCCGGCCACAGAAGCAGTTCCTAAAGGCCTCTGACAATGAAAAGGAGGCCAGGGGCGACACGTGCAAGTGAGATGAGTCAGTGGAAGACATCCCACTGAAAATAAGACCTGGTGCCTTTTTTGGTGGCAAAAAAATATAAGGCAGGGTCTTGTTTTCGGGGAAACACGGTACTTAGATTGTGAAAATACAGGTAATCGTCGGTTTAACCACCACAATTGGGCATTCTCAACCAAGAAGCTTCTTCCGTTCTGAAGAACTGAAAACATTTCGCTTCTCAACCAAGAAGCTTCTTCCATTCTGAAAAACTGAAAATGTTTCGCTTCTCAACCAAGAAGCTTCTTCGGTTCTGCAGAACTGAAATGTTTCGCTTCTCAACCAAGAAGCTTCTTTGGTTCTGAAGGTCTGAAATCGGTGGTGGGTTGCCCCCGGTTTGGACCGGTTCTATAGAACCGGTAGTAAAACTGGCATGAGGCTCCACCCACTGACCCTGATGTCACCAGAAGCAATCTGCGCATGCACAGAAGCAAGGCGCACACGTAATCCCATTGCGAACCGGTAGTAAAGGTGATGTCAGCACTTCAAGCTGCATTTACTCTAGTGCTGACATAAGAAGGAGAAGCGGAGGCATCTGGAAAGGGACGTTTGACTTTTCACCTACTTATTTTCCCTGGAGATAATATCCCCTAGGAGATGGGATGGGAGGGGGGAAATTCCTTTGAGCTGGAGCAGTAGATTAGGGGTAGAGTGACTTGGAAGATGGCCAATGAGTGCAGAGGAGTGGGGAAAGGAAAGGGAGGGTTTTGGGTCAGGAAGTCAGTGTTGGCTGTGATGGAGTCGGAGGTAGAATGTCGTGCTTAATAAATGGGAGTTTTTCATCAAAGACTTTGTTTGAAATGCAATTTATTTGAGACGACCTCGAAACCTGACAGGTAAATAGAACGCACCCCTGACTGAAATGTTTCGCTTCTCAACCAAGAAGCTTCGGTTCTGAAGAAGAACTGAAAACGTTTCGCTTCTCAACCAAGAAGCTTCTTCCGTTCCAAAGAAGAACAGAAGAAGCTTCTTGGATGACAAGCGAAACGTTTTTCAAGGAAGAAGAAAAAACCCCAAGAAAGTCTAGTTGCCTTTCTGGAAAAGCACCTTTGAGATGTGCAGATTCACTTGGCAAGCCAGGACCGTGTTGTGAATGCCCTTTGTGTTGTTTCCCAAGCCTCCCAATAAAAAGAAGAAAGAGAAAGAACGCTGTACAGCCCTTCAGGATAAACTTCTGGAAGAGGAAAAGAAGCAGTTGGATCACGTGGAAAGGGTGTTGCAAAGGCTGAAGCTTGAAAAGGACAACTGGCTTCTTGCGAGTAAGTTGCGCGGGGTGCTCCTCAGTCCTGCCCTCAGTGGTTTTTTTCTTTTTTTTTCCTCAACCTTGGGTGCTTTAAAACATCTGGACTTCAACACCCAGAATTCCCTAGCCAGCACTGGCTCTGGAATTGTTCTGACCTAGGCTCCCTTAAAAAGCAGGAAGCAGAGTCTTGGTCCCGGCAAAACCTCTTTTATTTACACGACTGAGAATTCCTTTCATTCACAGTCAGCCAGTCCTGTCCAAACAGTTTTTCAAAGGAACATTTATCAACACAGACCTTATCTCGCTTGGAAGGCTGCCACATAACTACCGTATTTTTTGGACTATAAGACACACCTTAGTTTTTGGGAAGGAAAATAAGAAAAAAGCTGATTGGGGGTGGATCGGCCTCCCGGAATATCCCCCAATCAGCTCTTTCCAGAGGTGAACTTTAGCAACAGGTTTGTTGGTTCTGAGCTCTGTGCCTTGCTTTTTTTTTTCAGCCTCTGAAACCTCCGTTTCAAAGGCTTTTTTTTTGCAGCCTCTCAAACTGAGATTTCAGAAGCTTTTTCCAGCCTCAGTTTCAGAGGCTGAGTGGGGCTACATTTGCACTATAAAACAAACCCAGATTTTCACCCTCTTTTTGCAGGTAAAAAGGTGTGTCTTATTACGGTAGTTTCCAAACGCAGTATAAGGCAAAACTTGGCACAGAGTCTCTCAGAGTCACAGAACGAATGAATTGTTTCCTGCAAAAGCCCACTCCCCGTTCGCTCCTCTTTTGTTTCCTGTGGGAGGGGCCAATCACCTCCAAGGTGTGGCTTTACTCCGAAGTCAACCCTGCTTTCTTAGTTGTTCTTGTCTTCTGGCAGCTCTGCGCATGCACACACTGGGATCAGGCTCCAGCTGTTCCTCTGCCTCACTGCTGTCTAGCTCCCTCTCTGCCTCCGACACAGAGCCCTCATCCGAGGTTTCCCCAGCCCCCAGGACTGGCCCATATTCCTCCCCAACCTCCTCACTGTCCCACTCTCCTGCAGCTCTGCTGGCCGCCGGTGGGCCACAACAGGAATCCTGGCAGTTGAAATCCAGATATCTTAAAATGCCCCCAGCCGAGAAACACTGTCCTAGACACAAGGGCGTAACAATAACCATTTCCTCTCTCCTTTTTTTTTTTAAGAGTCGACGAAAAACGAGACCATAACCAAGTTTCTGCAACTGTGTATATTTCCTCGCTGTATCTTTTCTGCCATCGATGCTGTTTACTGTGCTCGCTTTGTAGAACTGGTGCATCAACAGAAAACACCCAATTTTTCCACACTGCTTTGTTATGACCGAGTAAGTCACTCTTAAGTTTGGTCTCCTGTTCCCTCAGAATCATTGAAAGGCCCTTTCTGCCAGGGAAAATAGACACTTATGTGAATGTCCATATCTATCTATCTATCTATCTATCTATCTATCTATCTATCTATCTATCTATCTTATCTATCTATCTATCTATCTATCATCTATGTATCTACCCACCCACCTACCTACAGTACTTACCTACATACCTATCCACCCACCCACCTACCTACCTATCTTACCTCCATCCATCCATCTATCTATCTTTCTATCTATCATCTATGTATCTACCCACCCACCTACCTACAGTACTTACCTACATACCTATCCACCCACCTACCTACCTATGGTACTTACTACCTACCTATCTATCTTACCTCCATCCATCCACCCTCCCATCCATCTATCTATCTATCTATCTATCTAACTATCTGTCATCTAATTTTAAAGGTGCCTATCTCCCTCATACAGGGACCCTGGATGGTGTACAAATAAATTTTACTGGAAGATTTTTTTTTATTCATTTTTATTTACTGTAGACAGCAACAGATTAACAGCAAAATTAGCAGATTAGTAATGAAAGAAGTAGTGGATGACAAATTTACACAGTGGCTTAACGCCTGCTTGCCAGATTTTTGCCCTCACCTGGTTTCCTCCTCCTCCTCTTATACTTTCATTTTACCAAAATAGAAACCTACAAAATCCCAGACTGATAATCCCAGGGGCAGTTTCCTCTTTAATGTGTGATTTAAAGGAATAATAATAATAAAAAAAAAAACAATCCCAAAACCATTGAAACGTTAGGAATATTGAAACCCCTTTCTTTTAACTTAACAGGTGTTTTTTTTTTTAATGCCTGAATTTCTTCTAGGTCTTCTCCGATATCATCTACACAGTAGCCAGCTGCACTGAAAACGAAGCCAGTCGATACGGTAGATTTTTGTGCTGCATGCTAGATACCGTAACCCAGTGGCACAGCGACAAAAGCGTATATGAAAAGGTACGTTTAAAATACGTGGACACCTGACATGTTTTAAGGAAGGGAGGAACCCCGCTGGGATTGGTGTGGCAGGATTCGGTGCGTTCCAGCGACGTTCTGACTATCCAAAATATCCAAAGTTTTGACTGAAGAATGTACTCAGTTGACTAACGAAACGTCTCCATTTTAATAAACGTTGGTCCAGTTGCTCTGATTTAACCTTTCGGCCTGGATGATTGAGTCTTCACTTATATATATTTAGAAAGGAATCGGGAGTCAGTGGAGATAATTTAATATTGGCGAAAGACCATCCAAAGAGCCACGGTGGCGCAATGGTTAGAGTGCAGTACTGCAGACTACTTCTGCTGCCTGCTGGCTACCTGCAATTTGGCAGTTCGAATCTCACCAGACTCAAGGTTGACTCAGCCTTCCATCTTTCCTTCCAAGGTGGTTAAAATGAGGAGCCAAATTGTTGGGGGCAATATGCTGACTCTGTAAAGCACTATGAAGCAGTATATTATTTTAAGTGCTATTGCTTGCAAAGGAGGGAAGGGGAAGGAAGGAAGGAAGGAAGGAAGGAAGGAAGGAAGGAAGGAAGGAAGGAAGGAAGGAAGGAAGGACGTCGTAGTGGCACAGTTATTACAATGCAGTATTGCAGGCAGATTCTGCCCACTGCCAGCAGTTCAATCCTCACTGACTCAAGGTTGACTCAGCCTTCCATCCTTCCGAGGTGGGTAAAATGAGGACCCAGATTGTTGGGGACAATATGCTGACTCTGTAAACTGCTTAGAGAGGGCTGTAAAGCACTATGAAGCAGTATATTATTTTAAGTGCTATTGCTTGCAAAGGAGGGAAGGGGAAGGAAGGAAGGAAGGAAGGAAGGAAGGAAGGAAGGAAGGAAGGAAGGAAGGAAAAGGAAGGAAGGAAGGAAGGAAGGAAGGACGTCATAGTGGCACAGTTATTACAATGCAGTATTGCAGGCTGACTGCCCACTGCCAGCAGTTCAATCCTCACCGACTCAAGGTTGACTGAGCCTTCCATCCTTCCGAGGTGGGTAAAATGAGAACCCAAATTATTGGGGGCAGTAGGCTGACTCTGTAAACCGCTTAGAGAGGGCTGTAAAGCACTGTGAAGCGGTATATAAGTTTAAGTGCTATTGCTATCCTAAGTTTTTCCGTTCTTTCCATGCAGGAATGTGGTAATTATCCGGGCTTCATCACTGTACTGCGATCCAGTGGTTACGATGCTGTGAACAAAGCCGACCAGTTAGACTACGAAAATTTCCGACACGTGGTACACAAATGGCATTATAAATTAACCAAGGTAATTCAGGAATGGCGTTGAACTGAGCCTGAACCATGGTGAGGAATGTCTTGTGTCCGATGTTATTTTTCTGGTTTTTTTTTTTTCCCTTTCCAGGCGTCCGTACACTGTCTGGAAACCGGGGAATATACACATATCAGAAATATCCTGATTGTGCTGACCAAAATTTTGCCGTGGTATCCAAAGGTGGTGAATCTGGGCCAGGCCTTGGAAAGAAGAGTCCGTAAGATTTACGAAGAAGAGAAAGAAAAGAGACCAGACCTATATGCGTTAGCCATGGGGTAACAAAACCATTCCCTTTCCACAAAACGAAATTTAAATTTTCTATCAAAAAGACACTCCCATACGCTGCGGGAGCTCAATTTTTAGATCGACTTTTGATCTGAGTTTTGAGTTTTGACCGATGCTGAAAAATTGTATTATCACTCATGCAGGGGACAGTGGTGGTGGGGTGGGGTTTTTCTTTCTTTCTTTTTTTAATTGTAAAATTGGTTTATATGTACATAAGAAAATATCTTGGATTTTAACCAACCCAAGAATCTTTTTCTCGGGGCCCAAACCTTTCAGAGTTTACATCGTGTATCCTCTGGTTAAATAAAATTGACAAAGAGCAGAGAGAAATGAAAAAAAAGTATCACACCGTTAAAAAGTTCAACGCCTTTGAATTGGCAGCCTTTCTTGATTAAGTGATCACCCAGGGAGCTTATCTAGATCAGTAATAGAACAGAATTGAAGTTTTCCAAAGAACGGCACGAGAGGAAAAAGGGCCTTGGAGGGTAGAGGAAAAAAAACAAAAACAAATAAAAGAGCTATTCCGATAAAATTCTTGCCAGAGTCAGAAACAGCCCAAGGGGAGAGAGGAAAGGCTGAAATTGATGGTCCTTTTGGAATAGGAGTTCGTTTTGCTTCCCTTCTTTCCTTCAGATCACCTGGTAGACTGACTAATGCCAGGTGAAGAAAAGAAACTCGCGTACAGAACCGAAATTCCATTTTTGATTTCTCTGTGTTGGCCTGGTCCACACAGACTACAGGTATTTTGTGCCCCAAATTTTGGCCGGTCAAGCAAAGACATTTGTTAAAGTGAGTTTTGCCCTATTTTACGACCTTTCTTTCTTGCCACCGCTGTTAAGTGAATCGCTGCAATGGATAAATTAGTGAAATGGTTGTTAAGTGAGTCTGGCTTCCCGATTTGACCCTACATTGTTTCTTGTCCTGCCCTCTGGTACCTTGGAAAAATAAGTTGATCCCTTCTTCTTTGTGGCAACCCCTCAGATATTGGAGTATTGCTATCATGTCACCCCTAATTCTTCTTTTCTCTTGACTAGCCATACCCAAATCCTGCAACCGGTCTTCATATGTTTTAGTCTCCAGCCCTTCAATCATCTTAGTTGATCTCCCTTCTCCTCCTCCTTCGCCCCATTCCTTTCTAGCACTGATGCTTGTCCGACGGTTGCAAAAGGGGACATTATTTATTAAATTTATATGCTGCCATCTTGTCCCTCTTGCCTTTCACCTTGTATTTTTAGACAGGCTATCTCTCTTTTATAATCTGGGATTACAGGGGTGGGATTCAAAAAAAAATTTTTTTTTAATTTTTTATTGGGTTTTAACAATTAAACAATTCTTATTCAACTCTTGTGCATGACTGTGACCATTTACATATCATCTCACTAATGTTCTTCTATACTCTATATAATTTTACAAAATCTACTGTCTGTTATTTCCCTTTTTTTCTATCTTCAATCCAATTATACCATTTCTTCCATATTACGTAAAAGTCCGAATCCATCAGTCCTTTCAGTTCCAATGTCATTTTATCTATCTCGGCGCAATCTAACATCTTTCTAAGTATTAAATTTTCGAAGGGTATGTTTGAACTTCTCCAACATTACGCAAATGCCAATCTTGCCGCCTTTGTCATATGTAGAATAATATATGTTGTTGTTTTTTCATTTTTTTTTTTCATTATTCCTAGAAGAAACAATTCTGGTGTATATTCTATCTGGAAGCCTGTTACTTCCTGTATCCATCTATGTATTTTTATCCAATTTTTTTTTTGTTTTTGTTTCGGAGCATAACCACCATGTGTGAAAGAAGGTACCTTGCTTCTGTCCACATTTCCAACAGTTGGGGTTTAAATTTGGATATATTTTTGCCAGTCTAGAGGGTGCCAAGTACCAACGGTAAAACATTTTATATTGATTTCCTTTATATTTTGCCGATCTGGTTAATTTATAATTTTTGTTCCAAATTATTTCCCAATCCTCTAATATACTCTGGGATTTAAAATTTTTAGCAACCGGTTCTCTGCCTGGTTGCTGGGTGGGCGGCGCCAGCCAGTCCTTGCAACTACCAGTTCGGAGAAACCAGATGTAAAATTAGCATCCGATTTGCCTGAAGCAGTCTGATCCGGCTGAATCCCATCCCTGCCTGGGAAACAATTTAAGGCTAGCCATATGTTTCTGTTCAAATGTCAGCAGTTTATATTAGTCTTCTGAAAGCTAGCAAAAGGATATTTCGGGCAACCAGAGATACGTAACAATCCAAGTCTCTTAAGGGTTAATGTCACCCCAGAGTCTTAAGAGAACCACACACACTCTGTACGAAATCCAGAGTTGGTAGAAAGGCAACACCGGAACAACTACAGTGGGTTCACTTAACAACGGTGGCAAGGAAGGTTGTAAAATGGAGCGAAATTCACTTAACCAATAACTCCCTTAGCCGCAGAAACGTTTGGGCTCAAACGTGGCCGTACGCCGACGGACTACCTGTAACAAAGGCGACTGTGAAAACCCGGAATTTTTTCTTTCGTTTTTAAGGTTTTACTCCCGTGTTTCTCTTTAAACGCCAGCAGTTTAGAGCGTAGGCAAAATAAAAATAAAATTAGAATAATTTTGGACAGCTTTGACAATGAAGGTCTCATAAGGACTAAGCAGTTGCGGGAGGCTTAAGAGAGGATTCTGCAAAACCTAGACACACAAACACACACGCTTGTGCCAAAGCAAGCATTAGTGAAAAAGACTATGCCGGTAGTGAAAATCTCTATTTTTTTTCTTTCCTGAGCAGCAGCGTTTTCGAGTGTCTCTCTCTCTCTTTCTCTCTCTCCTTTCTTTTTCTCCTCCTCCTCTCTCTCTCCTCTCTCTCCTCTCTCTCTCTCTCTCTTTCTCTCTCTTTTCTGCCTATGTGTTTTGCCCCTATTTAACCCTGTGTGCGGCTTTCAGCTATTCTGGCCAACTGAAAAGTAGAAAAATGGTTCCTGAAAACGATTTCCATCAGAAGGACCTCCCGACCCGGAACGCAGTGCCCACCATGGTTCAAAACGGGCCAGGGGGAGCAGGGCTGCCTCCGCTCACGATAAACGCAGCGAAATTGGAAGAAAGCACCGCTGAGGAGACAGGTGGGTCTTTCGCTACCATCATTGCCGAAACCTCGTTTTTTTATGGACTAACTGCGGGATGTGGGCGGGTGGGTGCCGGTCCAGGAGATCCCCTTAAATCCCTGAGATGCAAATATACATCAATTGCATCCTTTGCCTGTGGTTACCTCATTTGCATAAACATGTACTCAAAAATGTGTAAACGTAAAACGATCTGGATGTATTGTTTATTCAATGCCTGTGGTCGCCTATCTCATTTAAGCGACTGGATGGGAAACTCATCAAAGAGAGAAGCAACCTAGAACTAAAGGGGGAAAAAATCCTGACAGTGAGAACAATTAACCAGTGGAACGACTTGCCTCCAGAAGTTGTGGGTGCTCCAACACTGTGTTCTGTCCCCGTCTCACACACGCACCCCCACAGACAGGCAACAGTTAAAGAACTCAGCCGACAACAGTTTATCCAGTATCAGAATTGGCAGCAACCCAGTGGCTGGCTGCCAGGTATTCTTTACTCACAAGGGGGGAGTTTCTCCCTTCGTCCGGGAACAAAGCCAATACACAATAATCATCAAAGTCCAGTAAATACAAAGAAGGTTGTCCGATATCTGTTTTTTGCTTGTCACAGAGCTGAACCGGCCACCACACCCTCTTTTATACCCTGTGGGGTGTGGTCCAATGACTCAGCCTAATCCCTGGCATGCCTCTTCTTCTGTTGCGCGCGCTTATCTCTGACGCTGCCGAGGATCCAGCCAAGACTCATCTCCCTCATTACTGTCCACCTGTGGCTGCGTGGACATGCTTGGCCCCGGGCCTATCTCTTGACCTTCGGCAGACACCGAAGGCATTGCCAGAGAGGAGGGTCCTGGAGAGCGAGGCCTTGCCAACTCCTCTCCTTCACTCTCGGAGTCCTCTCCTGCCGATGACACAGGCTCAGGTAACGGAGCCACAACACACTGGAGGTTTTTAAGAAGAGGTTGGACAACCATTTGCCTGAAATTGTACAGGTGTCTATGGAGATTCTCAAGTCATCCAGGTCCTGGTTGTCCCAAAGGTGCTTTTTTCAAGAGGCAGCTGGACTTTCTGGTTTTTCTTTGAAGACGTTTCGCTTCTCATCCAAGAAGCTTCTTCAGCTCTGACTGGATGGTGGAATCTTTCCATTCCCCACCATCCAGTCAGAGCTGAAGAAGCTTCTTGGATGAGAAGCGAAACGTCTTCAAAGAAAAACCAGAAAGTCCAGCTGCCTCTTGAAAAAGCACCTTTGGGGCGAAGTGGTATAAGGTTTTCTTCTTGAGCGGAGGGTGGGGATTAGAAGACCTCCAAAGTCCCTTCCAACTCTGTTGTTATTCTCACTCCAAGCAACTCATAATGGATTAAAAACAATCCCATAGAAACAAATTGGAAAACCATGAAACAGAGATATGGCGTGAAATGACCCCAGCCATCCAGCTTTGGCCTCTAATTGGGAGAGGGACAGAAACTGAATTCATTTGTTTCCATTTGCAGCCAAGATTTTATTATTATTTATTATTATTTTATTCTATGTGAGAAAAATCTACCGCTTTCTTTCCATAACTGGCTTTGGAAAGGGCTAGTTTACGCTCGTGTGTATTTCTGTATTACTAGTTAGGCCCTGGTTTGCAAGCAAAATGACTGGGATCGTTTACTGTGTTGAAATCAAGCCTTGATTTCAATTGATCAACGAATACAAATTGGGGTTCACCTAATCCACGAAACCAAAGCGTGTTATCACTTACGGATGATCTGCATATGTACGTGTGAACCAACTCCTCTATGCAACATTGATCCGAAGGGAAAGATCCATATATACTAACGATCATGGTACATCGTTGCAGGAAAATATGTCTACTTCTTTGTTAAGACTTAAAATACGGATGGATCTGGACGATTTATGCCTTAAACCCAGTGATGTTTAACTTTCGGTTAATTAAAGAAGGCCAAGTAATCATCCTGTAGGCACCAAGCTTTGGTTTAAATAACATTTGCGGAGTTTATTTTCAGTACGTCCGTGGTATCATTTTTCATCACTACATTCTTCTTTCTCCCCCCCCCAACCAAAAAAAATCACCCCACAATCCATCTCCATGTTCATTGCAACTTGTCCAGTACAAGAAAGGTGATTTACTAGGGATGCTAACGGATTGTCATTTCTTCCAAAATGTTTACACTGTCACTGAATCGACGTTCGTAATTTTTTCCCTTCTTTTTTAACCAGATAAGTTGAAGGAGAAGTCACAGGGCGCAGTTAAAGTGGTCAGCAAAGCCACCAACGCGACGCCCAAGGTGATCGCCAGCAATGGAAACACCAGGTGAGGGCCAGCTTGCCTTGGTATATTTTGAATGCAGAATCTCCGGGCGAGAGGAAGCATTGGCTAGAACAGGGGTCAGCAACCCGCGGCTCTGAAGCCGCATATGGCTCTTTCATCCCTCTGCTGCAGCTCCCTGTTGCTTGTCTGCTCCACAATTGATAGGCTTTCGGTTAGGACAGGTAGAGGAAAAAGGATGCCGCACTAGGAGGAGACTCTATGGTGGGGGAACGGGACTTCCCCCATTTTCGGACTTCCTGTACTTCCTGTAGGCTTTTTTTTAGCCATCCCCAGGGTCTGGAGGCTTTCCTTGAGCCTCCAAGAGGACGAAAACGGCCTCCCCTGGGCTCTGGAGGCTCTCCGGAGGCTGGAAATGTGCCTGTTTCTGGACTTCCGGAACTTCCGGTAGGCCCGTTTTTCACCCTCCCAGAGCCTCCGCACATGCCCTACACTTATCTGGCATCCAAAACGGGCTGCGTGCAGACTCCTGGGAGGGGCGGGGAGGGT
The DNA here is from genome assembly GCF_029215685.1 of Pituophis catenifer annectens. Classification (NCBI taxonomy): domain Eukaryota; kingdom Metazoa; phylum Chordata; class Lepidosauria; order Squamata; family Colubridae; genus Pituophis; species Pituophis catenifer. The sequence continues at coordinate 23,076,798 of NW_027256891.1, forward strand.
TGGGCAGGGTCAGCCAGTCCTTGCAACTACCGGTTTGGCGAACCAAATTAAAATTAACAGCCGGTTTGGCTGAACCGGTCTGAACCTGTTGAATCCCACCCCTGCCCAGCACCCAGATTGGAACCCCATGACTGTGGGGGAAGCGATGACGGTCCTAAGCATAAGGACCAGTCCTAAGGCACTTTTTTCTGGGCCATCAAAACTTCAAACAATTGCTAAACAAATGGTCGTAAGTCAAGGACTTAACCCGTACAGCTATTGCTAAGGAGGTGTGGGGTGGGTGGGGGCATCTAAACTGTTCGGATGCTAACGCTGGCTTCCTCGTCTCGGTCGCAGCAAACTTGTCAAAGAAAAAGAGGACAAAGAGAAATGCGGGAAGGAGAAAGAGAAGGAGAAGAAAGAGAAAGTCCCCGCTGGCACTCCTGAAGCTAAATTACTCGGAAAAGACGGGAAGGATAAGCCAAAGGAAGAGAGGGCGAACAAAGAAGAGAAGGCACGAGAAGCTAAGGAAAAGACACCGAAGGCTGACAAAGAGAAGGAGAAAATCAAGAGAGAAGAGAAACCATTCAAAGAGGAAAAATCCAAGATTATTGTGACCAACGCTGAGTCCAAATCAATGGCGGAAAAGGAGAGAGAGAAGGAGCCATCAAGAGAGAGAGAAGTGGCCAAGGAGATGAAATCCAAGGAAGTCATTAGAGGAGGAGGAGGAGGAGGAGGCGGGGGAGGAGGAGGAGGAGGAGGAGAGAAGATTCCAATTGCTGGGTCCTTGAAGTCATCTGTTCCCCGGTCAGAAACTTCAGATTCCGAAAGGGGTAAGTTGACGCTCTTTTTTTAAATTTGGATCAGCGTTGAATTTTCATAGGAAAAGCCCATGACACTGAACACAGATCCCTTACCCACAGCTGCAGCAGCGAGTTCCATGGAAAGTCCAAAGTCACCCAGCCGGATTTCATGCCTAGGTGGGACTAGAACTCACCATCTCCTGGTTTCTAGCCTGCTGCCTTAATCACTAGAGCATACTGGCTGTCAATCCATCTCAATACTTCAATCCCATTTCCCTAAGGAGGGACTAGAACTCACCATCTCCTGGTGATCGGCCCAAAGTCACCCAGCTGGCTTTCATGCCTAAGGTGGGACTAGAACTTACCGTCTCCTGGTGATTGGCCCAAAGTCACCCAGCCGGCTTTCATGCCTAAGGTGGGACTAGAACTCACCGTCTCCTGGTGATTGGCCCAAAGTCACCCAGCCGGCTTTCATGCCTGGCAGGACTAGAACTCACCATCTCCTGGTTTCTAGCCTGCTGCCTTAATCACTAGAGCAAACTGGCTGTCAATCCAGCTCAATACTTCGAGCTTCACCCGGTTTGGGAGGGCGGCCTCAGCCAGTTAGCCGATCGACAACTTTTAAGCCAGCTGTTGATGTGGCAAAGAAATTTGGGGCGCCGCATTTCATAGACTGTCTGACACGGACACCCGATTCATGCCAACTGGACAGGTTTAACCTACCAACTTCTCTCTTTGTATCTCCCCCCCCCCCCGCCACTCTTGTCTTTCAGAACAAAAACGTCGCAAAATAGATACCCATTCTTCTCCATCACATTCCTCAAGTGTAAAGGTTAGTATGGCCTGAGGAAGGCATCGCCCATTTTCTAGGCTCTCATCTAACACGGAATGCCAGTGTCGACTTCCTTCCTTCAAGTCTGGTGCCAAGTTGAAGCCTTTGGAGGTTATATATATAAGATATATATATATATATATATGTATATTTTTCCCCGATGCATTTTAAAAAAAAAACAAAATGCATTCCTTTTGATGGATCGGTGGACTCTTTTTCTTTTGCCATTTTCAAGAGTAAATAAAATCGAAACCTCTTTTTTTATTATTATTATTATTAGAGGAAAAAGAAAAAAAAGAAAGAAAGAAATTAAAGCTTCAAGGACCTAGCACAAAGCGTTGTAAATAGAGTATGGAAATATCAAGATTATTTTTTTCGTATTTTTTTTTTTTTTTAAAAGTGCAACCCAAGCCAGAAGTGCCTCGCCATTTTTAAACAGCCAGATATATATATATATACATACGTATATATACATATATATATATGTATAGATTTTTGGAGTGCAGTGGTAGCTACAAGCCAACGAATCTCTCGCAGCACGCCGAGCGGAGCGTGAGGTTTTTTGTTTTTGGTGATTGTTGTTTTTTTCCTGCCTTGATCGGGAAGAATCGATCGGTTAACTTTGAAGAGTTCGCGGAGAAAACCGGGAGAGCAGAGGAGTCTTACTATATACCTTCATCGGGCTGCCTGTTGAACGTCTTCCAGCCGAGCCGAGAGAAGCCTTTGAAAAGTCTTGAAAAGTTCTGGTTTCTTTTTTTTAAAAAAAAAATAAGTCGCCTTGATGATCAATTCTCCTGTAGTTGTGTATATCCAGGCAGCCCGCGTGCCGACCTCCTTGCGAGGTTTGTTTATATTACACTGAGTTACCACCCTGTTGAGCCCTGCGCTCTGCGTTAAACCAGATGTGGCAGCCCAACCTTCCACTCAAGAAGCCAAGAAAAAAAAAATCCAAAAAAAACCGGCAGCCGAGCACAGCACAAACCTCTAAAAAAAAAAAAAAACACCCCATCCGGGCTGCAGCCTTCTTGGAAGACTCAGGGTAGCAATTCCTTGCTCCGTGTTTTATTTCCTTTTTTTTTTTTTTTATTGCCTAAACAAAACAAAAAAAAAAAAAAACCCCACCCATCCTCATGGATTCTTTGAGTTTGCAGTACGTTGAAGCGTTGCAACTGTAAGTTTAACCGATCACTTCGTCCGCGCACTGGGCCGCGTGGGGATGTCGCTCTTGACTTGCCAACGTTTTAAAGAGAGAGAAAAAAAATTATTTATTTATCTGCTTGTTTTTTGTTTTTGTTTTTAAATGCTCTTTTAAGAAGTTGGCTTGGAACGGAGAATAGCTAGAACAGGGTCCTTTGCACCATGGTTCTAGAACAAGCCTTGATTCTGGGGCGGGGGTGCTTTGCATTTCGGGGAGCCAGTCGTAACGACAGCCAGATGTGGTGGGAAACCCAGTCGTCATTTCTAGTCCGATATCACGGTTTTTTTTTAATGTTTGCTTTCAAGAGAGTAGGAACCGTGCGGGGGAATAAGGCCACTTTAATTAACCCGAAATTGCAATTTCTCCCAATCATTGGGCTAGAACTTAGATCGGAGCGGTGCGGTGGCCTAGAGGTGGAGCTCTCGCTTCACAATCAGGAGGCTGTGAATTCAATCCTAGGTAGAGGCGGATATTTCTCTGGGCACCGTGAGAATATTATCTGCCGAACAAAACTCCGCATTGGTGACAGGAATTGCATCCGGCCAGTAAACACTTTGCTAGCTCCATTCAGTTGCCCAGACTCCATCCCGCAAGGGATTATGGGGGTCATTAAACAAAGATGATGACGATTGGTCTAGAACTTAAGATAGTTTCGGAAGAGAATAGATAGTTGGGGGGGGGGAAATGTCGTTTTTTTAAAAAAACCACAAAGAGCACATAATGCTCGGTAGCTGATTTGATCGATGTGTAATTAGCTTAGGCGTGTGCATACAATTGTTTTAAGAAAGTATTAATGCTGTGTTTAATGCCCGGAGGGGGAAGCTTGTTTTTTTTGTTGTTTGTTGTTTTGAGGTTCAGCCCCGATTGTCCCAGGCTCCAGTGGTTTCTGAGAACCCTCTGAGCTTACGTGTCGTCTCCGTTCATTTCCCACAGGACAACCTCAGCGAACTCAAGGATTCCGCAGTTAAGGTTTGAGTCTTTCTCCCCCCCCCCCATCCCAACCCTCTCTTCACCTTCCGATTTTTAACAATTGCTTTTGCAGTGACGGCGAGGTCCTTCAAAGCTTTGGCGAAGGAACGCAGCTTAGCTTTATTTATTTATTATTTATTAGTCATATTTCTATGCCGCCCACTCGCTGAGGACTCTTAAGTGGCTTACAACAATCGACAGTATACTAAATAGCATATTGCCCCCAACAATCTGGGTCCTCATTTGGCCAAGTTGTAAGCGGCATACGGGTTGTGGCCGGCGGCGTTGTGTTCTTTTGGCCTGCGGGCAGCTTTTCACAGGCTGCGCCAGACTCTTGGCGGTTCCTTACAGCGAAGACTTACTACAACTTAACAACTGGTCATTTAGGGACAGTTCGAAGCTACAACAGCTCTGCAAAAAAATGACTTTACGGCCATTGGAAACTGATCAAGGAGAGAAGCAACCTTGAACTAAGGAGAAATTTCCTGACAGTGAGAACAATCAATCAGTGGAACAATTTGCCTCCAGAAGTTGTGAATGCTCCAACACTGGAAGTTTTTAAGAAGAGATTGGACAACCATTTGTCTCAAATGGTTGTCCAATCTATTGTTGTCCAATGGTTGACCAGAAGACCTCCAAGGTCAACTCTTTTTCTGTTCTGTTATTTTTCATACTTAACAATCGTTGGAACATCTCCATGGTGACGTGATCAAAATTCATGCACTTGGCAAACGACTCATATTTATGACGGTTGCAATGTCCCAGGATGTATGTGTGTGTGTCACAGGATCATCTTTTGCATCTTTTGGGCCTCTAGTCCAACCTCCTGCTCAAGCATGAGACCCTATCCCAGAGGTGGGCAAATGTGGCTCTTTTACAACCTGTGGACTTCAACTCCCAGAATTCCTGAGACACCCCTGCCTTATCCCAGTGATGGTAAACTTTTTCAGCACCGAGTGCCCAGAACCTTTTCAGGAACGTGTGTGAATGTGCGCGCGTTGGAGCACCAGAAACCCGAAGACCAGTTGGCCAGCGCATGCATGCTTGATTTTTGGCTGTTTTTGGCCATTTTACGGGCCATTTTTGGCCAGAAACACAGCCTGAAAATGGCCTGAAAACAGCCCAAAAAATGGCCTGTTTTTTGGCCAGTTTTGGCCACTTTTCAGGCCGTTTTCTGGCATTCCAGCACCCGCACGCGTGCCAACAGAGAGGGCTCTTCATGCCACCTCTGGCGCAGGGGTGGGTTCTAAATTTTTTTACTACCGGTTCTGTGGGCGTGGCTTATTTTGTGGGTGTGGCTTGGAGGTCGTGTGACTAGGTGGGCGTGGCTAGCTGGTCAGAGTCATTTCTGGAAGGTCCTCGCACTTACGACCAGTCCTCGCATTTATGACCCAGCTTTTAACACTGATCAGCTGTAGGACGGCCTTTTGAAGCCCCGCGGCAAGAGTTTAAACAGTTTTTTTTCTCTCTAGTCATCAGCTGGGACTCAGGAGGCAGCAATAGATTGGGGGTGGGACCAAATAAAAGGTAAGAATAACATGGGGGGGTGGGAGGGCAGGGGGGGGGAGAACCGGTTCGGTGACGTCATATCGTCACCGCTACCGGCTCGGCTGAACCGGACCGAACCGGGAGGAACCCACCACTGCTCTGGCGCATGTGCCATAAGTTTGCCATCCCACCCCTATCCCATTCCAGACGAGTGGCTGCTGTCCAGTCACTTCTTAAAAGCCTCCAGTGATGGAGCACCCACAACTTCCAGAGGCAGCTTCTCTTCCACTGGTTCATTGTTCTCACTGTTGGGAAGTTTCTCTTTAACTTTTAACGGGTTGCTTTTCTCCTTGATTAGTTTCCATCCGTTGTTTCTTGTCCTTCAGGTGCTTTGGAGAATAGCTTGACCCCCCTCTTCTTCATGGCAGCCTGTCAAATATTAGAACACAGCTATCATGTCACCCCCTAGTCCGGTGATGGGGAACCTTTTCGGCACCGAGTTCTTGAAAAGGTCACTCACGGAAACGTCGTGCGCACACTCATCGGGGCCGCGCTCCAGAAAAGTCGAACTTCCGGGTTCTAGCAGGCATGCACGCCCGACGATCAGCTGGCTGGCGCACATGCTTGCCCCGGTTTTCGGCACTGCCACGCACGTGAAGGACAGCTGATTGTCGCACACGCATACGGGCCAGAAACCCGGAAAACAAACTGGCAAGGCCGCGCATGCTGGACAACATGGCTTTGCGTGCCACTTTGGGCACGTGTGCAATAGGTTCACCATCACGGCCCTAGTCCTCCTTTTCTCTAGACTAGACATACCCAAGAAGAACATCTGCCACCCACAATAGCCTCTTTGTCGTTAGTGCCAGCATCACCCCACTGGGAGATGGGGTGAGCAAGTAGGAGGCACAGTCTGCTGCAGTGTTTCTCAACCATAGGCATTTTAAGATATGTGGACTTCAATTCCCAGAATTCTCCAGCCAGCAAGACCCAGGAGCATAATGATGACAGAGGGCAGTATGTCTGAATTTCTGCAACGTGACATGGGACCCATTTTTATTTTTATTTTTTTCATGTTTAGGATATTACAAGGGAGGCCTAAACGAATCAGTTGGTCCTTCAAACCTCAGCAGCTGTTTCTGTCATTGTGGCCAAACACAGGGTTTATGATTTCATTAGTTGTTTGAAATAATATTTGGAACATGACTGAATGCCTCTTTTCATCCTCGTTTTTCTCTTTATTACAGACTTAGGAAATTTAAGGTGCCTTCAAAGCAATCTCAGTGCTCTTTTGAGAGGGGATTTCATTGTCATGGTTAACAAAACAAAAACAAAAAAATTACAAATTTCTCGGTTGCGTTTTGTAATCCTTTACTGTATTTCCAGCATGATATGAGACAATCTACCCGGGAGAGAGAGAGAGAGAAAGAGAGAGAGAGAGAGAAATAGACCAGCATTTTGGTGCAAGATGGAGTGAATTGCCTTTGGAAGCGATGTAGTAATTTTTGATCTTGCTTTTGACTTAACAGCACTACGTTAACCACTCCGCTCCGGCATTGTCTAAAAGTAAGGAGAGAGAAGTAGACAAGAAAGATTTGGACAAATCAAGGGAAAGATCCCGAGAGAGAGAAAAGAAAGATGAAAAGGAAAGGAAAGACCGAAAAAGGGTTTGTGATTTCTGCATACTCGTGACACTGAATGCTAAGATATGACCCATTCTCTCCAGCCTTTTGAATCAAAATTTCTTTGAGGAACTGTCTAGAAACAGGCGTGTCAAACTCGATTTCATTGAGGGCCGCATCAGGGTTGTGTTTGACTTCAGGGGGGCCAGGGTGGGCGGGGCCAGCTCGACGTCACTCGTGTCAGTGGCACCTGTGGTGGCCCAGGCAGGGCTAGGGGATGCAATGACCTCCTGTAGCCCTCTGCCAGCGAAAACGGAGCTTGGGGGTCCCGCACGCATCCCCCCAGACCCCGATTTCAGCCATGATGGCCTCCTGGAGCCCTCTGCCAACGAAAACTGAGCTCGGGGGGGCGCATGCATCCCCCCCCCGCACCCATCACCCGTGATGGCCTCCTCGAGCCCTCTGCCAATGAAAACTGAGCTCGGGGAGACACGCATCCCCCTGGACCCATCAGCCGTCATGGCCTCCTGGAGCCCTCTGCCAACGAAAACTGAGCTCGGGGGGGCGCACACATCCTCCCCGCACCCATCACCCGTGATGGCCTCCTCGAGCCCTCTGCTAATGAAAACTGAGCTCGGGGAGACGCACGCATCCCCCTGGACCCATCAGCCGTGATGGCCTACTAGAGCCCTCTGCCAGGGCTCTAGTATGGAGCTCCATTTTCGCTGGCAGAGGCACCGCGGGCCGGTCCTTCGCTGTTTCTGGGGCGGCCCCGCGGGCCAGATCTACGCACCCCGTGGGCCGGATCTGGCCTGCGGGCCTTGAGGTGGACACCCCTGGTCTAGAAGCTTATCATTAAAAAAAGAACTGGGGGAGGAAGAAAACCACAGCTTCATCAACTCAGCTCATTTTAAGCCTAATATTTACAAACTCGTGTTTCTAAAAAAAAAAAAAAAAACACCTTGTTTTGATGTTGTACCCATTTAGGATCATTCGAACAATGACCGCGAAGTTCCCCAAGATTCAGCCAAGCGTCGGAAAGAGGAAAATGGAACAAGTACGTCTTCTCCTGCTGCTGCTTCTCCCCCTTGATCATACCTTGTTGATGTTCTGAGCTAGCCTTCCCCAAAAAGTACGAAGCAGATTCTTGGTCCCGACAAAACCCCTTTTCTTAAACGAATGTGAATTCCTCTCATTCACATTCAGCAAAGGCCAGGCAAACAGTCTTTCAAAGGTGAAGTTATGACCACAGACCTTATCTATCTTGGAAAGCTGCCATGTAAATATTTTCCAAACGCAGTGCTGTGTGAGGAATGACTTGGCACAGAGTCTCAGATTCAGGGACAGATCTTCACACTCCTGAAATGAACTAAGGAACTAACAAATGAACTAATTGTTTCCTGCAATAGCCCACTCTCCCCGTTTGCTCCTCTTTTGTTTCCTATGGGAGGGGTCGATCACCTCCAAGGTGTGGCTTTACTCCCAAATCTACCCTGCTTTCTTAGTTGTTCTTGTCTTCTGGCAGCTCTGTGCTTGTGCACACTGGGAACAGGCTCCAGCTGTTCCTCTGCCTCACTGCTGTCTAGCTCCAAAGGCAGCTGAGAACTGCCAGACGGCCTTGGCCCCACCTCTGCCTCCGATACAGAGCCCTCATCCGAGCCTTCCCCAGCTTCCAGGACTGGCCCATGTTCCTCCCCAACCTCCTCACTGTCCGATTCTGGCAGGCCAGAACAGTTGGCTCTGTTAAGGATATTTTTGTGTTAACCAACCAACAGAGCAAGTGCACAGAGAAACGGTACTGACAGCAATGAATACAATACATACAAACTGGTTTAACAAAGCTTTTACTTTGTAGTGAAGAACAGTTGCATAGTCTTTTAGTCAATCCAAGTCTTTAGCCATTCAAATCAGTCTGGAGTTACAGAAATCTTCTTACCATACAAAACAGCAGTAGGTAATAAACAGCAATTCAACACTGGTAACAAATCACGATGGTAGCAGATCCATCCACGATGAGAGCTCCTTCGCACACAACGGTAACAGTTCCAACCAACAAGTCAACCAACAATGACTATAGCTCTGCTCTCTTCTTATATACAGTTTACACTAGTAATTATCCACTTAAGATAAATGGAATCAGCAGTGCAATGACTCAACAGTACAATTAGGATAATTGGAGTCAGCAGTCAGTCAGCAGTCAATTACAATGACTCATCAGTACAATGACTCAGCATTACATCTTAAAAGTTACAGAATTCATTTAAAGTTATAGCACACATATATTGCCTGGACAACCTGTTAGGCTTACACCATATCCTAACAGGCTCCATGGATACCTTACTGAGCGTATTTGTTTGTTCTGCCCAGCTGGTTCCTCCAAGCACAGTAAGAGTGAAAGTCCTTCCAACTCCCCCCCTCGTTCAAATGAGAAGGAGAAAGAGAAGAACAAGTCAAAATCTTCAAGCAAGGAGAAAAGCGATTCCATCAAAGTTGAAAAGATGGAGAAAAGCTCTTCCGGAAGCAAAAAGGTAAAGCAGTTGTTTTATTTTTTTTCCGGTTGACGGTAACAAGATATCTTCCTTTCATTTGATTAGGTTGAGTATTGGACTTTCGGTACCTTCTGAAGTTTATTTTTCCTCTTCTAGACCAGAATTAGTTAACCAGAACACCCTTAATAGGCTTGGGACTAGGTTAATGTGGAGAGTTGTTAAAGAAGATGATGTTAAGTATCATTGTTAAATATTATTATCGGGACGTAATGGCTCAGTGGCTAAGATGCTGAGCTTGTCGATCGAAAGGTCAGCAGTTCAGCGTTTCGAATCCCCAGTGCTGCGTAATGGGGTGAGTTCCCGTTCCTTGTCCCAGCTTCTGCCAACCTAGCAGTTCAAAAACACGTAAAAAAGGCAAGTAAAAAAAAATAGGGACCACCTTTGGTGGGAAGGTAACAGCGTTCCGTGTGCCTTTGGCGTTGAGTCATGCCGGCCACATGATCACGGAGATGTCTTCGGACCACGCTGGCTCTTCAGCTTTGAAACTGAGATGAGCACCGCCCCCTAGAGTCAGGAACAACTAGCACATATGTGTGAGGAGAAAGTTTACCTTTTACCTTTTATTATTGTTATTATATTATTATATTATTAATATTATGCTGATGAATACTAATACAAATATGTGGATTACGATTGTTTAAAAATAGTTGTACCCAGATCACACACTGTTGGATGGAAATTCAATGTTATATAAATAAAACCAATAAAACATGGGGAAAAAATAGGTTTGGGACTACCAAATGAATGAATAGGAATGCAAAAATGTAGAGTTTTGTTTCGGAAAAACAAATTCACTCGTTCATGCCCTGTTTCCCCTAAAATAAAACATCCCGTGATACTAAGCCCAATTGGGCTTTTGAGTGCATGGCAATAAGGCCAAGCGCTTATTTCAGGGTTCAAAAAAATATAACCCAGAGTCTTATTTTCAGGGAAACACGGTACCAAAAAACAATTAAAAAACAACCTGATTCATACAATACCTGCCTAAAATATGATGTGTTTAAGTCACATTTAATCCCCCCCCCCCCGTCTTCTTTTTGTCTAGGAGTCCAGGCACGATAAAGAAAAACCAGAGAAGAAAGAAAAACGGGATAGTACTGGGAACAAAGAAGAAAAGAAACAATATCCTTTTTGCTGTGCTATCGTTCGAATTGGTTGAAATTTGTTTTCTAAGCATTTCTTAAAAAAAAAAAAAAATTGATTCCCTTAACGTTAAATCCACCCATAAATCGTCAGACAAGCACAGATAATGAGTACTGTTCTGACCAAGGTGAGCATCATTATTTTTGGACTTCTCATTGGAAATGAAAGCAGGAAGTTGCACCTCATTCCTGTTGAGAATGCCTTTGAAGGAATTGACGGTTCTGTGTAAATTAGGTGAGGCCTACAAGAAGGTTCTCCATTAATAAAGTTGGAGTTTCTGTGTGAAGAGGCATGAATGAGACCCAAGATGATGATATAAAGGCCTTGTATTTAAATCAAAAGGTAAATTTCGGGCTTCAATATTTTTGATAGTCCATTCCCATAATTGCCATATTTTTTGGACTATAAGATGCACTTTTTTGTCTTCCAAAAGGAGGTGAAAATGTCTGTGAGTCTTATAGACGTGTTTTTTTCCAAAAAAAACAGGTCGAAAAAAGCCTTGAAAATGGGCCAAAAAAAGCCTCGAAAACGGGCTGAAAAAAGTCTCCAAAGCAGGCTGAAAAAAGTCTCAAAAACAGGCCAAAAAAAGCCTCAAAAATGGGCCAAAAAAGTCTCAAAAACAGGCCGAAGAAAGGCTGGAAAAGGGTCGAAAATGGGGCGCGCGGAGGCCCAAAATTTTCTTTTGTTGTTTTCCTCTTCAAAATTAAGGTGTGTCTTATAGTCCAAAAAATACGGTATATCCTGTCCTGTGTTGTCCTAATGGTCAAGGTTTGGAGACTGCTCTAGATGAACGAATGCCAAAATGGAGCTTTCCCATTATGGCTGTGAGTCACAGCAGACATAAAACGAGTCATCAACCCGCTTTTACGACCCTTTTGTTTTGCGGTGGTCATTCAGTGAGCCCATTGTTTGCTATGATGATTTTCTGCCAGAAACCAACATTAGTCATGTGACCATGGGCCACTGCAATAAATACAGTCATCAGTAAAGGAGAATATTTGTAGCTCAGGATTGAAATGAGGGTCCTTGGTGCTCTCTGAGCTTGCTTTTTTTCTTGCAGTATTTCATGACCCCAACTAGGTAATATTATCAGTGCTAGACGGATGAAAGAGCCTTGGTGGTGCAGTGGACTAAGTGCTGTTAAGTGCTAGCACTTAGCTGCCAGCTGCCTGCAATTAGTGCGAGTTCAAATCTCACCAGGCTCAAGGTTGACTCAGCCTTCCATCCTTCCGAGGTAGGTAAATTGAGGACCCGGATTGTGGGGGCAATAAGCTGACTTTGTAGAAACACCGCTTATGGGGGGGCCAAAAGCCCTAATAAGCAGGTATATACAAAAAAGAATGAAGGCTATTGCTATAAGTGTATTGTAAGCCTCCCTGAGTCTTCGGAGGAGGGCGGCATATAAATTGAACTAATGAATACATAAATAAACGCTAGCACTGATGATGTTACTTAGTTTGAGTCATGAAACATCTGCAAGAATATAACCAAGGACCCCATCCCATACAGTCATGTAACTGTAGGGGGATGATCCTGGCCATTAGAACTTCAGAACCAGATTGTAAGTCCGTTTTGGAGGGATCTGTTGTATCTTCAGATGGCCTCTAAGTGACCACAGTCCTAAGCAGAGGACTACCTGCACCACCTTGGGTTAAAGTGTTGAAGCGGATGTTAGGCAAATATCTGTAGGGAATGAACTACAACAATCCGGAGGAAGAAACGAGTTGATCTCCAGAATACAACTACACGTAATTTGAAGAATCAGGACCATGTGTTTAAGCCTACACTCCAGAATCTAATCAACTAACAGTCATTACTAAATTGGCGCCAGATAAGAATCAACAGAATGCAAGGGGGAGCTGGACTTAGAGATTTGTGGACATGTAATGATTCTAGGCTAAGTCCTCTCTTGACTCTGCCCCCGAAGCTCTGTCTTTTCTTCTATACTTCAGCTGCATATTAAAGGTAAAGGTTCCCCTGCACATGCGTTCTAGTCGTTTCCGGCTCTAGGGGGCAGTGCTCATCTCTGTTTCTAAGCTGAAGAGCCAGCGCTGTCCGAAGACGTCTCCGTGGTCATGTGGCTGGCATGACTCAACGCCGAAGGAACACGGAACGCTGTTACCTTCCCACTTGCTTTCGAACTGCTAGGTTGGCAGAAGCTGGGACAAGTCACGGGAGCTCACTCCATTACGCTAGGGATTCGAACCGCTGAACTGCCGACCTTCTGATCGACGAGCTCGGCATCTTAGCCGCTGAGCCACCATATCCCCCCTCAACCGCATATTAGCTCTACTTTATTGTGTGAATTGGATCAGTGGTGGACATTAAGCTTATTTCAGCTTCTGCTTCTTTCTTAAAACATAGTAATTGCACTTCCCTCTCTTTTTTTAGGTGAGGTTTGGACAAGAAGATGGTGAGCTGCGACCAGACATGAATTTTGATTGCACAGAAGATTGTGAATGACGTGGACCTGTCTCCATCTCCTTAAATTATTCACCTCTCAGCTTTATTTCTCTCCCGTTGCTGAAGATGTTGATGGTTGAGTTGTACATTACTGTAATTTTAACTCGTCGCTTAAGTTTCTTAAAAACATTTATTTTCAGTACCTGGCTGGAAGTGTTACCTGTTCCATATTTTTTAGCACAATGTGCTGCCAACAGTTGCCATCGTTGCAAATGAGGGTTTTTGTTTTTTTTTCCACATGTACAGAGTTCTTCCTTTAGGTTATCAAAAATGCTTCCTCCGTTTAGCCATTTTATTATTATTTTTTTTTTATTTTCCTTTTCAATTGGAAATGCGTTCTTTTAGGTGTTTGGGGGAAAAAAGAAAAAAAAAACCCAACAACAAATAAAACCGTTATTGAAAGTTTGGATTTTTACCTCATTTAAAGAAAAAAAAAATCCAGTTTTTATTTATTGTTTTTAATATTGATAACTAAAACCGTGGGCGGGATAGGGCACTGTTTTCAAGCAATGCTAAGGAAAGTATTTGTATATTACGTGCACAATAGTAAACTTGTTTAAAAAAGAAAGAGAGAGAAGAAAGGAAACAGAGGGATACCCCATACTCTGTTTGTTCCGCACGATGATCCTTAACATTTGTCATAATGTTTTTAAAAGAAATGGGGAAACTGCTTTCTTCCGAACATGAATTCAGACCAATTAAGTTTCAATATTACAGCTACAGGAACTTTGTATCGGTGGGACTTCAGTCCCAAAAAAAAATTAAAAAAATTAAAAAAAAAGTTTCACAATGACCTTTTTAAAAAAAAAAAACCAACCAACAAAACAATTTTTTTATCTGAAATTCTACCAAGTGTAATCTTTTTTCTAAATAAAAATTAGTTTTCTCAATGGGTCGTAAATCCTTGTGTGTGCGTTGCTTATTCTGGTGTTTTCGCAGGGCTGGATGGAATTCAAGCGGTGCCATATTTCTTTTCTTTTCATGTTTTTTATTTATATAACATTCAATTTCCATCCAACAGTGTGTAATCTGGTGCAGTTATTTTTAAACAATCATAATCCACATATTTGTTGTAGTATTCATCGCCATAATACTAATACTATAATAATCATATTTAACATCATCTTTAACAAGTCTCCACATTAACATTTCCTCTTTTTATATCTCCTCCTTTCTAACTTCTGTTTCTATTGTCTAGCCATTGATAGAATACATCCCATATCAAAAAAATATTCAGCTTCTTCTTTATCCTTAATAGCGAGCATTAGTCTATCCATTTCTGCGCCTTCTAATATTTTCTTAATTACATACCCCTAGACGGGAATCTCATCATTTTTCCATTGCTGTGCCAATACAATTCTAGTTGCGGTTAGTATACGCAAGTTCAGATATATAATCTTTTTATCATATTTTTCCAGTAGAATGCCCAACTAAAATATCTCTGGTTTCAAGTATGTGTTGCTTTATCATTTTTTCCAACCAAGTATGTATTTTCATCCAGTATTTTTTAGTTTTTGGGCATGCCCACCACATATGGTAGTATAAACCAGATGATTGATTACACTTCCAACATTTAGCAGATCTATCTTTATATATTTTTGCCAGTCTTCCCGGTGCAAAATACCATCTATAAAACTTTTTATGTAGCTTTTCTTTATATGCAGTTGACAAAGTCAATATTTCTGTCCCATACTTTCTGCCATTAATCTAATTCTATTGCATATCCAAAGTTTTTAGCCCAGGCAATCATTGTCTCCATACTTAATAGGTAACAATATAATTTCTTTATCAGTTTATCATCTGTTCCAGTTAATATCTGGTCTAATTCTGTTAACTCTTTATTAAAACCATACATTTTAGCATCTTTCACGTAACAGGATTGTATCTGCATATGTGGCCAGTGCAATGTCTATCCCAGGGGTCTGCAACCTTAAACACTCAAAAGAGCCATTTGGACCTGTTTCCCACAGAAAAGAAAACTCCGGGAGCCACAAAACCTTTCCCGTGCCTGACTATTTCCTAAGAGGCCACAAAACTAGCATATGTAGTTGAATTAAACAACAGCCTGGTGGCGCAGCAGACTAATAGCCTGTTATTAACATTCAGCTGCCTGCAATTACTGCAAGTTCGAATCTCCCCAGGCTCAAGGTTGACTCAGCCTTCCATCCTTTCTAAGGTAGGTAAATTGAGGACCCAGTTTGTGGGGGCAATAAGCTGACTTTGTATAAATATACAAAAGTATGAAGGCTATTGCTTAACGCATTGTAAGCCGCCCTGAGTCTCCGGAGAAGGGCGGCATATAAATCAAATTAAAAAAAAAAAAAATCTGTTTTCTTCTGAAACTTTTCTTGGATTTCCCTTGGCTACTAAGTTCCTGTATAGTTTTTAATTCCCCTTTGTCAGTCAAAATATCTTTTTGAATCTTTTAAACAGTGCCGTATTTCGATTCTCTTGTCTTCTTTTTTTAACTTTTTAAAAATTTTGCAGGTTGCCTTTTACCGGTTGTAGCAAACTTCCCAAAGTTTGGGTGGGTGTTGCATTTCCTGATATATTTTTTTTTCTTTGAGATGTCTGAAAAGATGTTTAGAGCGATATCCTAATAACAGCCGAGGTGGCGCAGTGGTTAGAGTGCAGTACTGCAGCTATTTCAGCTGACTGCTAGTTCAGCAAATCAGCAGATCAAATCTCACCGGCTCCAGGTTGACTCAGCCTTCCATCCTTCCGAGGTGGGTAAAATGAGGACCCAGATTGTTGGGGGGCAATATGCTATTTAGTATACTGTCTTTGGTGTAAGCCGCCCAGAGTCCTTGGATAGTGGGCGGCATAGAAATATGAATAATAAATAAATAAATAAATAAATAAATAAATAAATAAATAAATAAATAAACAGATATGTCAGCGGATAATTCCCATGGTCTACCTATAAACCCAATTACTTCGATCAAAAGAAGAGACCTAATTTACCCAATTTTTTTTTTTTTTTTGTCTCTTTCAAAAAATAAAAATCCATTGTGGCTTTTCAGTCATAAAAGCATAGAAAGAAACGTCTGATTTCAGTACCTTGTAATAAAAGAGCAAGGACAATAAAAAAAGAAATCGAAGGCATAACCTGTCAATTTAACCAACTTGCTGCAGAATGCTTTGTAAGAATCTGGATGATCGAAGTCATTGTCTTTCTCAAAGAATGAAAGATTTTGCAAAAATAAGTTGTTTTTTTTTACAGCTACCTATTTTATACAAAGGGTAAGAATGGGGGGTTTTGTTTTGCTTTTAAATGGATAGAATGAAGGCTGGAAAATCTCACTGTGTCTTCCACACAATTCGGCGGTTCAGCAATTCAGGAAAGAAAACATTGATTTTACAATGAATTGGCAGGCTTTCTTTTCCTAAAGTGAAGATAACAATCAAGCCTTCATTGTTTGTCCGAATGATTTTTATTTTTTTTTAATCGCTTAAAAGGCCATTGAGGCTTTGAAATCAATTTTGTAATGACTTATCTTAAAAGTTATGTGGTAAATTCAACGTTTAACTTCATTTACAGGAGCTTTTTTTTAAAAAAAGAGAGAGATAACGAGTGGCTAGTTAAAAGCCTTAAATACAGACTCTAAAATATTGTATGATTTGTTTATCACGTTTAGATACAGCCCATCTCATTTTAAAGAGCGTTTCCATGAGATTAAAAGCATAACCCTAAAAGTTTGATGTCTTGATAAAAGGAGAAGTTTAAAAACAAGGATAAAATGCCACTACTGGTTGTATGGCCCAAAACAGCTGCAAAGAAAAGAAAAAAATAGAATATGCATTAATACCACTCCGTAAAACCACAAATATTAAAACTCAATCCGCCGACCGTTTGTTTAGTGACCGAAGTTACGACGGCACTGAAAAAAGTGATTTACGACCATTTTTCACATTTGCAACCCTTGCAGCCAACCCCACGGTCCACGGGATCAAAATTCAGACGCTTGGCAACTGACTCGTCTTTATGACGGTCGCAGTGTCCCGGGGACAACTGATCCCTTTCTGCAACCTTCTGATGAGCAAAGTCAACGGGGAAGCCAGATTCGCTTAGCAACCATGCTACTAATTTTATGACCGCAACGATTCACTTAACAACTGCGGCAAGAAAGGTTGCAAAATGGAGCGAAACACAACAACAACTATCTCACTTCGCAACAGAAATTTTGGGCTCAATTGTAGTCGTAAGTCGAGGACTTCCTGTACAAAAAAAAATACCCCTTTATTGGATAGACAGATTAGAAGAGAGAGAGAGAGTGGATGGATGGATGCA
The DNA here is from genome assembly GCF_029215685.1 of Pituophis catenifer annectens. Classification (NCBI taxonomy): domain Eukaryota; kingdom Metazoa; phylum Chordata; class Lepidosauria; order Squamata; family Colubridae; genus Pituophis; species Pituophis catenifer. Next base: position 23,094,135 of record NW_027256891.1, read on the forward strand.
TGGATGATAGATAGATAGATAGATAGATAGATAGATAGATAGATAGATGATAGATAGGCAGATAGGCAGACAGACAGACAGTGGATGGATGGATGGATGATAGATGATAGAGATAGTGGATGGATGATAGATAGATAGATAGATAGATAGATAGATAGATAGATAGATAGATAGATGATAGATGATAGACAGTGGAGGGATGGAAGGATGGATGGATGGATAGATGGATAGATGATAGTGGATGGATAGATAGATGATACAGTAGATAGATAGATAGATAGATAGATAGATAGATAGATAGATAGATAGATAGGCAGATAGGCAGACAGACAGTGGATGGATGGATGGATGATAGATAGATGATAGAGATAGTGGATGGATGATAGATAGATAGATAGATAGATAGATAGATAGATAGATGATAGACAGTGGATGGATGGAAGGATGGATGGATGGATAGATGATAGTGGATGGATAGATAGATGATACAGTAGCTAGATAGATAGATAGATAGACAGACAGACAGACAGACAGACAGACAGACAGACAGAGGATGGATGGATGATAGATAATATAGATAGATAGATCTATTATTAACCAGTGGAATGGTCAGTGTATGTGCTTCATCACTGGAGGTTTTTAAGAAGAGATGGACAACCATTTGTCTGAAATGATATACGGGTTTCCTGCCTGAGCAGAGGGTTGGACTAGAAGACTTCCAATGTCCCTTTCAACTCTCATTCTGTTCTTATCAAGGAGGGAAGCAACCTAGAACTCAAGAGAAATTTGCTAACGGTGAGAACAATTAACCGGTGGAACTGCTTGCCTCCAGAAGTGGTGGGGGCTTCATCACTGGAGGTTTTTAAGAAGAGACTGGACAGACACTTGTCTGAAATGGCATAGAGTTTCCTGCTTGACCAGAGGGTTGGACTAGAAGACCTCCAAGGTCCCTTCCAACTCTTGTTATTCGGATCTTTCCGTTCTGAGGCTCCTACTGCTCAAAAGAGACCAAGGGAAGAAAATCAACATTTAGTGGCGGACTGAACTGGCCACTGCATGTCAGCATTGCTCTAAATTTATACAAAGGAAAAGGAGGAATGATTAAAAAAAGAAAACGACTTTGTAAAACAAATGTTGGAGAAAGCCTTAGAAAGTTCTTTAATTAGGTTGCTGTTCCTTCAACTTACTTCCTCTCGTGAAGTAAACCGGTACCCATAACATTGGTGATTCTTTTTTTTTTTTCTTTTTTTAAACCAAACTCATGGGTTTTTTTTTTTTTCTAATGAAATTAGAAAATTAGTTTTTTTTTTTTTCCTAATGAAATGCATCTTGCCAACACAAATATGGGATTTTTCCATGACAAAACTTGAAAATCATTTCCTCGTTTCCTCTGGTTATCACCTTTAAAGTGCTCCATGGCTTAGGACCTGGTTATCTACGGCAGTGGTCCCCAACCTTTTTATCGCCGCAGACCAATCAGCCTTTGATAATTTTACCGTGGCCCGCTGAGCGCGCGCAGGGGTGGGGGCTTTGGGCCACACGTGCGTACCTGCGCGGGGCTCTCTTCCCTGGAGCCTTTGTGCACGGCCCAGGAGCTTTTGCACACGTCCCAGGAGCTTTTGCGCACGTCCCAGGAGCTTTTGCACACGGCCCAGGAGCTTTTGCGCACGTCCCAGGAGCTTTTGCGCACGGCCCAGGAGCCTTTGCGCTGCAGCGTTCATGTCCCCCGGCCGCTGCGCGGCCCGGTGCCAGGTACTCCACGGCCCGGCACCGGTCCGCGGACCGCCTGCTACTACCACCAATAGCCTCCCACCGGCCAGTACGCTCCCATAGAGAGGGGCTCCTCCGGGTGCCATCAGCCAAACAATGTCAACTGGCGGCCCCTAGGGGGAGAGCCTTCTCTGTGGGGGCACCTACCATCTGGAATGAGCTCCCCCCGGAGATACGGAGGATCCCGGATCTGCGTACCTTTTTAAATGTAAATTTTAATTTGTTTTTAAATTATGGGGTATTTTAAATTCAGCCAAATTATTTAATTCGTTTTATTTATTTTGGCTGTACACCGCCCTGAGTCCTCAGGGAGAAGGGCGGCATATAAATTGGAAATTAAATTAAATTAAATTAAATTAAATTAAATTAAATTAAATTAAATTAAATTAAATTAAATTAAATTAAATTAAATTAAATTAAATTAAATAATTAAATTAAATTAAATTAAATTAAATTAAATTAAATTAAATTAAATTAAATTTTAATCTATTTTAAATTTTTGTATTTATGTGTTTTATCTTGTGGCTGTTCACCGCCCTGAGTCCTTCGGGAGAAGGGCGGTATAGAAATTTAATAATAAATAAATAAATAAATAAATAAATAAATAAACATTGTTCTGCCCACAGTCTTTTCCACGCTGCATGGTGAAGAACCCAAATAAGGAAAGCAGAAATTCCAAGTTTTTCAGTGCATTTTTTTTTTTTTGCTCCCTATCACCTGATAGATGGGTCAGGTTATACAGAAGGTGCATAGTTTACAATTGGCCCCTTCTCACAAAACGCATCTAACCCACAAAGTTGTTATGTTGCCTATGCTGGGAGAAAGTGAAAGTGAAAGTGAAAGTGGAGAAAGGATATTTTCTCTCCTTGGGGCTCCCTGAGCTTGGTGGCTTTCTTGCAGACGTTTCATTACCAAATTAGGTAACATCATCAGTGGTAGAAGGAAGGAGGGTGCACTCTTTATATTCTAGTTCATCTTATTTAAAAACAAAAAGAAGAGGTTCCCGGTGAAATGGGCGGCATATGAATTTAATAATCGATCAAACAATGTATAACTGTAACCTACCTACTTCATGTAATAGGGCTCCAAAGAATACAGTGGCCGACCCGTCAGTTGGATTGAACCCATCTGATGGTCTCTGTACGGGACAGAAATAGGGCTGGTATTTTAAGTTGCCAGTTTTGAATTAATCGGTGTACTGTTTCAACTCCTACCCTCAAAACGACGCTATAGAGCGCTGCACAACAGAACAACTAGACACAAGAACAGTTTTATTCCCAAACGCCATCACTCTGCTAAACAAATAATTCCCTCAACACTGTCAAACTAGTTACCAAGCCTGCACTACTATTAATCTTCTCATCGTTCCTATCACCCATCTCCTCACACTTACGACTGTATGACTGTAACCTTGTTGCTGGTATCCTTACTCACAGGAGGCAACTGGATTTTCTTGTTTGTTTGTTTTTCTTTTGAAAGACATTTCATTCAAGAAGCATCTTCGGATCTGACCAGATGGTGGGGAATGGAAGGATTTATCTTCCTTGCAGGCAGCTGGTCATTTGCATCCTTTATGAGGGTCGTTGAAGCCCTTGGAGGTTTATCTGTGTCCTCAGGGTCACCTGAGTAGCACTCCTGATTCCTGTAGTCTGAATTTCTTTTCCTCTGGAAATCCATTCCTACTCCCACCCCATTCCAATGGGGTTCATCCCAAATTGTATAGCCAGAAGTCTGTGTAGATTCTCATTCATCCAAAGGTGCTTTTTCATGAGGTAACTGGACTCTCTTGTTTTTTTCTTGATGATGTTTTGCTTCTCGTCCAAGAAGCTTCTTCAGCTCTGACCAGATGGTAGAGAATGGAAGGATTTATATTAGCTGTGCACTTTGGGATGAACAAAGGTGCAGAGGAACAAATGGTGTGGGGATATGAACGGATTTCTACTTTTATATATATAGATAAGAAATCTGGAGTTATTGCAGTAGTGGGCTGCTACTGGTTCACCCCAGTTCGGGCGAGCTGGTAGCGGAGATGGTGAGGTGAGAGCGAACCGGTTGGGCCCTCCCACCCACCACTGCGCTATATCTACCTATATTCGTTCGATTTTAGTCCAGTTGACAGGTGTGGCAGAGCAGATTGCTGTGCCTCAGCTGTTCTGAAATTCAATGCGCTTGTGCGAAGCGCAAATTCGGCGTAAATGCGAGCAAGTTACGCGCAAAGCACATGCACGAAGCGAACCGGTGATAACACTGGTTGAAACCCACCACTGAGTTATTGGTGATTTGGAATTCACTCTATCTGTAATCACTACAGACAGAGTTCTCCCACCTCTGAGGCAGAATATGAAGAAAGACTTCCAGCTTACCTAAGCAGAATTATGGCATTAAATAGAATTGACGTCAGCAATGTATGTCAGCATAAACTTTATGAACGGGGATAGGAACAGATAGGTAGGCATCTTTCTTATAAAAAAATGATTTATAGCAGAAAGATTTCCAATTCAGAGGAGGCCTTGAATGTCAGTTGCACAATAACTATGCCCCCGAACCAGTGAATGCAAAGGCAACGCAAACACGGCTTTTTGGCAATTGCTCTCTCTCCTTCCAGATCATTGGCAGGTATAACCGAAGGGCAACGCTCCACAAAGATTGTTGGTTCAGCAAAAGGATGATAAATTGCCAGGGACGTCAGCCAATTCTTTGCAAACAAGTGAAAAGTTCCCTTGGCGTAACCTTCTTCTTAGTAGGTGGGGTTTACTCATTAGCCCAATTTGGGTGGGTCTGGATAGCACATGGATTTCTTTATTCGAAGCTTAGAAAATTCTCTTTTTTGGGAAACTTTGAGTCAGTCCCAAAAATGACTCTTTGTGGCCATCTGAATTCTCTTTCAGCCTTTTTTTTTTTCTTTACTTTCTCACAGCAGCTGGGATCTCTCTGCCTTAAGAGATAATCTTGTGCAGCCAAGGGTTTACTTATTAGTCTGTCCTCACAGTTCCTTTCACACAGCTATTGCTGCACAGTGTGAATTGTTCACAAATTAGCAGTCTCCTTCTCGGTAGCATGCTGGAAATATTGACCGGTGGTTCAGGTGATTAGACTATATTGCACAGATTCCTACTCAGTTTTGCTCGTCAGTGCAATGGGAAAAAATAGCCATTCCACCCACCTCAGCCCAACTTAATTTTAAGCCCGAAATGAAGTTGCTAACAAGGAACATCATTCTGTCCCCCTAACAGGAATTACTGCATAACCATATATTTTCATGTGGGAGAGTCAAGATGAAAATAGATTCGTCATGTTGTGCAGAGCTGACTGTAGCTAGCTGACAAATGTCAAAAATGCACATTACTCAGGGTTTTTTTTTATTATTATTATTATCTTCGAGTAGGGTATTTGATTGTCTACCTTTGGAGAACTCTTCTCGCTGCCTGCCCACCTAGGAGCCTCATTGCATCTGTTGCAAAATTATTCTGCCAAGTTTTATTTTATTTTTTCCATCAAAGCTCAGGATTTTGCTTATAAACACCTGAAGAGTTATCTGTTGTGGCTCCGTTGCCTGAGCCTGGGCTATCGACAGATGCAGACTCTGAGAGTGAGGGAGAGGAGTTGGCAAGGCCTCCCTCTCCAGGACCCTCCTCTCTGGCAATGCCTCCGGAAGACACCGAAGGCCAACCGATAGGCTCAGAGCTAAGCACGTCCCCGCAGCCACAGGTGGACAGCGACGAAGAAGATAATGCTGGCTGGACCCGTGACAGAGGCGCAAGGAGAAGCGTGCGCAGCAGAGGGGAACGCATGCCAGAAATTAGCTGAGTCATGGACCACACCCCACAGGGTATAAATGTGGATGTGGTGGCCGGTTCAGTATGTGACGAGCAAAAACTGGAAATAATCCATGATCTCTGCGTTACTGGACTTTGCCTGCTTTATTGGACTGCATTTGGATTAATCCTTGTATTGTTGAAACTCTGCCTGTTTTATCGGAATGCTTGCAGTCTAATCTTTGTTTTGTGCAAGTAAAGTCTGAATTGGCAGCTAGCCACTGGGTTGCTGCCAGCTTTATCTTCAAAGAGTTTTGTCGTGTGGCTTATTGTTGTGGCCCCGCCCTCTGAGCCTGTCCCATCGGAGGAAGAAAGCTCTGAGCATGAGGAAGAGGAGTCAGCCAGGCCTCCCTCTCCAGGCCCCTCCCCTCTGGCATTGTCTCAAGTGCCGGCTGAGGGAGAGGAGACAGCTGATTCAAATCAGAGTGATGAAGAAACATCATTCCTGGACGCACGCCTCCGAAGGCGTGATAAACGTTTGCAGCAGCTTAGGAGGCGTGCTAGGGATTAGAACTGAGTCACTGGACCACACCCCAGAGACTATATAATAGAGGGTGGTGGTCAAGGATCCTTGTGACGAACAAAGCAAACCCTGGATAGTTACTAAAGCCTCGTCCGGAACTGCTGAGAGAAAGATTTAAAGTGTCGGACATTTGGACTCTTGAGTATTTATCTTTCTGTTTTACTTTGAAAATAAAGTCACTTGGCAGACGGTGTGTCTATCGCTGCCAAGTGGGAGATAAGACCTGGGTGCGTTCCAAAGTGTTTCCTTAACCCTCGACTGGCTGTGTTTGTATGTGTGTGGGTACGGGGACAGATCACTTATTAACTCCAGGCCATCTGTGGGGATGCGTGTGTGGTACGGGGACAGAACATTATCTAAAAGTTCATACTTCTAAAAAAAAAATTACGTAATCCGGTAGCCAATCCAGAAGGCTGGGCCTTTCCCGATCTTCAGAGCAGAGCTTTTCCAACCCCACCTAGAAATCAATCCATCAGAACAGAGCTGGAAGGGCTCAAAGGTCTTCTAGTCCAACCCCCTGCTCAGGTAGGAGACCTATACCAGGGCTGTCAAACTCGTGGCCTGTGGCCCGGATGCATCATGTGCTGGCCATGCCCATGCCCAGTTTAGCGAAGGGGGAAAAAGTCGTGATACGTCTCATGATGCTCCTGTTATGACGCAGGTTTGACACCCTTGCCCTATACCCGTGATGGCGAACCTATGGCACGCGTGCCACAGGTGGCAAGTGCAGCTATGTTGCCTGGTACGCCAGCTTAGCTCCGGGAGTCTCTGGAGGCTGGGGACAGCAAAAAACATCACTTCCTGTCCAACTGGGAGTTGGGAAATGGGCCATTTCGGGGCTCCGAAGGGGTGGGGAAGGCTGTTTTTGCCCTCCCCAGATGCATAGAGAGGATCTGGAGCCAGGTGAGAAGGAAAAACGGGCCATCACGTGCCAAGAGCGGGGAGGGGAGGGGGATGGGGAGGTCACACGCGCATGCGCAGGGTGGGGTGCATAGAATTATGGGTGTGGGCACGCGTGCACGCGAACCTCCCCTGCCCCCCCCCCTTAGCCATCACTACCCTATACCATCTCAGACAGGTGGCTGTCCAGTCTCTTCTTAAAAACCTCCAGTGATGAAGCACCCACAACTTCTGAAGGCAACTTCTGTTTCACTGGTTAATTGTCCTCACTGTTAGGAAGTTTCTCCTTAATTCCAGGTCTGAACCGGCAGCAGCCCACTTCTGGCTGGTACCTTGGCAAGCAGAACTACTACTCTGCAATAGCATGGCAGCTACTGTAACAACACCATACACTAATCATAATAAATAATCCTGCTTGCTTTCTGCAACAGAATTCAGCTTCTGCCGATTCTACCGTTTGCTCAGGTAAATTCTCTTTGCAGAATGCAAAGAATGACCAACCTGTCCTGTATCCGATGGAGATCCGATTCCATCGTCTTCTACGGTAGGCATGGCTAATTTCGATTTTTTTTTTCATGCCCCACTATCCATAGCAACCCACCCCCAAATCAAAACGATACTCGTTACTCTGCATTCCCACATACTCAACCCGATGCATTTTAGGGCTAGAAATTCTTTTAAAAAGCAGTTTCCTAAGGAACCACATTCTCGCACGGATAAAATTGGCGAACAATCTTCCCACACACAACCATTCAATCAAACGTCTGCTTAATTTTTTTTTTTTTTTAAAGAATGCAAAAAGTGAGCTGCTTTTTTGTATTTGGGGAGGGTTGGTTTTTTTTTTTTCCATTTTTTTTTTAAAGAAAAAAAATCTTTCCTTTACAATTTTATTTACAAAATGTATTAAAACTCTTTGTACAATGCCCCATTAAAATGAGGCTTGGGAATTGATGCTCACACATGCAGTTAGCTGGAAGTTAATTTGGCAAGTTTTTTTTTTCTTCTTTTTTTTTTCTTCTGTTCATGAAGTGCAATTTTTAACAACCGATCAAGAAACAACCTAAAATTACTTTTCGAACCAAAAAAAAAAAAAAAAAAGGCAAAGAAAGGAAAGAGGAAACCAAAACATTTTTTTAAAAAATGCCTCTGAAGGAGCTGCTGTTTTATCTGCACAGCTTCAAATTAGTAGCAGATTTTTTTTTTGAAGCAATTGATACTTTTCTCCCCTCATTTTTAAATTAACATGCACGTTTTTTAAAAAATTACAACCCATTGACCGAACGTATCCCTAGCGTGAAGCCTTCACTCTGAAAAAGTTATTTTCATTTGATAAACATACATTTCTTTTTATACAGCTTCTATGAAAATGTCTCCCCCCCCAATATTTTTTTTGTTTTGTTCTTTTTTGTTCTTTTTTTTACTTAAATACAACATGTTTTTGCACAGCATTTTGCATTTCCTTTTGCTGGAACATTATAGCATTCAGAAATTTAAAATCACAGTTTCAGGAAAAAGAGCAGTTTCTTTTTGCTTAACATCTCTGTAAAAAAAAAAAACCAGACACGAGTGCCAGCTTTTTCTTCAGGTGGAAATGTTTCTCGTGATAATTTTCTTCTTGTCGTTTTAATGTTCCATTTTTTTGTGACAATGAAATGAGCATTTCCCCCGTTTTATTTCTACAGGCTAACCCCTTTGTCTTATAACGAACTATCAAATATATCATGAAAGATCTTTTCTCTTCCTTTGAATAAGCTATCAAATATATTTCCAGCGACTTATTTCAAACATTGTCTTCTTTTTTTTAAATTATTATTATTATTTTAAAGAAAAAAATATATCTATCTCTAAATGCCTTATCGACATTTTTTTAAAAATTGAATTGATATCCAGTATGTCCTTAATGGAATGAAATGTCGCAGAGCTCTCATGCCGCAACTATTGTTGTTTCATATTAGAGGTAATTAGTAGGCAGAATTTTTTTTTTTTTTGGAAACTTATTTGTGGTTTATCTTTTCGTGGTGGACGGATGGCCAAATGGACGGAGGTTGGTTTCATTTTGCCAGCCTGATTCATTTCTCACAACTCTGCCTACGTTTCTTCCGCCTCTCGTGGTTCTAAGACCTTCGTCTCCCCCTACCTGCTAGCCTATTTAATTAGAATCACCGGTGATTAAACCTGAATTATTGTGTTGTTGTTTTTTTAATCCTCCAACCCTTACCATTGAGCCCTCCAACATAAGTGGAGTTCGGACAGATTCACATCCCAAAAACACTTGTTTACGTCTGAAAAACTGTAAGGCAGTAACGCTTAATTCACCATCTTGAGTGTTGAATTCTGGAATGCATTATATTTCTTTATGAAACTCAAGATGACTTTTTTTTTTATTATTATCTAAAGAAAAAGTAAATAGCCGTGGGAAACAGCTGAGGATAAACTACAGTAAGTAACAGAAACTGGTCCCCTTTAAAATACCATTCTGTCTTTCTTTTTTCCTCTCTCTCTCTCTCTCTCTCTCTCTCTCTCTCTCTCTCTCTCTCTTTTCTTTTTTTTTTGTGAAGCGAGGATGAAAATCACAACTGCTCAGGTGAAGAGCCCAGTGCTAAAGTTACCTGTTTAAATGACAACGCAAAGATGAAAAGAGACAGACGGGGCTTCTAAAACAGCACGAGGAGGGCCAAATTGTTCTCTCCCATCTGTCTTTTCAATATTCAGTGATAATCAGTTTTGTTCTGAAAAGATATAAGTAAGTTTCTAAGGGGACAGATCGCAGAGAACAACATTTGGGAGTCGGTTACTTCTCAAAGCTCTACCAGATCGGTCTATTATTATTATTATTATTACTTAAGAAAGCACTTGGAGGTGATCACTAAAATGGCTGGGACACTTGCCAACCTGCCTGATTTCTCTCTCCAAAGTGACTTTTAATAGAACAGTTGAAATGAAATGCATATATATATATATATATATATATATATATATATATATATATATACATGCATGCAGTGGCCTAAACGTGGAGCTCTCACCTCACAATCAGGAGGCTGTGTGAGTTCGATCTTAGGTAGAGGCAAATATTTCTCTCTCTGGGCACAATGAGAATTTATCTGCTGAATATAACTCCGCATTGGTGACAGGAAGGGCATCCGGCCAGTAACACACTCAGCTCCATTCAGTTGCCCCAACTCCACCCCACAAGGGATTACAGGGGTCATTAAAAGACTATGGTGATGACATATGTGTGTGAGTGTGTCTGTGTCTGTTCTGTGTGTAAATGTGTTGTGTGTATGTGCATGTATGTGTCTATGAGGTTTACAATAGTGATGGTAGACAGAGAATTCTGGAAGGAATACAATGGCAGAAAAAAAAACAGCATCACAATATCCCAAATTTCAATGAACAGACAGTTCCAGGAAGATAAGCAGTGGATTTCTGAGGTGTATTAGGAAAAGCTTAACATTTTAATAAGCAGAGAAAGAGGGGGCTTCCTTTCCCCCCATAAAGATCGTTCATGTTTTCTGTGCAGTGGTATCAAAGAATGGCTTCTGTTGAACGTTTTGATTCTTTCTTTCTTTCTTTCTTTCTTTCTTTCTTTCTTTCTTTCTTTCTTTCTTTCTTTCTTTCTTTCTTTCTTTCTTTTTTGTTTTCACAAGAATGCTTTCGGCGTCTTTTATTTTCTCTCTCTCTCTCTCTCTCTCTGTCTCTGCCTTTATGAATATTGTCTGCCGAACGGACTAGTCTCTTGCCACATTTTTTGTTCGTTTTTCAAGCAAAGCAAAAATATTATTTTATTTTATTTTTTTCTGATGGTTTGCATTGTTTCTAAAGTCTTAAGAATCTCCTGTTAAGGCACTGAAGGAAAACAAAAACAAAAAAACAAACGAACAAAAAAAATCAGAATCCTGTGAAAAGTTCTTGGCACCATCATCAGTATTGTGTCGAAATCGACACCCGGGAGAGAGAGTAAAATTGGCTCAGGTGACCAGGATCACTGAAGTAACTGGGAATCTCGGTTGTTCCTCCCTTTGCAAGCCATGATAAATGCAGGATCTGTAACGAGATGACAAAAAGCTGAGCTGTGTCCCATAGAAACAAAATCATGCGCAGGGACCAGGAAACAAACATCAGAGGAAGGAGGGGATCAGCCCACTAAATTTTCTTCTCCTCCCCCTACTTTTCTATGGTTCAGTGATATAACCCAAACAATCCACTCCTCTCATTTTGGGGGCCGACCCCTTAAGATTTTGGGGTAAGCGATGGACCTGAGTCAGTGATGAAATGTAAAATTTGTTACTATCGGTTCTGTGGCCGTGGCTTGGGGGGGGGGGATAATGTGAGTGGGTGGGCGTGGCCAACTTTTTTTTTTTTTTACTTTTTTTACTTTTAAAAGCATTTTTTTTTCTACAACCTCTTCAGCCAAAGAGATTGTAAAAAAAATGCTTTTAAAAGGCTCTGACGATCCCAGCTGAGTTGCCTGATCGTCAGAGGCTTTTGTTTTCTTTTAAAAGCATTTTTTTTTTTTTTTGCTTTTAAAAGAAAAAAAAAAGGCTCTGACGATCAGGCAGCTCAGCTGGGATCGTCAGAGCCTTTTAAAAGCATTTTTTTTTTTACAAGCTTTGGTTGTAGAAAAAATGCTTTTAAAAGGCTCTGACGATCCCAGCTGAGCCGCGCGATCATCAGAGGCTTTTTTTTTTAACTTTTAAAAAATGCTTTTAAAAGTAAAAAAAAAAAAGCCTCTGATTATCATGCGGCTCAGCTGGGCTTGCGGGGGGTGGGGGGGGGTGGGGCAGGGATTTTTGCTACCGGTTCTCCGAACCACCCTCCGCTAACACTACCGGATCGGGCGATCCGGTCCGAACCGGGAGCATTTCACCCCTGACCTGAGTAGAACCAAATCGTTGGCCTGAGAAAACTGTTCGAGATATTCATTTCCTGTCCCAAAGGTGCTTTCTCCAAAAGGCAGATGGAGTTTCTTTCCTTTCCCCCCCCCGTGAAAACGTTTCGCTACTCATCCAAGAAGCTTCTTCAGTTCTTCTTCAGAAAAAAACAAACAAAGAAAGAAAGTCCAGTTGCTTTCATAAACGCACCTTTGGGACAATCATGACCTGGATGGCTGAGAATCTCCATATATGTATTAGAGGTAGTAGCGATGACTACAGAGGAGACAACACCATAAATCGGACTTGGTTGATAGAAAACAAGATTGAAGGTTGCTCTTTTGGAATTCATGCCCTCCACTTTATGGAAAGGAGAGATATGACTACAGTAGTGGCCAAAATTGTGGAACCCTTCTGGGAAAGTTGTATTTTCTAAAACTAGCTAATAACACCACTTTTTTGGGAAGTAGTACCATAAAATTATATATCAATGGAAGGATAATTTAATCAAGAATGTAATGCAATAACTTTTATGAAGGATTTGCTATTGGAATAGCAGTTACAGTATAAAGAAGAAAAATGGAACACGTAGAAAAAATGAGATGTACAAAAATTATCACCATAGGTAAAAACGAGATATACAAAAATGATCCCCATGTCAGTTAATACTTAGTTGAGTAACCTTTAGCATGAATTACGGCCTTACAACGTCTTCCCATGGAGTGATCCAAGTCTTTTAGTTCTGCAGCTGTTATAACGTGAAGCCAAGATTGAACGATGGCTTCTATTAACTGGGTTTTATTGCTAGGTCACTTCTGATTAACAAGTTTCTTTAGTCGGCTCCATAGATTTTTCAATTGGGTGAAGGTCTGGGCTATTCCCAGGCCATTCCAACAGTGGAATAGGATTATCTTGAAACTCCTCCCCAAAAAGTGGCGTTATTAGCCATCAAACCTCAAAAAGACACTTTCCCCAAAAGGTTTCCACAATTTTGGCCGCTACTGTATTTATTTTGTTTTTATGAGTTCCGTCACAATAACAAAGCGACTCAGAATTTTGCCCGGTTCTCTTCAGGACCTCAAAATTTCTCTTCATTGGACAACAGGAGAAAAGATCTCTGAAAAAGTACTTACCGTTGCTCCACAGTTCCCTTTAATATATACAAGTGAATATCATACATAGAAGGTTTTTTTAAAAAAACGAGGAAAATATCAACAGCATCATTTTATATTTGTGCTCCTGGATGGGTCAATATTTTCAACAAGATTGAATGTATGGCTGTAGAACTAATGAGAAAAAAAAAAATAGATGCTGACTTAAAATCCGGATTTGAAGACTCTGCGAAGCGCAACGGATTTATGTTATTTAAGAAGGAACTGTAATTTTGGATTTAAATTGCTAGCTTCAGAATCTTTGGAGGTGGGGAAGGGTGTGACACACTTCCTGGAGGTTGTGAGTTCGATCCAGGGATGAAATACTACCGGTTCGGACCGGTTTGGTCGAATCCGTAGCCGTGGCAGCATGCTCCGCCCACCCACCCAGACGTCGTTACTTCCTGGTTTTAACCAAGAAGTAACCTGGTTTTGACCCTCTATGCATGTGTAGAATGCTTTGCACATGCACAGAGGGTCCAAGTGTGCCCATGATGTGCGCGCACACACTTCTGAGCCAGTAGGGAAGGTAAGTAGATTTCGTCCCTGGTTGGATCCTAGGTAGAGGCAGATGTAGGGTCTCCTGCTTGGGCAGGGGGTTGGACTAGATGACCTGCAAGGTCCCTTCCAACTCTGTTAATCTGAATCTCAATGCAACAAATGAATTAAGGAGTGTATACAGCTCAATGTAAGGGCATCGTGTTATTGGGTGGACAATCGCAATTTGAGCGAAATAGACGTTACACTTGCTCATTTGACGATGCTACTCTAGGTAACTGCTTTTCTGTAGAAATAATTGGATGGAATTTCAGCCTTTATCATAATTCTCTCTTTAATGCATGGCTCTCCAAAGCTGAATCAAGTAGTCAGACTTTCCTGCTCATTACTGCAATTTATTGGAATTCTAAACCGAGAGGGGGGGGGAAATGATTTATCCTGTTCGAGAAATAAATAATCGCCAATGTCCATTTCCTGAGGAAAAGGCATCATGCCATGAAAAGGATGGATATCATCCCATCTCCAGATAATACTTAATTTATGTAAAAAAAATATGGCTTTAATATTAAATACTGTGCTTTATCACAGCAAGTCCTTCTCACAGAAACAAAGATGTATTGATAGAAGAAAATATTTGTAGCTCAGGACTGATGCTCTCTTGAGCTTGGTGTTGTGGCCCATCAGCGGTCTGTGCAGCTAGTAGCTGATTCCGACAGTGAGGAGGCTGGTGTGGTGCTGCGCCAGCAGCCTGTGCAGCTGGTACTCGAGTCAGACAATGAAGAGGCTGGAGAAGATGTGGTGCCAGAGGCAGGGACTCAGCCAGGGCCTTCAGAACCTCCAGAAGCTCCCATAAGTGAAGAGGAAGAGGAGGAGGAGCCTCTTTTCGATGCACAGGCGTGCAGAGCTGCCAAAAGGCAGGAGTGGTTCCTCAGGAGGAGGTCTCCTCGAGAGTAAGGCTTGGGGCTAATTGGCCACTCCTTTCGCCTCTTTAAGGAAGGACCACAACTGAGGCAATTTGCAGGGAACAACTTCATTCACTCTCCTTTGCGTCCTGATCTTAGTTCTCTTATCAGTTTCCTGCAAATTGCTTCTGGGCTTTCTGCCAACCATAGTAAGATGACGATTATTTATTCTTTGGATTCTTGTAGGCTGGTAATAAAGTTAATTAACAGCCTTTATTTGAAAAAGACTGATTTAATTTAGTAAACTAAGATTTGTACAGACTTAGTGTCTGCTGCATTCTTTGGGGTCCGTAGCTGGGGCAGAACATTTGGTAACCAAACCAAACCTCTTCCAGATGTTTCATTACCAAACTAGGTAACATACCATCAATACATTAATATTGTTATCCAGTTTGGTAATGAAACAACCAAGCTCAAAAGACCACCAAGGACTCCCCAAAGATGAATGAATGGTTTGATGGAGCCCCCCCCCCATTGATAGAATCGAACAATCGTTGATTGACCAACGATTTAAGAGTCAACCCAATCCACGTTTGGGGGGTTCTAGCTGCCTTGTGTCCAACGTCCGAGATGTTCCATCCTAAAGCGTTACTCCAGATGCAGAGGGAGAAGACAAAACACCAAAACACGTCAACATCAAGAACACCAAACATGTAAAAAACAACAACAACAACAAACCAGTGGATTTGCTTACTCAACCTTTAGCCATACCACTAGATCTTTACACTTTCTGTTCCATACACGTTGTATCCTTCTCTGTACGTAGCATAATTCTGGGTATTGGGTGCAGGAGCTGGCTTAAAGTTTTGTGTGTTCTTTGTCAGTTTCATTCGTTTGGACTCTGCTCGAGACTTGTAACAGAATTCTATCAAGGCCACAGTCATGGCAAGGCCGAGGCCTCCAACCAGGATATAAAACACCCCTGCCACATTGCTCAAGCTGAGTGCGCTTGTCTTGTCCTAAGAAAAACGAACCAGTTGGTTAGCTTCAGAGTAGGAAAAAAAAAATCAACAGACAAGGTGGACATTGTGTTACTTAGGCAAAAGAACGAGAGGGATTTGCTACAAGAACCTAAGGCCTTTCCTGCCTTTGAGCGTAAAGCTCTTCTCACCCAAATCTTTCAAAATACAATCGTCAACACTTTCGGTAGCTTAAAGTTACAAATCATGCCCCAGAAAATGAAAAAAAAAAAAATAACAAAAAAAGGTTTTACAAGAGGAACACACCCAGCAAAGAAAGTTTCATCCCACCCACCCCCATCCATTTCTCCAGTGCTAATTAACGCACAAGGACACAACGTCAGCTTTTAAACCACGTTTCACAGTTGTTCTGGTGAATATGACTGTATCATCTAATCATCCCTTGGAATGTGTCAGATATTCCCACTTGGAGTGGGGCTGAAGAAAGCAGGGTGAATTTAAAGAATTTCCAAAAAAAAAAAAAAGAAGAAGAAGAAGAAGACGAAGAAGAAGAAGAAGAAGAAGAAGAAGAAAAAAAAGGAAAAAAAAGAGGAGAAAAAGGCCTTTGAAAATGATTTTCAACTGAAGAATATAGATCGATCATCCAAATTTGACTAATATTTTCCCTGGCATCCTAAATAGCCAAGCTGTAAGACGTTGATCAGTTATTTTTCAGGCTGAGTTCGCTAACGCTAATTTCGGGCTGAACATCAGGACTGAACCAAGAATCGAAACAATAACCCAGCCAAAAATAAGATGGATTTCTGTAACTTTCTGAGCTGCAAATCCTTAAGACAGAAAGGAAAATAAATAAATAAATAGCTGTCTGGGGTTGGTTTCTTTGTCTGAAACGCCATTGTAACCATTTTGCTGCTGGATTGGTTTACCAAATCCCTTGGTTCTCGGTGATGGTGACTCCTTCTACTTTGAGCTGTGACACAAAGAAAATCAGAAGGCTTGTCAACATGAGAAAGTTGTGCTGGTACCACTGAGTGCGAATCGGAAACGCAGTCAAACTGATTCAGGTCCCCAAGGTGGACAGAACCCTTCTGGACTTCCAAAGTGAATATTTTGGAAAGTCAGAAAACACAAAAACACCCAACAACTTTAACGCTGCGGGATGCGGTCCAGCAAAACCAGATAATAACAGGGGGCCTGCACAAATCCAACCGAGCGTCTAGAAGTCGGCAACGAAGAGACAGACGTGAGTTCCTCCTCCGTCTTGAACGAAAAATCTAACAACCCCCGTAAGCACTGTCCGCCCAAGGGGTGTGATCCAGCTTCACAACGGACTCATCTTAAAACCAGCACAACTCTCTTATGTAGGCAAGGCCTGAGTGGTTGATGTCAATCTGGATTCCAGACCAATCTGGCAGATATTACAGAAAACTGGTGCTTTACAATAGTTTGCAGGTTGAGCCTCCGCTTACTATAAGAGTCAGAGTAAACCGTAAGTAGCCGGGGTGGTTTTTTTTATTATTATTATTATTTTACAATCGGTCTATCAAATCAGCTTCTCACATGGAAATCCCTTCAAGCACCTTTCCCCAAATATAATCAAGAGGTAGGCAGAGAAAGTCAAGGGCACATTGAGAAGCCTAGCTACTGCGGTCTTCGCTGAATTTTAAGTTCCGCCTGATTGCATTTCAAATTTTGAGTTACGACGAGAGGCTAACCCTGCAGTGGTGCATTTAAACGTCCATCGGCCCAAAAGTCAACTGAAATTGAAAAGGCTATATCCTAGCCCTCCTGAAACCAATATATGTCTCGTGACTTCAGCAGGGCCAGGGGATGGAGCCTTCTGGAAAACATCTAAGAATGCCGATTAGGAAAATGATCATAGTCTTTTTTTTTGTTTGTTTAAAAAAAAAAAAAAACCCAAAGGCACGAATAAGAAATATTCCATTCCTATTTATTTACAACAGGAACCGGGCTGTCCCGCCGTTCTTTGGGCCTCGAAAAGTGCATCCCAAAAATGCGATTTGAATAGTTTGGGGGGTGGGGGGAAGGGTTGGGAGGGTTTTCCGATGGTCCCCTTAAAATACATTCTCCAATGTTGCAATCCCAAGTGGAGCAGAAAGTGCTTTACTTCCAAATCAAAAAAAAAAAAAAAAAAGGAAAACCGGGAATCGAAGCCCTGTCTTTTACGTCCCACCGGAGCAGCCAGCCATAGGATGGCTCCCCCCATCATCAACACCCCAGCAACATAATTGGTGTGTCTCTAAACCGATAGCCATCCCGTTTAAAAAAAGGAAAAAAAAAAGGAAAGGAAAGGAAAGGAAAGAAAGAAAGAAAGAAAGGAAGGAAAATCAAAGTCTGAGGTTGCAAAAAAATTTGTTGGTATGGAATGTCGCAATACAGTAGCAAAATGGTTTGATGAGTAATCGTGGGTTTTGTTTTTTTTTTAAAGCAACCGAATGGCTAACATTTATGGAATGAATTTGCAATAAAACAATGCAATATTAGATTTTTTTAAAAAAAAAAAATAAGAGGATGTTTATGCTCATTAAAGACTTATCCTCTCAAAAATGCTCGGTTTTTTTTTTTAATACTCATGTATGTTCTGGGGTGTTTTCCCCTCCCTTTCACTGTACCTAGAAAGAAGTGACAAAATTTCTAGGAAAACTCTGCAGTCTTTGGTCGGCGTTGCGTATTTTATCTGTGCAAAACAGAGAAGCCGCAGGGGATGATTTAATATGGAGTGATTTGGGCCAATTTAAAGAAGCAAAAACAACAACAACAACAACAAAGTGAAAAACCCCTTGGTTTAAAAAAAAAAAGATTGAAAGAGAGAGGAGAGAAAGAACAGATTGGCACCATATGCAAAATAATAATAATAATAATAATAATAATAATAATAATAATAATAATAATAATAATAATGATAATGATAATAATAATGATAATAATATTGTGGGGATGTGTTATTGCAAAGAAAAAGAAAGTCCGACTATCCCTTTGGCTAATTCTTCAATGAAAGTCTCCTTTGGCATATAAAAATAGTTCTCTGCTTAACCTTCTGAAGATAAAGAGTTACATTTATGGAATGGATTTGCAATAAAACAATGCACTATTTTAAAAAAAAATTGAAAAATAAAATGTCTCAGGTCTTTCTAAGAAAAAAAAAATATTTTATGCTTTTCCAACTATCCGCTCGAAAATAATCAGCTTTAGCATTCATGAGTCTCTTCGTGATTTGTTTGTGGTTTTTTCCCCCCTTCCCCATTATTGTATTGAGAAGGAAGTTACAAACCAAATAAATAAAGTCTAAGGGCCTTTTTGCAAATGGTGAGCGGAGAAAGATTGAAATCAAAGGCAAACTTCTCTCTCGAGGCACGTTTTTTTAAAAAGAAATGTGTGCGAGATGAAAAAAGCCACCAGATAGTGATTTTTTATATGGAGTGACTTTGGCTAATTCCAAGGACAAAATAATAATAATAAAACATCAAAAAATCCCTCGACTTTAAAAAAGAGACACAGAGAGAGAGAGAGAGAGAGAGAGAGAGAGAGAGAGAGAGAAGAGAGAAGAGAGAGAAGAAAGCAAGAATGAAGTTGCATCGAATGCCAAAAAAAACCCCTCCAAATATATATATATATATATATATATATTTATATTATATATATATTATTGCAAAGGAAAAATAAAAATAAAGAAAGTCGAGCTGAGCTAACCCTTTAGCTAACTCTTCAATGGAACTTCTCCTTTGGGAGGATCGATTATTATTATTTTTTTAATAAAAAGAGTTCACTGCTTAACCTTCAGAAGATAAAGAGATAACTTTGGGGTGGGGAGAGAGAAATGAAACGAGGGCTCAAAAATAATAATGGAAAAGAGAAAAAAAGGGGGAATCAGAGAAAATCCTTCAGCAAACTGCAAAACTGACCTTGCTTCCGGAATCCTTGGCACCACATTCACCTTTATCGTACCACCATTTGTTTTTCAGCTTGTCTAAGATGCCTTGTTCACTGAGTTTCAATACTGCAAGGTTTACAGGAGTTCTTTACGTGGGAAATAACATAAATAACATTATATTATGTTATTTTATGTTATTCAAGCTTTAAACTACTTTCAAACTATACAAAGCGATAAAGCAGGGTTCCTGGCTGCAAACGTCAAAAGATATAGCTCTAGTATCACTAGCGGTGTGTATAGATATATACATATATATATACATATACATATATACATATATATATATACATATATAGGAATATTTAGCTCATACTGCAGGCAAACTGGATCAAACCCCTTTATAAAGAAAGTTTAAACTTCTAGAACACCACTCGATCACCAGGTCCTGCCCATATCGCTTTGAGTAATCGGCACATGCTGTTAAATCCGTTCCGTGGAAAGCGTGGGATCTGATTTCCCCGTTTGGTTGGTTTAGGCGTGCACGGTGGATACCGTTCGTCAGCCTGCGGTAGCTTTGGGACAGACTTTTATCCTCAAAGGCTTCCTTATTGAGCTAACAGAAAGAACCAGAGAGGATGGCTGAGTTCAAATCATCTTTTTTACACCACCCTGTCTTTGCCCACACATGAAGATCCCGTGAAATCATTGATTGCCAAAAGTACTATGCAGAAGAATCTTCTCAACTAACGGTTAGCACCTGGTTGGAATTGGATAAGGACCTATGGAATTCAAGGAGAGTTGGACTTAGTTTGCTTGTGACTACGTAAGGCAGTGTTTCTCAACCTTGGTAGCTTGAAGATGGGTGGACTTCAACTCCCAGAATCCCCCAGCCAGCAGCGCTGGCTGGGGGACTCTGGGATTTGAAGTCCACCCATCTTCAAGCTTCCAAGGTTGAGAAACACTGACGTAGGGATTCTAGACTGATTCCTCTTTTCACTCCACCTCTAGGTTCTGCCATCCCATTTCCTGCAACCGAGCTATTTGGTGGGAAATTCAAGAATATCCAGATTTCTCTACACAAGATCAAAAGAAAAGATCAACCGCTTTCTCTCCCAATGCACAAAGAAATTAGCTTACAGTTTTGCGGGCTTGTTTATTCTTAGGTTTAGGGGCAAGATACCCTGAATAGATATAGATATACAGCCCTAGAACTGTGCAGAGATTCCTAATCATAGTCACAATGTCACGATATCCTGTTCCCACTGAGAAGGGGTTTAAAGAAGTACTTATTGAGGACAAGGGAGTCGAATCTTTCAAAAAGTATAACCACAAATCCAGGAAACCATTGCATTCCTGATGTCAACCCTGAAGCTGACCTGACCGAGGCCATTTTGAGACGTCAGTGTTGCCACACTGGAGCTGAAGGATAGAAAGGGGGAGATAGAGATAGCTGGGATGAGAAAATACTTTCTCCTGGGAACCAAGGACATTCCCGCAGGTTTGTCAGAGAGAGGAGGAGTGATGTTACCATGCAACCGGACGGAACCTGATTGGACCATGTGACTGATTGTTTGGGGAAGGGAGAAAACTTTTACTTTTAATTAGGTGGAAACCGTGGGAACATTCAGAGTCGGTTTTCATCAGCCTGTGCCAATACGATATATCCAATAAAGCTGTTCTTTGAGGAATTCACCTGCCTCGGAGTTCTGTTTGCTATGGATGTATTACTTGGAACCCTGACACCTGAGCCAACCCACATCCACTCTGTCAATTCTGTAAACTTTAGGTCACAGAATCCTCCACTGAAACAAAGTTGGAAACTTTCGGATCTGCTCAAAGTCCCACGGTTTTCTGAAGTTCGAAAAGAATCCAAGAATCTGCAGTACATTCAGTTCCCCTGAACACCTTTTGATCAATCTGTGTGCTAATTTGTACATCGCTAACCCCGCAACAGTCCAGTGGTATCAATTCCCTTATGAAGCTCATGCTGTTTGTTATTCAACCACGGTTCGCTTAGCAAGCACCGATTGATAGCTTGATATGGTTTCCAACTTCCTATGGCTTCGTTCACATGACACGCTTAAACCAAATTGGGAGAAATATGGAAACATCCAGAGGCAGATTAATAACAAACCAATCCACACGGCTGCTTTACTTTGACCAACAATAAGCTATGTTTACTTATTCTGCTCAAGGAATCTCAACCCTGAGTTAAAAAAATCCAGAGACAAGGCTGCCTATCTTGGTTAACCATCTCTTTGAGCAGCATAACTGCCTACAATATGCTACCATCACTTGGAAAATATTCAGCAGAAGCCTTGCGTGAAATGAAATGATGTGCACTCTCCTTTTTCTTCAGAGCCGATCTGATATGCTTTGCTATCCAAACTGAAACAGCAAATTAGACCTTCCCCCCCCACCTGCTGTTGTGGCCCCTCCAGCAGGTGAATCGGAGGAGAAGGCAGCGTGGGAGTCAGGGCCAGCATCAAGGCAACCTGAGAGCTCTGAGGGGGAAGAGGGAATGGAGCTGGCAGAGAGAGAGAGAGAGACAGAGGCAGAGCCTGGACTGTCAATCAGTCCCCAGATGGAGAGGCAACAGCTCCCAGGTCTGGAGGTGTCTGATGAGGAAGAGGAGGAACAGCTGGGTCCAGTGCCTGATGCATGGATGCCCAGAAGGCAGAGGAGAGGAGAGCAGCGGAAATCTATGGGCTGGTCCTTGGGATGGAAGAGCCACCACTGCAAATGAAGCCGCACCTTAGCTTTGGGGATAAAAGGCAGGGGGTGGAGATGAATAGTTGTGGCAGACAACTATTCATCTCTCTGCCGGACAGTCTAATTAGCGTGCTGAAAGAGAGAAACTTTTCGCCGGGGCTGCTGGGGCTCCTAATAAAGGAATCATTGATTTAACTTCAGAAGGTTTGTCATGTTTGGGGAGCTGAGTGAGAACACCTTCTTCCTTTTGTTTTGCTCTCAATTAAGCACAAGGAAAAGCAACTCTATCTCCCCACCCCCCAATTCTTCCTGAGTGGTGTGATGCAGCAACCTGGAGGAGATTATCTGAAATTGCATGGAGGTGCTAACATTGGATGACCCTCGATGGCCTGCGTATTTATGAAACAGATGTTGTTTTGCCTTTCCATCCTTTCTGGGAAGGGGGGGGGCTTCTGAATGCAAACGTTGGCTGCTGATGGCTTATTCACTTCCTTTTCAAAGGCAGAAGTTGAATGCAGCCATTCATCAGCATTCAATCTCCCCAAAGACGAAATCTCAATTAAGTCTGCCGAGTTTTCAATCGAATGGCGTAGAGCTTCATATCTGTCTAGATTTCTCGTTGGTGCTTTTCTCAATGTAAGAAAAACGAACTATAGAAGAGTTGCATTTCCTTGATGAGTTAGGAAGGGGAGCATCTTTCTAAATAGTTCTGTTCCATTTTCCATCAAGATATTTTGTTCCTGCAATGAGATTCCTTCTTTGTGACGGAATACATTTTTTTGGTTTGGTTTGGTTTGGTTTTCCCAGGAGTAAAATTTAGCTTTGGATCCATCGAGCCTTTCATGTTCTCCTGGTCATCGCAAATGTAGTGTCGATGGAGTAGCTTTTCGGGGTGCATACATTGAGATTAATATATATATATATATATATATATATATATATATATATATATTCCTTAAAAGTTTCAGCAAATCCACTCAAGTCTTATCAGGAATGCAGGAGAGGGAAGGCTGAAGTGCACAGTTCTCGGTTGAATTTACTTTTCAACTAAATTTGTTCTGTTGTTTGTTGTCTTCTTCCCCAGCCTTCTGGAGTTTGCATCTGTTTGCCTCTAGGGTGCAAGAGGAATCCATACTAAGCTATTTGTTTGTTTGTTTTTAAAAAGTGTTTTCCCTCTCTCTCCTGGTTCCAAATAATAATCTATGGACAGCTTTTGCTTCGTCTTCAAAACAAGGTAAAGGTAAAGGTTCCCCTTGCACATACGTGCTAGTCGTTCCCGACTCTAGGGGGCGGTGCTCATCTCCGTTTCAAAACCAAAGAGCCAGTGCTGTCCGAAGACGTCTCGGTGGTCAGTGGTCGGCATTATTAAATGCCAAAGGCACATGGAACATTGTTCCCTTCCCACCAAAGGTGGTCCCTATTTTTCTACTTGCATTTTTTACGTGCTTTCGAACTGCTAGGTTGGTAGAAGCTGGGACAAGTCACGGGATCTCACCCTGTTACACGGTGCTAGGGATTCGAACCGCTGAACAGCTGACCTTTCTGATCGACAAGCTCAGCATCTTAGCCACTGAGCCACCACGTCCCTTTCAAAACAAATCCTAGTACAATTTTGATATTGTCACGGTATTGTGTACTAGTCCAAGCTCCATCAAAAATAAGGTGACAACATTTCATTAACAGTGTCACAAAATCTGCTTCATCAATACAGCATCCAGTTTTGGTCACCATATTATTAAAAAAAAAGATATTGAGACTCTGGAAAGAGTGCAGAGAAGAAGAACAAAGATGATTAGGGGGGCTGGAGGCTAAAACACATGAAGAACAGTTGCAGGAACTGGGTATGTCTAGTTTAATGAAAAGAAGGACTAAGGGAGACATGATAGCAGTCTTCCAATATCTCAGGGGTTGCCCCAAAGAAGAGGGAGTCAAGCTATTCTCCAAAGCCCCTGAGGGCAGGACAAGAAGCAATGGGTGGAAACTCATCAAGGAGAGAAGCAACTTAGAACTAAGGAGGAATATCCTGACAGTGAGAACAATTAACCAGTGGAACAAGAAGTCGTAAATGCTCCAACATTGGAAGTTTTTAAGAAGATGTTGCATCACCATTTGTCTGGAATGGTATAGGGTCTCCTGCCTGAGCAGGAGCAGGTTAGGCTGTAAGACTTCCAACTCTACAATGTTATTATTCTGTTCTGTTGTTCTGCTTCCTGGCATTGCTGGAAATGTTAAGAAGTCAAGGTAAATTTCCATTGACTTGTCTGGTAGAAATAGCAGCGATACAACAGCCACTTCAGACCTCTTCCTTTTGCAGAAATATTTCAATAGAATTGCAGCGCAATTCTTGGCAGGCATTGCTCTTCAGCAAACTACATTGCCTTTGATGAGATCCAACAAGATTCGTTTGAGGGATATAATATAGCTGGCTTTCTTTTGTTGTTTAAGTGAATATGCATTACTTCAGTCAAGAAAAGGAACATTAAAATATTTAAACACTCCATCTACCAATTGATCTTCGTCTGGGATATTCCATACTCTCCGTCTCAGGGAAAAGAAAAAGAAATTTTTTTCAAAAGAACACAAAAGTCCCTTGGACAATTTGTCTTGTGTTGATATAAAGGAAGAGACAGAATTACGATTGTACTCAATTGCTTTCTGTGCAATTAAGGAAATGTATCAGACGAAGAGTGCTATAAGCAGGTGGATCGACAATGATTCTTCAGTCCATTAATACTGTAAAATGTTTGACTTCGGATCTGTACTGTACGGCAAAAAATAACAAGCTTGCAGGTAAGAACTTTTTCAACTGCCCGAGAGAAAAGGAGGAAGCACTGAAATAAAAACAAACAAGCTAATGGCCAGGTGTACAGGAGCAGGTGTGCATCCATTATTCATGATTGCTCAGAAAAAGGTTTTGTTTTCCCCCAGACTAGAAGGAAAAGGTTAACTCCTCTTAGGAATGACACTTTGCCAGATGGTGAGGAACTACTGTAGATGTTTTGACCCAGCTCCCCAAGCACGACAAACCCTCTGAAGTTAACTCAAAAGATTCCTTTATTAGGAGCGCCAGCAACTCCAGCAAAAAGTTTCTCTCTCACCGCAGGCTAATAAGTCAGTCCGGCAGGGAGATGAATAGTTGTCTGCCACATCTATTCATCTCCACCCCCTGCCTTTTATCCCCAGAGCTAGGGGGCCTTCACTACCAGTGGTGGTTCTTCCATCCCAAGGACCAGCCCATAGATTTCCACTGCTCTCCTCTCCTCTGCCTTCTGCGCATCCTTGCATCAGGCACTGGACCCAGCTGTTCCTCCTCTGATTCAGGTGCTGGAAGGGCTGGAGGCCAACAGGCCGCAACAGTAGAATAGTCAATGGTCCACGCACCAACATGATTGAAGGGCGGTATAGAAATTTAATAAAATAAAAATAAATAAATAATGATTCATGTTTAGGGAAGCTAGCATTTTCAATTGAAAATCACGTGGGCCAATTATTTAACCGGTCTTCAAACTTTTTACAATTCAGCGGAAGAATGGGTCACATGAGTTGGCACCCGTATGATCTTTGAGTCTTTCTAAAGCAACTTTTGTTCCTCACCTGGAGGTGAAGGACCTAGATTGGGGTCTCCAACCTTTGCAATTTTAAGACCTGTGGACCTCAATTCCTTTCCTTTGTAGCTCCGTGATTCTGATTCTAAATACCTTGGGAATTATGGAGGGAGAGCGAGAAATACATCCATAATAAATGAGGCCGCATACATATCTCCCATTCTTAGCCAAAGAAAGATCAGTTGGCACCAGGAATGGTAGGGATCAATCAGGCATTGAGATACATTCAATATTCTACTCCAACAGTATCAAGTTAGAACTTCTAATCGATCCAAGGTGCTGGGAATTTCGCCTGAGCAAACTTAACAGACCTAGTTGCTAAGAGAGAAAAGGCATGAAATGCTTAGGATGCTTCCAAGGGAAGAACCCATGCCTAGTTCGTGCAAAATATAAGTTCTGGCTTGTTTTATTAAGGGGTTGCTAAATCAGCCAATTAACTGGGTTCACCAAACGTGCTAATTCCTAGCACTAATTCCTAGCACCCTTCTGGCACTGATGATGTTACCTAGTTGGGTTAACATCTGCAAGAGAAATGTCTACAGAGATTCTCAGTCATCCAGGTCATGGTTTTCCCAAAGGTGCTTTTTTCAGGAGGCAACTGGACTTCCTGGTTTTCCTTTGAAGACACTTCGCTTCTCATCCAAGGAGCTTCTTCAGCTCTGGCTGGATGGTGGGGAATGGAAGGATTGATGCTCCTTGCAGACAGCTGGTCATTTGCATCCTTTTTAGAGAGCCGTTGAGGCCACTCCACACCCATTTGCACTACTCAGGTAACACAGATAAACCTCCAAGTGGTCTCAATGACTCTGTAAAAGAATGTGAATGACCAACTCTCTGCAAGGAGTATCAATCCTTCCATTCCCCATCATCCAGCCAGAGCTGAAGAAGCTTCTTGGATGAGAAGCGAAACATCTTCAAAGAAAAACCAGAAAATCCAGTTCCCTCTTGACAACCACTTTTGGGTCTGCAAGAGAACCACCAAGCTTCAGACAGCACCAAGGATCCCACTAACTAATTTATCCACTTATTACAGAATGTATACCTTGCTTTACATACATGCGAGCTGTTAGGAAATGGTTACTGCCTAATTGGTTGGCCAGGAAATATATAAGCCAACATTGTATGTCTGTATTATGTGAATGTATTATATAGCTTTAAGAACTGTGCTGAGTCATTCTGCATCCTGATTGGCTGAGCTCTGTAGCCAATGTATTTAAGGAAAACTCAATTATGGTTAGTTGTGGACACTACACCATTTTTACCTGCTGCTATGCTGTAACTCTTTTTGAGCTCTCTATATGATCATTGTTTGATCATGATTATTTATTTACTGCTTTTTGATATTTATTGAACTGTTTTTACATTGTTCCTGATTGTTCCTTGTATTTTTCTACAAACTGGTAAGAAGATTTTATATTCCTGGATTGATTTTATATTGCACTTTATATGGCTAAGACTTGGATTGTTAAAGGACTATGATTTTGCTTTTCCCTAAAAGTAAAATACTATAAACCCAGTTTGTCTGTATGTTAATCACAATTACTCTCAAAACGTTTCCATGTGTAAAACTCGAACGGTACTCTGCTTTATAAATCACAACTTCGGCTGTAACTCAACAATATCCTTAACACGAGCATTTTTAAGTCAAAAGCTACTAGCCATATTATGCCTCTTTTGTACCAAGGTTATTTCCTAAGCACAGTTTCCTGGTTCTCTGAAACATATAGATGACCTGATTACTCCTAAAAGATTTATTTTGTGTCCCAGTTTATCCTTTTGCATAAGTGACATTTGATTTGACCAAGCCATTTTTATTTTATTTTTTAATCTCTCCTCTGGTGCCTGATATGCTCCAGGGAGAATGTTCTTTAATCTGCTTGAATGAGCGAATACTTTTTAGATAGATGCAGACAACTATTTTAAAATAGTTTTACAAATCCTACGAAGAAGTAAGAAAATATATATATATATATATATATATGTGTGTGTGTGTGTGTGTGTGTGTGTGTGTATGTATGTGTGTATGTGTGTATGTGTGTATGTGTATATGTGTATATGTGTATATATATATATATATGATTCATCTCAATAAATCCTGTTTTTATCCTTGGCTGTGCACCGCCCTGAATCCAATAGGAGAAGGGCGATATATAAATTGAATAAATAATAATAATAATAATAATAAACTCCAGCTTCACCGCAGTGAGGTTAATATGAACAATTAAATTCTCCCCAGGGGGAGTTTGCCTATTTCAGGGAACTTAGAAGAAGTTGCCATTTGGTAAATTGTTACTCATTTTTATTTCTCAAAGTGCCCAATTCATACACTTTTTTTTCCTTAGGAATAAGTTATTTTAAAAGGAAGAAACAATCGCACAATTGCAATGCCACGCACTGAAGACTAAGCTCCAAACTGGCTCCAAGATCACTGCGCTTAAATTTGCAGCTTTGTCACATCGGTGGAAATGAAAATTTGAATTAAGCACGAATGTTCAAATTCTTTCGAAGCAAGCGCTATAATCCTGCTAACCAAGTAGAACACAACAAAATTGAAAACTCAAGATTTCTAACTTGGGTCTTTTAGACCCAAAAGAAGCTACAGACACCTCTTCTTTTAACATAACAATACAATACATCTAAGATCAGATCCACAAGTTCCATTTTTTGGCTCACAAAGCTGCTTGGTCCCACAAGAAGAATATGTCAACCAGGAACAACAAAGACTGTTTAAATAACCTTCTAAAATACTAGAAAAGAAGGGGGAGAAAATACCTTAATCAATTCCCCTGATCAATTTTTCAACCTAGCATGTTCAACCACATCTGGAAGGCAGCCAATGATGGAAACTCCCTGTCACTTTCCTACATACAATATCTGCAACAATAAATAAAGTCTGAAAGTCTGTGAAAGAGATCTTGGAGTCCTAGTGGACAACCATTTAGATATGAGCCAGCCGTGTGCAGCAGCTGCCAAAAATAGCCAACACACTTCTAGGCTACATAAACAGAGGGATAGAATCAAGATCACGTGAAGTGTTAATACCACTTTATAATGCCTTACTTGGAATCCTGCATCCAGTTTTGGTCGCCACAATGTAAAAAAAGATGTGGAGATTCTAGAAAGAGTGCAGAGAAGAGCAACCAAAAGGATTAGGGGCCTGGAGGCTAAAACATATGAAGAACGGTTGCTGGAATTGGGTATGCCTAGTTTGATGAAAAGAAGGACTAGGGATGACATGATAGCAGTCTTCCAATATTTGAGGAGTAGCCACAAAGAAGAGAGAGTCAAGCTATTCTCCAAAGCCCCTGAAGGTAGGACAAGAAGCAATGGGTGGAAATTAATCAAGGAAAGAAGCAACCCAGAACTAAGGAGAAATTTCTTGACAATGAGAACAATTAATTAGTGGAACAACTTGCCTCCAGAAGTTGTGAATGCTCCAACACTGGAAGTTTTAAAGAAGATGTTGGATAACTATTTTTCTGAAGTGGGGTAGGATTTCCTGCCTAAACAGGGGGTTGGACTAGAAGACCTCCAAGGTCCCTTCCAACTCTGTTACTCTATTCTATTCTAGACTGAAGCTTAGATCTTCTCCATGCAAGGAGGTGTTGTAACACTGTTATGGTCCGTCCCCTCCCCCACCCACCCAAATGGGGAGTGAGAACCTGGCCCTTTCTGAAGCCCAAGGAGATAACAGCATGGATGATGCCAACATTCACAAATAATTATTCTTCCATACGTAGAAGCTTCTGGATTCTTCTCTCCATAAGAATCCTCAAGCAGTGCAACTAATCAGCCTGTCACTTTATTATTGCCAATACTTCACAACGATGACAAAAGCCGAGTGGGTGGAAATTATGTGGGTTACGAATTGCTTATTTAAGGTCACAATAAGAACTTGACATAAAGGATTTGTGTAGGTAGGCGCAACGTTATAAAAATGCCAAGCAAGAAAGGCAGGGAGGATGAAACCAAAGAGCAAGATATGAAATTCCTTCTAAGGAGAGAACGGATGAAAATACCCCACATACCTTCGGCCCTATTTACAGCCTGCCACGTAAGAAGGATAGAGGAAAATTTGGAAAGAGCTATACAGGTAGTCCTTGTTGTGGCCCGCCAGCGGCCAGCAGAGCTGGCAAGAGATTCGGACAGTGAGGAGGTTGGGAAGGAACGTGGGCCAGCCCTGGAGTCTGGGGAGGGCTCGAACGATGGCTCTGAGTCGGAGGCAGAGAGGGGACCAAGGCCATCTGGTAGTTCTTTGCTGCCTGCGGAGTCTCTGGAGTCTGATATCAGCGAGGGAGAAGAACAGCGTGAGCCTGTTCCCATTGTGCGCATGTGCAGAGCTGCCAGGAGAATAAAGCTCTCTACACCAACCCTGACGTGTGGGTGAGTGGGGGCCGCACAAAGACACATAGTTCAGAGTTGAATCATTGGGTTCTTGGTGTTTGTCTTCTTGTAGACATTTCATTACCAGGGTAGGTGGCATCATCAGCATAGGGCAAGTTACGTGTTGGTCTTTTTTTTTTTTTTTTAGTCAATAGTCTACTTTTTAACGGAACTTTCACATCAGACTGTGGACACCGGCTCAAAATGCCGCAAACAGAAGAACAGCAGGAAACAAGTTAAATAAAAGCAAATGATATATAAATAGCTCAGCGTCCAACGATCCAGCCATCCTCCAGGTATTATGGCCTTTCAATTTCCATTTGACTGAGTCATCTTGGCCGGTGGGAACTGCTTGCAAGAGCTGTAGTCCAAAATAGCTGGAAGACACCACGGCATGTATATCTGCAAGGTTATTATACACATGAGAATTTTTTAGGTAATCTTGCATTGTTCCTCCAGAAAAAAAACAAAACAAAACTTGAAACAGCTAGCTAGGTTACTGTCTCTCTGTCCGAGAGCTATTCCTCCAAGGATAAACACTTTTCACCGAGAAAAAGAAACAAAAGAAAAAAGAAGGAGAAATCTAACTTTCCTTGCCTACGAAATCTCTCTTGAATATTTGCAACTGAGCTGTCTTACTTAAAGGTTGGGAATTAATGCTTTTGAAGTCAGGGATAAGGTAAAGGTACACCTGCACATGCGTGTTAGTCGTTCCCGACTCTAAGGGGCGGTACTCATCTCCGTTTCAAAGCCGAACAGCCAGCGCTGTCCGAAGACGTCTCCGTGGTCATGTAGCCGGCATGACTCAATGCCGAAGGCGCACGGAACACTGTTACCTTCCCACCAAAGGTGGTTCCTATTTTTCTACTTGCAATTTTTACGTGCTTTCGAACTGCTAGGTTGGCAGAAGCTGGGACAACTAATGGGAGGTCACCCCATTACACGGCACTAGGGAGTCAAACTGCTGAACTGCCAAGCTTCTGATCGACAAGCTCAGCGTCTTAGCCACTGAGCCACTGTGTCCCTTCATTGCCACCGAGCCACCGTGTGAAGACATTACAGCCCAGCAAAGGAAATGATATAAAATCACAACTGACTAACTCAGGGGCCTGCAGCCTTAAACACTCAAAGAGCCATTTGGACCTGTTTCCCACAGAAAAGAAAACACCGGGAGCCACAAAACCCTCCCAGTGCCTGACTATTTCTTGAGCGGCCAAAAAACTAGCCTATGTAGTTGAATTAAACGTTCTGTTTTCTTCTGAAGCTTTTCTTTTCTTGGATTTATCCATGGTTGGCCTACCGGGGGTTGAAAAGCACAATAAATTGCGTGCTGGCGGGTGTTGCACATTGGCGGTTGTGACACATATTTAAGTGAGAGAGAGCCGCAGCAGAGGGATGAAAGAGCCACATGCGGCTCCAGAGCCACAAGTTGTTGACCCCTGGACTAACTGAAACTACCTTGAGCAAAAACTACAGGGTGTTCCTCTTTGTGTTCAAAGAGGAACACAAATCTTTTGCGATCCATTGAGAAAGTAGAAGGGATGGGAATCTGTTGTGTTTTTTTTTTTACAGGAGACAGTAAAGACAAAGGAAAGAGGAGATGCTGCCACCTCCCTACACAACTGTAATGAGCCGCTTTGAAGCCTTTGATGAGTCTAGAAATGGCCTGACCCATATTGTATTCCCAGGGGAGGCAGCCTGGATGATTTGAGCTTTAAGTCTGGAAATGAGGCTCTCCATTCTTAAAAGAAGCTTTGCGTGGCCGAAACAAACAAGCAAGCGAAGAAGAAGAGCAATCTGGAGCGATGGAATTAGGAGAGAAAAGTCCTTATTTCCCCGCTCACTTCATCACGCGGATTACGAGGGTCGGCAAACTATATCTGTTTGCCAACATCCATCAGATTAGACATTAACAATGTCTATATAGACTATGGAAAGGAGACTGTCACCCAGCCCAAAAAGGAACAAAAAGAACCGAGCACCTCTACACCAGCAATCAGCACCCAGATCAGCATAGTTGAACTCCAAGATTAACATCAGACGACAATCAAGGAAGAACAACACCACCCCAATCCAGAAACTGCCAAAGAAGCCAACAGCAAACAGCCCAACCAAAGAATCTCTGAGAGATTCACCGAAAGCCATCAGAATATAAACTGACAGCAAACTGCACTGATGATGTTACCTAGTTTGGGTAATGAAAACAAGAAAGCTCAGAGGGCACCAAGGACTCCACAGTCATCTTCTTCTTCTCCTCCTCCTCCTCCTCTTCCTCTTCTTCCTCCTCCTCAAACCCCACCCTCTTCTAGAACTGATGATGTTACCCAATTGTATATTAAAAACATCTGGAAGAAAACCAAGAAGCTTAGGCAGCATTAAGGAATCCCCAGCTCCTCCTCCTCCTCCTCCTCCTCCTCTTCTTCCTCCTCCTCGTCCACCCTCTTCTAGAACTGATGATGTTACCCAATTGTATATTAAAACAACTGATGTTACCTAGTTTGGGTAATGAAACGCCTGCAAGAAAACAAGCAAACTCAGAGAGCACCAAGGACCCCCTCGTACATCGAATTAATTGAATTTTGTTATTTTTCGCCAAAGGAACGAGAGGGAAAAAAACGCTTTCTGAACAATACGGTCGATGGTTCTGGAGCAGTTCTGCTTACAACCAAAGCGTCCAGACAAAGATCGTAAAATCAGGTGTGTGACTCCCTTAATAACCGCTTTGCTTAGCGATGGGAATTGTGGTCCCAACTGTGTTCATAAGTCAAGGACTACCTGTATAGAGGAAGGGACGAGCCAGCTGGAAGTAGGTTTGGCTTAGTCGCATGGGGAACGCACTACATCAAAGATTAAGCTGGAAAGACTATTTCTTTGAGTCCGAATGGATACTGATATTTCCTTCTGGGGTGGGCTGCTGGGGTTTCGCAGGGGTTTAGGAGAACCTCTAGGTAAGATTCTGTGCAGTCTGGAGAACCCCCAAATCCCACTTCTGGTTGACCCCGCCCACTCACCCCACCCTTCCCAGGAGTCCCCACATAGCCTATTTTGGATGCAGGTAAGCGCAGGGCACACGCGGAGGCTTGGGGAAGGCAAAAAACAGGCCTACCGGAAATTTGGGAAGCATTTCTGGCCTCCAGAGGGCCTCCAGAGCCTGGGGAGGCTGCTTTCGCCCTCCCAGAGGCTCAAGAAAAGCCTCCAGAACCTGGGGAGGGCAAAAACAATCCCCCCCCCGCTGTGGTGCAGGAGGTCAACTAGGCCACGCCCACCATGGCCACGCCCACCCATCAACCGGGCAAAGAACCCCTTGCTAACATTTTTGAAGCCCAACCCTGTTTCCTTCCCCTCCCCGTTGGATTTTTTTCCTAGCAAACAGAAGGAAATTACATGCATCTTCCTTGGTTTTAATCACGTTACACTTTTTGTAGTTATCCAAATATGATTAAAGGAAACGACTACCCGCTTGCTGATAAAAGTCCCTTTTTACAAGGGGATCCACGCAGGAACCACGCTAACTTCCTTGCGCAGTTTTAATTGCTATCAATAATTTTGCCGTAAGTAGGCTGCTTAACTACAGAAAGTGCTTACACTTTCTTTTCTTAGTGGGAAGGAGGGGGGAAGAAAGTTGGTTGTTATTATTATTTTTTCCCCCTTCCCTCCCATTGCAATCTTCCAAAATTTAACAGAGTCTTTTGTGGCATTAACTTTCAATGAAGGAATGGAATTAATTCTATTAAGGCTCTTTGTATGCCAGTAGGGTTTTTAGATTGGACAAAAAGAGGCGGAAGTTACATCGCAGTGAACTACAAATCAGTGGTGGGTTTCAAAATTTTTTACTACCGGTTCTGTGGGGTGGCTTGGTGGGCATGGCAGGGGAAGGATACTGCAAAATCCCCATTCCCTTCCCACTCCAGGGGAAGGATACTGCAAAATCCCCATTCCCTTCCCACTCCAGGGGAAGGATACTGCAAAATCCCCATTCCCTCCCCACTTCTGGGGGAAGGATACTGCAAAATCCCCATTCCCTTCCCACTCCAGGGGAATGTTACTGCAAAATCCCCATTCCCTCTCCACTCCTGGGGGAAGATATTGCAAAATCTCCCTTCCCTCCCCACTCCAGGGGAAGGATACTGCAAAATCTCCATTCCCACCTCACTCCAGGGGAAGGATACTGCAAAATCCCCATTTCTTTCCAATCAGCTGGGACTCAGGAGGCAGAGAATAGATGGGGACGGGGCCAGTCAGAAGTGGTATTTACCGGTTGTCCGAACTACTCAAAATTTCCGCTACCGGTTCTCCAGAACTGGCCAGAATCTGCTGAAACCCACCTCTGGATGGCACCCCATAAACAACACACACACACAAACACACACACACACACACACACACACACACACACACCAAGATAAGAATGGCACCCTCTCTTCTGGGCCTCCAGAAAGCTTTGAAAATCTGGCTGTGAATCTAAATTTGGGTCCGATGCTTATGATTTATTTCAGGCCATTTTGTTTAGTTGATTTTGGTCACTTAGATTATTTTAGTCTGGGCTGTCTGATTTAACGTTTTATGTTGCTTTCGTGGGGTTTTTTCCCCCCAATTTTTTTACACTCCCCAATCAGAGTTGGACAGCCCATATTTAAATAAATAGATACCTATCAACCCTTTTTGCTGTGGTTCCATGAACCTTTCAAGAGCGGTAAGGGCTATGGTGACACAGTGATTAGAATGCGGTATTGCAGGCTTACTCTGCCTACAGCCAGGAGTTCGATCCTGACCGGCTTAAGGTTGACTCAGCCTTCCATCCTTCCGAGGTCAGTAAAACGAGGACCCAGATATGCCTGACTCTGTAAACCACTCGGATAACATTTTAAAGCACTGTGAAGATACCTTCATAGTGCTTTACAGCGTTCTCTGAGTGGTTTATGTAAGTCTAAATGCTACTGCTGTTGCTAACTCTGCCCACTGCCTGGAGTTCGATCCTAACCGGCTCATGGTAGACTTAGCCTTCCACTCTTCCGAGGACCCAGATTGTTGAGGGCAATACGCTGACTCTGTAAACAGCTTAGAGAGGGCGGTAAAACACTATGAAGTGGCATATAAGTCTAAGCGCTGTTCCTATGGCTATTATGGTCCGTATGGTGGGTCTCAACCAGCCAAGGCCAACCCAGTAGGGCAAGTTCTCCCTGTCGGTTCAATAAAGAAAGGAGGAAGAAGAGGAGGCTGTCCAGTGGAAGAAGCTACAAGGCAAGTGAGGGACCTGACCCTTGATGGATTCAAGACGGTCTCCATGACAAAGTTCTTTGTCCCCCCCAATGCATCAAATAACAGCTTTGCCGATTACTCTTGACTAAGGTACCCGACTGTGGTGCATTGAGGCTGACCTTGGAGTCACCGCCCCCGCTGCCGCACTCTCCTTTGTCGTACCACCATTTGTTTTTCAATTTGTCCAACAGGCCTTGCTCATTCAGTTTTAATACTGCCAGGTTTACAGCATTTCTTGAAACGATAAAACATAACTCGTAAGAATAATGCAGCGATGCTCGGTTAAAGGTGTTTCAAACGCAGAAGGAAAGGAGCGGAAGGACAAATTGGCCAGAAAGAAGAAGAAGGAAAAAAAAAAAAGATCTTTGATTTGGTCTGTTTTTTTAAAAAAAATGGATTTTTTTGGGGGGGGGGGCTTCAGTGGATTCTGGTTTTAAAGTGCTTTGGTTTGGGGTTTTTAAAGCAGGGTGTCTTTTTTTTACCCACAGGGAGGTGGCGCTAGAGAGCGTGGATTTGTTACAGCAAATGGCGGGGTAAAGTTGGAAGGATCCATTTGCTGAAAACCCCGAGGGGTGCAGGATGGGGGGGGGGAGACTGTCTTCGGAGAGAGAAAGGAAGGAAGGAAAAAAAGGAGGGAGGGGAAGAAAAAAAAAAAAAAAAGGAAAAACACAACGAGAATACCACCGCATGCAATTTAAGGTTCATTACATAGGGTGGTTTTAAATTCGGGCTTTGAACATTTCAATTGAGAGGGGGGAAAAAAGCCACTGGACGGTCAAATTTAACAAACAAACAAACAAACAGCAACCATCTGGAGGGACAACACGGAGAGAACATTTAGGGGGGGAAAAAATATAATATATGGATGCATTCAGGTCAACAAAACCGTAATTTACCATCGTATTTAACTCCATGGAATACTGTTTTTTAAGATTTTGTTTTTTGTTTTTTTTTTAAAAAAAAAACTGTTTATGTTTACCTCAAATCCACAAGAAAGAAAAAAAGAAAAAAAAAAAAGACAACACAATACATCAGGGTAGGTGGAATACTATAACAACATGGAGATTGTTATATTATTCCACCCACCTTAATGCTGAGCCTTTAGGAGTTGCTACACCATAGCCTTTGGAATCCAGGTTCCCACCAACTTTCATTGTGTCACAGGGCTTTCGCTGTTCAATGTACTCATTCATGGTGGATTCGAGCAGGAATGCAAACTTTCCCTTTGATTTCCTCACGCGGGCCACCCCGTCGGCCGTGGTTTTGGCAAACACCGAGGGCTCTGCCGACTTCATGTACGACCACATTTTCTCATAGACAGCAATTTTGGATCTCTGAGAGGGAGAGAGAGGGAGAGGGAGGGAGGGAGGGAGAGAGAGAGGGAGAGGGAGAGGGAGAGAGAAGGAGGGAGAGAGAGTGGGAGAGGGAGAGAGAGTGGGAGAGAGGGAGAGTGGAGAGAGGAAGAGGGAGAGAGAGGGAGGGAGGGAGAGAGAGAAGAAGAGGGAGAGAGGGGGAGAGGAAGAAGGAGGGAGGGAGAGAGAGAAGGAGAGGGAGAGAGGTAGGGAGATAGGAAGAGGGAAGGAGAGGGAGGGAGAGAGAGGAAGAGAGAAGGAGAGAGGGGAGAGAGAGAAAGAGAGGGAGAAAGTGGGAAGAGGGAGAAGGAGGGAAAGGAAGAGAGAAAGGGAGGGAGAGAGAGGAGAGAGAGGAAGAGAGAAGGAGAGAGAGGGAGGGAGAGAGAGAAAGAGAGGGAGAAAGTGGGAAGAGGGAGAAGGAGGGAAAGGAAGAGAGAAAGGGAGGGAGAGAGAGGAGAGAGAGGAAGAGAGAAGGAGAGAGAGGGAGGGAGAGAGAGAAAGAGAGGGAGAAAGTGGGGAGAGGGAGAAGGAGGGAAAGGAAGAGAGAGGGGAGAGAGGGAGAAGGGGAGAGGGAGAGAGAGAGAGAGAGAGATTATTTATTTATATATATACTTCCTTTACTATTTTTACAAAGAACTTAAGGCGGCGAACCTATCCGACACATCTTCCTCCTCCTATTTGCATAGAATTTGCAGAGATGGCACCATCAACTTGTTTGATTAAGGAAAAGGCAATCACTGCAATTTATGGCTCTCTTTTTTTATATATACTGAAAATGGGGGAGGGGGGAGGAATTTGTCATTTATGGCTTGGATAGTTAGAAAGGATAGAGTTTGGAAAGAAGGGATCCATGATACATGACCTCCAAGGTCCCTTCCAACTCTGTTACTGTGACTTCCATTATGATCTGACCAGGGGGGAGGGAAATGCTTGCTCTCAAAGACGACCCCTCACCTGTAGTTTGAGCCAGCATTCCTATCAAAATCTCCTTTACATCTTTAAAAAGTCATCTGATGGCCTTTTAATTGCCGTTAGATTTGGACTGACCAAAAAGGGGTTTTAATTAGCTAATGTACTTTGCTGGCTGCACACTGTGTCCTTAATTAAAAGCGATATATTTTCTTCTAACAAGTTACCTATTCATGTGACTTATTCAGCCCAGTTATATAAAGAATACAGTAAGTTGGGGGCAGGAAAAAAAGAAGAAGAAGAAGATATGAAAGCCTAGTTGTTTCGGGCAATGTCATTACCATTATCTCATGGTTGCTCTCCCAAAAGTAGAACACTGAAACAGCACATGATTGGCTTCCCGCGGGCATTGGCTGGATTTGCTACTGTGATGCTTCCCAGCTTCCAACTTAACCTATTAGCTGATCCTCTACTTGATTTCTGCTTCCCAATCCAGACTGGGTGGAGGTTGCAGTGGAGGGTAGCCAGTTATGGATATTGTCAGGTCTCTTATCTTCGGCCCGGCACCTCACTGGCATCCTGCCGTCAAATTCAATATCTCCCATCCCCCCGAACTCCCCCCATGTTTGGCATGTGATGGCATGGTGGGCCCGGTGGGACTGTTTTTCGCCCTCCCCAGGCTCCAGAGCCTTTCTAGGAGCCTGGGGACGATGAAAATGGCCTTCCCCACCCCCCTGGAAACCCTCCGGAAGGCCAGAAACAGCCTGTTTCCCAACTTCCGATGGGCTCGGAAGGCCCGAAAATCAGTTGGCCAGTGTGCACATGCGCGCCGGACCTGAGCTAGGGCAACGCTCATGTGTCCACCAATATGGCTCCACATGCCACCTGTGGCACACATGCCATAGATTCGCCATCATGGGTATAGGGGAACCAGCGGGCAATAAACCTTGATGGCTAGGTGGTGGGAAATAGAGAAGGGGAAATGACAGCTTGATGAAAAACAGGGAAGCTCAGAACCCATTTGTACCCGCGCCCAAAGCCATGCACCCCAGTGATGGGTTGCCCCCGGTTCGCACCGGTTCTATAGAACTGGTAGTAAAACCGGCGGGAGGCTCCGCCCACTGACCCCGATGTCATCAGAATGCTTCTGCGCATGTGCAGAAGAGCGCGCTGCTCCGTTGTGAACCGGTAGTAAAGGTAAGTAGAACCCACCCCTGATGCACCCTGAGAAAGAATGTGGATAACCCCAAACATCTCAACATTCTCAAAACACCCAGACGAATCTTCATTGGCTGAAGATGGACTGGTCACAGGGGTGGGGGTGGGGGGAGGGCTGGGATGCGGGGAAACATTTGGTATCTTTTTTTGCGCAGGAAACTCAGTTCTAGACTGATTTTACTGCAACCATCTCCTTTTAGTAAAAGAACCCATCACTTCAGCTAATTGGAGTCGAGGGTCTTTCTTTTCTAAGAGATCGGACCGGGGCAGGTCTGACAGTATGGACAGTCTCATCACTTCAGTCACTAGCTGAGCAGATGAGAACACATACTCTATGTATAACCTGCTCTTTCTGCCCTGATCAGTGTACGCTTGACGACCTCATGGCAGTGTGACAGAATGCAATTAAAGTTGCTCGTTCCTGGGCTAGATCTGTTTAACTTGCACATACTTTAATCTGGTATTTTATATTTTAAATTTTACATCTGATAGCATGCCTCATTTTAATGCTTCTGACATGAATAAACTGTCGGGTTCCCGCATATAAAGAAAACGGCACACACACAAATGATGGTTTGAATCCTTTTCCGGCACAGACTAACATCCATAAAGCAATCCATAAAGAGCCTTGATAGTACAGTGGTTTAGTGCACCCTGTTATTAACACAGCTGCCTGCAATTTCTGCTGGTTCGAATCTCTCCAAGGCTCAAGGTTGACTCAGCCTTCCATCCTTTCTAAGGTAGGTGAAATGAGGACCCAGTTTGTGGGGGCAATAAGCTGACTTTGTATAAAATATACAAAAGAATGAAGGCTATTGCTTAACGCATTGTAAGCCGCCCTGAGTCTCCGGAGAAGGGCGGCATATAAATCAAATTAAAAAAAAAAAAAATACAGGAAGATTTTGTTGGGAGTTAATGCTTTGAGCTCCCCACCATCTTATAAAGCTTTATCAGCCAGGTGACTCTTAACCTGGCTCCTCCCCACTCATTAATCATTGTTCCATTAGATACCACAATTAGGCATTACTCCCGCACGCTCCCAGCTCATTGGCCACTCCTCCAGATTGGCCAGCATTCCAGCCATTTCCAAGCCTCTCTAGATTAGTCATTATTACAGCCATTTCCAAACTTCTTATAAATTTAAAAATAAATAAATAAATAAATAAATAAATAAATAAATAAATAAATTTATAAAGAGCCTTGGTAGTACAGGGGTTTAAGGCACCCTGTTATTAAGCTTATTAAGACCAGCTGCCTGCAATTACTGCAGGGTTCGAATCTCGCCAAGGCTCAAGGTTGACTCAGCCTTCCATCCTTTCTAAGGTAGGTGAAATGAGGACCCAGTTTGTGGGGGCAATAAGCTGACTTTGTATAAAATATACAAAAGGATGAAGGCTATTGCTGAGCACATTGTAAGCCGCCCTGAGTCGTCGGAGAAGGGCGGCATATAAATCAAATTAAAAAAAAAAAATTGTGTGCCGGTGGGTGTCGCACATTGCCAGTTGTGAGACATTTTGAGTGAGAGGGAGCCGCAGCAGAGGGGTGAAAGAGCCACATGCGGCTCAAGAGCCGCAGGTTGCTGACCCCTAGGGTAGGTGGATAGAAGGTTGTTAGAAGGCCATCGCTTGCAACGAACTTTGCAATTGTGACAGGAGCTGCAAATTGCTCTATCCCTTTTTATTCCCCCCCCCCAGGTTGTGTTCTCAATGGAAATGATCTTTTTTTTTTTCTTGGTGCTCCTTCAGCTAGGAAGAAACGTTTTCTCCATTTGTAAAGCTGAAAAAAATGTCACAATTTCCCCTCACAAAATGGCAACTGCTTGAGGCAAAGAAGCTTGCTTGACTCTCGAGGCTGTGATCTCAGCATGAACTAGGAACCGATCTTGAACCCGCAGCTTTCTTCTCCAGAGGGAAGCAAAATTTCACAGAAAAGCACATCGGTCAGGCTTAAGGACCGGGCCTAATTTGATCCAGCCAGGCCTAATTGGTCAATTATAAAGCCAACGTAGGCAGACCCATGAGGATTATGGGTCCGAAGCTCACGACAGAAAAGGATCTTATGGAAAGAAAAAGGAGATAAAAAGAGATTTCCTTGTCAAGGCCCAGATTACAAATTTGATCCCATTTTCAAAGAGAGGCAGATGTCTTCCATTCTCCGTCATGTCAGGACAAAACGAGTGGCGAAATCAGGCTGAATATTGGCATCCGCTATTGATCTCAATTAATAGCACAACTCCTTCGTCAATGTTAATGTGGCCCAAAAAGCAACGAGGGCAATTTTGTCAGCGTTAAAACCGCTAGGATCAAAACAGATGGCTTGCAGATTCTTTGCTTCGGAAAGAGACACGAAAAACGGGTGTTATTTGCCGTGTCTACATTTTACAGGGAAAAATCGAATGGTGAGAATTCAGGGCAGACATTATCAAGCAGGTGGAATGCCTGACCTAAAGCATTTAGATCCTAACGGTCGTCATCGCCTTAGAATGATGGGGACGGTGCCAGTCATGGAAAACAGGTTGCTATCTGGATCGTGGCCCAGGACTGGGGCGAATAAAATTCATTACCATCTGTTCAATTCAAAATAAATTGCTGGGGGAAAGTCTTGTCTCCACTGTCTTTATTTCTTCTCTTTCCAAAAATAATGACAAGTAACAGAAAACATCACTTTTGTGGTCTTTCTAAGAATGCAGGGTTGGCTTATGCTTCTGCCAATGCTGGAGAAGATCTATCTATCTATCTATCTATCTATCTATCTATCTATCTATCTATCTATCTATCTATCTATCATCTATCTATCATTCATCATCATCATCATCATCATCATCATCATCATCATCATCATCACTTTATTGTCATTGTATGTGTATACACAATATACCCATACAACGAAATTCACTTAACACCCAAAGACCAGATCTAACACACATAACAATCCCCAAACACACTCCCACCCACCATAAATTCCCCACCCCTAAACCACCCAAACATCCACACAACAGACCTAGTAATGCTGTCCAACAGCTCACTGATGGTGGCCCTTTAGTTCATTGTTGAGTGCAATTATAGCTCTGGGATAAAAACTATTTGGAAAACGTGTGGTCCGAGTTTTAGTTGTTCTGTATCTTCTGCCAGAAGGCAACAGTCCAAAAAGATTTATTTATTTGAGTTTTATCCCACCTCTGTTAATATATAAGTAACTCAAGGTAGTGAAGATAACAATGTTCCTTCCTCCTCTTGTTTTCCCCACAACAATCCTGTGAGGTGGGTTGAGCTGAGAGAGAGAGAGGGATTGGCCCAAAGTTACTCAGCTGATTTTCATGCCTAAGGCAGGACTAGAGCTCACTGTCTCCTGGTGATAGGTTCAAAGTCACCCAGCTGGCTTCCAGCCTGAGGTGGAACTAGAATTCTCAGTCACATGGTGATTGGCCCAAAATCACCTAGCCAGCTTTCATGCCCAAGGCAGGACTAGAACTTCTGGTGATTGATCTAAAATCTTGGTGCTCCTGGTGATTGGTCCAAAATCACCCAGCCTATGCCTAAAATGGAAAGCTTGTTCTGGTTTTATTTTTTTAACCATTGACCCCATGCTTATTCTTACTCAAATTTGTCATGGCTTCAGGGTCAAGAACTCAGCAAAATCCTCGAATACCATGAAGTCCTTCAAAACGGAAAGAAAACCATCAACATCTGTGATCGGGCGCTAGCCAGGATCCCCATAAGAGACCTTCCATAGTTAAGACTCAGAAAATGACCTTCCTGTAACCTCTGCGTTGTTTTAACTGCACCAAGCTGTGAGACGTCTGAAGGGGCCAGAGACTCTGTAAATTTAGAAGAAGCAGCAGCAGGCTGAATGGAGCTAAAAATGCCCCGGCTTAGCCAACCGTAAAACTTTAATAGTTCACAAAGAGACGCAAAAACACCTCGTATATTAGCAGCTAATTCAGTTTGTAACTCCACGTGCGGAGCTCTCCAAGGTCCTGAAAAAATGCCATGATTCGCTGGAATCCAGATGGTTATTTCTTCCATTCACTTTGGGCACGTTGGCATTATACTGACAGAAACATCTGTTCTCTCAGGTTGCTGCCTCAACTCCCTGCACCGAGATGTCCTGATCAATCAATCCACAGTCAAGTTTTACAATCATTTAACGACAGATGCTGGAGGCATCTACTTCCTAGTTTTAATCCCATCTCTCCAGAATGTAGAGTGGGGTTTCTCAGCCTAACAGACAGATTAACAGAGTTGGAAGGGACCTTATAGGTCATCTAGTCCAGCCCCCCCCCACCCAAGCAGGAGACCCTACAGTGGTGAGGGCGAATCTATGGCACGCATGCCACAGGTGGCACACGTAGCCATATCGGTGGGCATGCAAGATCAGCTCTGGTGCGCATGTGCGTGCTAGCCAGCTGATTTTTGGGCCTTCTGGGCCCACCAGAAGTAGGGAAACAGGCTGTTTCCTGCCTCTAGAAGGTGAGGAAAGCCCGTTTTTTGCTCTCCCCAGCTTCCAGAGCCTTTCTAGGAGTCTGGGGAGGGCAAAAATGGCCTCCCCTTGGAGGCCCTCTGGAGGCCAGAAACAGCCCATTTGCCAACTTCTGGTGGGCCCAGAAAGCCTGAAAATCAGCTCTTGGCAGAAGTTGGCAAATGGGCCATTTTTGGTCACTGGAGGGCCTCCGGGGGGGGAGGCTGTTTTTGCCCTCCCCAGACTCCTTGAAAGGCTCTGGAGCCTGGGGAGAGCAAAAAAATGGTCCTATCATGCCATCGTGTGCCAGGAGTGGGGGGAGCACAGGGGCAGGGCGCATAGAATTATGGGTGTGGGCATGCATGCGTGCAACACCCCCCCCAGCTCCTGGCATGCGATGGCAAAAAGGTTAGCCATCTCTGCCCTACACCAACCTTGACAACTTGTAGAGGTGTTGGACTTTGATTCCCAGGATTCCCATGCTGGCTGAGGAATTCTGGGAGTCGAAGTCCACACGTCTTCCAGTAGCCAAGGCTGAGAAAAACCGATGTTGAGA
The DNA here is from genome assembly GCF_029215685.1 of Pituophis catenifer annectens. NCBI lineage: Eukaryota > Metazoa > Chordata > Lepidosauria > Squamata > Colubridae > Pituophis > Pituophis catenifer. Next base: position 23,137,892 of record NW_027256891.1, read on the forward strand.
GCTGATGCAGAATGAAAAGAAAAAAAAAAATCTACAGTGAAGTTATGGAGTCGTAACCAACTCATCTTCCTCAAGTCATCGTACAGCTATGGTGTGTGTGTGTGTGTGTGTGTGTGTGTGTGTGTGTGTGTGTGTGTGTGTGTGACAGAGACTGGGAGGGCAGAAATCACCCAGAGATAGAATGCCTAGAGGCGTCTTTAGGACATTTTCCCAATCACAGAATTAATTAACTCCATAGTCCATTATTTAGAAGATAGAGCATGCCAGACATGCTAATTTAAACCACCCAAAACAACAACAACAACAAAAAAAGGTTTGGGTCAATTTGGGGCTAAATTTAATTCCTTCCAAGTTAATTAGCAAGGACATTTGACTCAGTTTTCCTGTTTGTATATCACTTCTACAGTAATTTTGCTAAGCGTAAGAGTGTGGGGGCAAACAGGCTGATAGATATAAATACTTAGCTATCTTCACTGACGTTCTCAACCAGGCCAGAAAACTTGCTGTCTGTTAAACAAAAGTACTGGAGAAAAAGAGCAGATGAGAGATAGGAATCTGGCAAATATATCTAGTCACCATCAGGTCATCTATTGGTTGGAATGAGACAACTCACCACAGTCATTTTGCCATGACCAATTGGCCACAGCCAATGCACCATGGCCAACTTGTAGCCCTGATGGTGCTCCTGATAAAGTTAGAATAGAATAGAGCTGGAAGGACCTTGGAGGTCTTTTAGTCCAGCCCCCTGCTCAACCTCCAGTGATGAAGTATCACAATTTCTGAAGGCAAGCTGTTCCATTATTTAATTGTCCTCACTCTTAGGAAGTTTCTCCTTAATTCCAGGTTGCTTCTCTCTTTGATTAGTTTCCATTCATTGTTTCTTGTCCTGCTCTCTGGTGCTTTGGAATATAACTTGTCCCCCTCATCTTTGTGGCAGCCCTTCAAATACTAGGATACTGGGATATTGATCTTCATGCTTCAGGTGTAGAATTAGGCTTAGGAGCTCTGGCCCCGTGTGTTTCCAGTCACAGATCCTTTCTTAATGGAGTAGAAAATAGGTACTCAGTGGGTTCCAGTTGACAGGATTATGTTCACAAATTAGCCAGCTACAATTTAGTCAAGTGTATTCGGAAACCCAGGTTTTTAATCTTTACTTTCTGGTTGAGTCAGCCACACGCAAAACGGGATTAACTGTTGTTAAACAATGTTGTCTGGAACTCACCAACATTGAAAAAATAATGAAAATGTTTTTAAATTCCTTTCATCTAAGAAAAAAAAAAAACCTGTTAAGGGTTTCAGGATGGATTGCTGTTTGAAGCAAAGGTGGCGATGAAGGTAGAGTTACACAGCGAAGGAAATGTTGCATGGAAAAAGAAAATGGTTACAGTTCTTCCCTCTCTAATTCTCAATTTAACAGATGTCAATTTCCTGGACTCTGGATTCCAGAGGGGGAAAAACATCTCTATACTTTATCTTCCTACGCCTGTACAACTTCCTATTCATTATTTTAAGCGTGCATAAAATATATAAAATATGCATGTGTAAAATCTCATTTGCTATTTGACACATCAGCAAACCTCCATTCAGTTTTAACAGACATTCTGCATTCTCTTTTCATCTCATTTGTCTATTTAAACGGAGAGTTTACTTGCAGTTGAAGTGACTGGCAGGGCAAATTACCATCACCAAGGAAGCACTAATTTTAAAGTGCATAATTTTTCTCTGAACTGATTGCTGTCCCCTGTGATGCAGGCCATCCTTTTAAACCTGCTTTGAAAGGGGACAGACCAAATGTATGCCACAGATAATGATAGCAGGAGTATTCATGTTCAGAGACGGTCTTTCCAGAGTTGCTATGGAGCCTCAGCATTTCGTAATATATTTATAAGTCACCATGCATTTTCAGCTTATGAGCTTCCTAAAGTTATCTTTATATTGTTGTGGCCAAAGGAGCTGGCAGCAGATTTGGACAGTGAGGAGGTTGGGGAGGAACCTGGGCCAGTCCTGGAGTCTGGGGAAGGCTCTGATGAGGGCTCTGCATCGGAGGCAGAGAGGGGGCCAGGGCCGTATGCCAGTTATCAGCTGCCTTCGGAGTCAGATATCAGTGAGGCAGACGAACAGCTGGAGCCTGTTCCCAGTGTGCGCATGCGCAGAGTTGCCAGACGAAGGGAACAGCTAAAGAACAAGGGTCGACTTGGGAGTAAGGACACAGGTGGACGATGAATGGCCCCTCCCAGAGGGAATAAAAGAGGAGGGAAAGGGGAGTGGAGTTTGCAGGAGACAATTCGTTTGCTTAATTGGTTCATGACTCTTTGTGACTCCTTGCCAAGTTTTGAAGATATCAGCCTGGCAGCTTCCCCAAGCCAGATAAAGTCTCTGACTGTAAATTCACCCTTGAAAGACTTAGCTGGATGCAAATGAGAAGAATTCACAGTAACTTAATAAAAAGGGGTTTTTGTCGGGACAAGGAGTCTGATTCGTGGTTTGCGGAAGCCTAGGTCAGAACCAGGGGTGAAATGTAAAATGGTTCTGGTTCTGTGGGCGTGGCTTGGTGGGAGGGGGGTAATGTGACTGGGTGGGCGTGGCCAACTTTTAAAAAAAAACTTTTCAAAGCATTTTTTCTAATGCTTTGAAAAGCCTCTGCAGATCAGGCAACTCATCTGGGATCATCAGAGACTTTTCAAAGCATTTTTTTTACCACCTCTTCGGCCAAGAGGTTGCAGAAACAAATGCTTTGAAAAGCCTCTGACGATCCCAGCTGAGCCGCATGATCATCAGAGGCTTTTTTTTTTACTTTTAAAAGCATTTTTTCGTCGGAAGAGGTTGTAGAAAAAATGCTTTTAAAAGTTTTTTAAAAAAAGCCTCTGATGATCGTGCGGCTCAGCTGGGCATGGTGGGGGGAGGGGCGCAGGGATTTTCGCTACCGGTCCTCCGAACCACCCGCCACCATCGCTACCGGATCGGGTGATCCGGTCTGAACCGGGAGCATTTCACCCCTGGTCAGAACATATATGCTGTGCAAAACAGGTCAACAACAGTGGGGCGCATCACTCCTTAAAGACGAGGTTGGCAATGTGAGACCACCACATTTGCGTAGTAATATAAACAATCACACCCTGACTTTCGGCACGTATGGAGTCAAGTGCACTAGAAGATAAACAGACACACACACACATACATACAAACATGCACACATACACACACGTGAGCATTACATGCGGTTCCAACTCAGTCTTCACCCCCAGGAAATTCTTGATGTAACTGCAATAGAATTTGGAGCACCCAAACTTGGCCTGACTCTCAGCTGTCAGACACAGAGAGACTTATTTTAGCTCTGCTGTCAGAGCACATTAATTTCAGCTCTCCCCAACAGAAAACTCCAGGCTGGATTCCACTCTATTTCCCTTTACCCATCATTTTGAATGCCAGATTCTCCTTGCTTGGAGGAAAACTGCCTCGGAATGGTTGACCCCTTTAATTGACAGCAGATATGTTTAAAATATAAATCGTCTTTGTCCCCAAAATGAAACCCTTCCCGTTCACCTCTTCCTCCAAGAGGGGCTTCTGTTTAGTTCCTGGAAGGGAAATGCGTGTCCGTGTTCATTCATGACACCTCCTTAGCTAGCAATTGTTCTTCCTCCCTTCCTCTTCAGTATAAATTGGAAAATAGCTGAAGGACAATGGAAAGCAATTCTCTGCCGATCAAGACAAGGTACAGTATTTTTCGGACTATAAGACGCACCAAAATTTTGAAGTGGTAAGCAAGAAGAAAAAAAGATTTTGCCCTCCCTAGCCACCAGGGGCACTTTGCAAGCCTACCAAACCCTGCGCACATCCCACTTTTCACAAAAATGGGACACACGGAGGGTTTGGGAGGCCTGCAGAGTGCTCCTGGGAGCTGGGGAGGGCAAAAATGTGACGCATGGAGGATTTGGGAGGCCAAAAACGGCCCCATTTTTCACAAAAATGGGGGTGTTTTTGCCCTCCCCAGCCCACAGGAGGACTCTGCAGGCCTCCCAAATCCTCTGCACGCCCCATTTTTTTGAAAACTGGACCCCTTTTTTTGCAAAAACGTGACACATAGAGCGGGGTTTTGGAAGGCCAAAAATGGCTGTATTCGGTGTATAAGATGCGCCAATATTTCCACCCTCTTTTAGGGGGAGGGAAGTGTGTCTTATACTCCAAAAATATGGTAGTTAGCAACTAAAGGAATACTCCATATAATGGAATGTTATATTTAATGTGTAGTAGGTATGTATATAAAATGTATTGATTATATGAATAAGTATGTCACAAACAAAATGTGTATGTATATAGTTGGCTGAAAGAAAAATTGGATACTACTAAAAATGCCGGTATTGGAAAGCTGTAAAAGTGTAACTAAAAGAGCCGAGGTGGCACAGTGGTTAGAGTGCAGTACTGCAGCTACTTCAGCTGACTGCTAGTTCAGCAGATCAGCAGATCAAATCTCACCGGCTCAAGGTTGACTCAGCCTTCCATCCTTCCGAGGTGGGTAAAATGAGGACCCAGATTGTTGGGGGCAATATGCTAATGCAATATGCTAATATTGCAATTACTGTAAATTCGAATCTCACCAGGCTCAAGGTTGACTCAGCCTTCCATCCTTTCTAAGGTAGGTTAAATGAGGACCCAGATTGTGGGGGCAATAAGCTGACTTTGTATAAATATACAAAAGTATGAAGGCTATTGCTTAACGCGTTGTAAGCCGCCCTGAGTCTCCGGAGAAGGGCGGCATATAAATCAAATTAAAAAAAAAACATGCAATATGCTAACTTTGTAAACCGCTTAGAGAGGGCTGTAAAGCACTATGAAGCAGTATAGAAGTCTAAACAACAACAACAACAACAACAACAACAACAACAACAACAATAATAATAATAATAATAATAATAATAATAATAATAATAATTTAAAAGATGTAAACATTGAATAAAAACAATTTAAAAAAAATACTCCTTGCATGCTGGAACTGAGTTGGCTTTAGCAAATTTTCCTCCGTATCAAGTGGAACATGTCACATAAAACATTCTGACATTTGTCATATCCCAGGTAGCTACGGTCCCTCATCATAGGCCAGGCTGTAGGACTGTCAACACTTGTTCAGCATCTTCTGGACACCCACAGCAGGCTCACCTGCAGGCCAGGGGTAGTATTCACTTACCTTCGCTACCGGTTCGCAAATGTGAGTGCCTGCGCCACCTCCATGCATGTGCAGGGCCTTCCGCGCATGCTCAGTGCATTAAAAATGGAATGCAATGACATCCGGGTGGGCGGGCGGAGCCTCCCACAGCTGCCGCTACCAGTTTGCCTGAACCTGGATAGAACCACCACTGCTACAGACCCCAATCAGGACTTCATAACCCCTTGAAGGAAATGAAACACTTACTCTAAAGAATTCTTTGGTTGAACCAGAATCCAAAGTCCCGTAGGCGATCTCGGTCTGCTTAGCCAGATCTTCAGCGCTTTCAATGGGTGACACCATCCTTTCCACCGTGAGGAAGGCAGCCAGGTTGGCGGTGTAGGATGAGATGATGATGAGGGTGAAGAACCACCAAACGCCGCCAACGATTCGCCCTGAGAGAGACCTAAGAAATTGGAGAAGTGGTTACTTCGCTATATGCCGGTCTTCGGTCTTCCGCAGGAAGAGAAATCCCACACGGTCCAAACAGAAGGGGAATAAAAAGAAAGAGAACTAATATTGGCGTTCTTGGAGTCTAGAAATTCACCAAGCATTTACATTCGCGGCATGGAAATGTCACAAGGCTGCATAGGTAGTCCTCCAATTACGACCACAATCGAGCCCGAATATTCATACGTTAAGTGAGCTTTGCCCCGTTTTACGATCTTTCCTGCCATAGCTGTTCAGTGGATGACTAAGGTTGTTAAGTTAGCAATACAGTTGTTAAGTAAATCTGGCCTCCTTATTGACCTGGCTTGTCGGAAGGTCTCAAAAGCGGATCAGGTGACACAGGGACACTGCAACTGTCATAAATATGAGTCCGTTGCACAAGCGTCTGAATTTTGATTCACGTGACCGGGGTGGTGGTGGTGGGTGTGGATGCTGCAACTGTCATAATTGTGAAAAACAAGTCACTTTTTTTCAGTTGTAACTTCGAACAGGCCCTGAATGAACTGTTGTAAGTCGAGGACTACCTGTAATTTAAGTCTAGGATGAAGGACAAAATGAAAATGCTTGCTACCGCATCGCTAATGAAGTTCGTCCAATCCAGTTCATTTACCTAGGACCGTGATGGCGAACCTATGGCATGTGTGCCACCTGTGGCACGCGGAACCATATCGGTGGGCACACGAGCGTTGCCCTAGCTTAGGTCCGGTATGCATGTATGCGCCGGCCAGCTGATTTTCGGGCCTTTGAGGCCCATCAGAAGTCAGCAAATGGGCTGTTTCCAGCCTTTGGATGGCCTCTGGAGCCTGGGGAGGCCGAAAAATGGGCCTACCAGGCCTACTGTGCCATCACATGCCAAAAGTGGGGGAAGCGCAGGGGGGGGGGGTCACATGCACATGCACAGGGGGACCGGGGCGCATTTAATTATGGGTGTGGGCACGCATGTGCGATCCCCCCCCTGTGCTATTGGCACACAATGGCAAAAAGGTTAGCCATCACTGACCTAGAATTTAATGCATCATAAAAAACCAGAAACAGAGGAAAACTGAACAAACCAGCGAAGAGTCGGCTAACCATGGCATAAACAGTTGAGCAAACGTGATTGCACCTCATTTAATAGGATATTTCGGGTCTGCTCTCGTTTCTGCCAAATCCCAGCATCCTGCTTTTAATGCTGAGTGGATCTCTTTGGACTCCAACCCTATTGGCTGCTGCAGCACTTCCTGTCCTCCTATTAGCATTTAAACGGTAAAACGGAAATTCCCTTTGCCATTTTATGTGTCTAAAAAAAACAAAAACAAAAAGAAAGAAAGAAAGAAAGAAAGAAAGAAAGAAAGAAAGAAAGAAAGAAAGAAAGAAAGAAAGAAAGAAAGCCAAGATTGTCTGCCACTCAAGTTTCTGTCCCATTTATCAGAATTCTGCATTCTTTTGCAGGGAGTGATGCCAGAGCCGGTTTGTCGTTAATTAGAGCGCTCGCCTGCCTGCAAGTCAAGATTGCAAAGCACAAACATTTATAATTTATAAACCTGATTTATGGACATGGTGACCTAAGCTCCAGATTTCCCTTTTTCAGCTGGCAGCTCTCACAAGAGAGATGCGCAAACATCTTTATTTTTCTTCCACAGTACGGTAACTGCATTTAAAAATAAATAAATAAAAAGGCAAGATAGGAAAAACAAAAGACAGGCTGCTTTTTTTCAACGCTTTTATGAAGGAGTATATTAAACCAGAGGTCCCAACCTCCAGTCTATGGACCTGCACTGGGAGGGGAGATGTCAGAAATCAGGCCACGCAAACAAGCAAAGCCCCATCCTTGAGATGCAGGCAGCATGCAAAACCACACATCCTCCGGACCATGGAAAAAACTCTCTCCACAGAACCGGTCCCTGGTGCCCAAATGATTGTGGCCCGCCGTATGAAACAAGTAAAACCAACGCAACAACATGGTACAGGAATATTCCGTATTTTTCGGAGTATAAAACGCACCTTAGTTTTTGGGGAGGAAAATAAGAATAAAGCTGATTGGCAGGTGGATCAGCCTCCCGGAATACTCCCAATCAGCTGTTCCCAGAGGTGAATTTTAGCAACAGGTTCCTTGGTTGTGAGCTCTGTGCCTTGCTTTTTTTTTTTTTTGCTTTTTTTTTTCTGCCTCTGAAACTTCTGAAACTCTGTTTCAGAAAAAAAAAAACTTTTTTTCCTGCCTCTGAAAGCCTCCGAAACAGCTTCAGATAAAAAGCCTCTGAAGCTCTGTTTGGAGGCTTCTTTTCTGAAGCTTCATTTCTGATGCTTTTTTCAGCCTCTGAAACCTCCATTTGAGAAGTTGGGCAGGGCTACATTTGGAGTATAAGCCGAAGAGCCAGCGCTGTCCGAAGATGTCTCCATGGTCATGTGGCTGGCATGACTCAACGCCAAAAGCGCACGGAACGCTGTTACCTTCCCACCGAAGGTGGTCCCTATTTTTCTACTTGCATTTTTTACGTGCTTTCAAACTGCTAGGTTGGCAGAAGCTGGGACAAGTCACGGGAGCTCACCCCATTACGCGGCACTAGGGATTCGAACCGCTGAACTGCCGACCTTTTAATCGACAAGCTCAGCATCTTAGCCACTGAGCCACCACATCCCACAAAAGCAATTTTAGGATCACCCAAAAGGAGTTTAAACAATCCTTTACTTGCAGCGTCCATTACTTTGTATTGGATACCGGTTGGGTAAAAAAAAAAAAAAAAAAAAGAAGCAAGATCTAAATATCAACAGCAATTAAAGGATCAATAAGGGGATTTCAAAGATTATTGCCAAATCAAAGAGCACGGAGAGATATCTTGAGAGAAAGATTTAGGCTGTTGTGTGGAGTTAAAGTATTAAGATGCTATCAATGAGGGCAAAACCAAAAGATTATAGTAATTGTTATTGATAGAAGAGAATATAGATAGCTCAGGAAGAGGAGGAGAAGTAGCTGGGGAGTCCTTAATGTTGTCTAAGCTTGGTAATTTTCTTCCAGATGTTTTATTATACAATTGGGTAACACTATCAGTTCTAGAAGAGGCTGAGATTTGTGGAGTAAAGGGAGGAGGAGGAAGAGGAAGAGGAAGGAGCTGTGAAGTCCTTAATGCTGTCTAAACTTGGTATTTTTCTTGCAGACATTTCATTACCCAAGTAGGTAACATCATCAATGCTAAAAGGGAGCAGTGGCTTGCCCTTGTATATAAGGAGAGAACCAAGGACCCCAATGTATCTCTTGGGTAATAAAACAACAGCAAGAAAACAACCAAACTCAGAGAGCACTAAGGACCCCAGAGTAATTGTTATATTCTCTTTCTATAAATTACCTGGAACAGCATGAAATTTTAATTCTATATCACCAGCACATGGACACACCTTTTCCGTCTTTGAAAATTGGCTTTGGGCTCCCCCTTCTAATTCCGTTTGCTTCAGTGGTGGGTTCGGCCCGGTTCCGCCGAGCTGGTAGCGGTGATGATATGATGTCATTGAACCGGTTCTGCCCCCCCGCCCCCCCGCATTATTCTTACCTTTTATTTGGCCCCACCCCCAATCTATTGCTGCCTCCTGAGTCCCAGCTGATAGGCTAGAAGGAAAAAGCTGTTTAAACTCTTGCCGCGGGGCTTCAAAGGGCCGCCCTACAGCTGATCAGTGTTAAAAGGCAGTGTGGTGGTAGACCGGTGCCTCCAAAAACAAATGAGTAGACCGGTGCCTCCAAAAACAAATGAGTAGACCAGTCCCTGCAAAAATAAATGGGTAGACCAGCGCCTCCAAAAACAAATGAGTAGACCGGTGCCTGAAAAAATAAATGGGTAAACCAGTGCCTCCAAAAACAAATGAGTAGACCGGTGCCTCCAAAAACAAATGAGTAGAACCGGTGCCTGAAAAAATAAATGGGTAGACCAGTGCCTCCAAAAACAAATGAGTAGACCTGTGCCTCCAAAAACGAATGGGTAGACCGATGCCTCCAAAAACAAATGAGTAGACCGGTGCCTACAAAAACAAATGGGTAAACCAGTGCCTCCAAAAACAAATGAGTAGACGGGTGCCTGAAAAAATAAATGGGTAAACCAGTGCCTCCAAAAACAAATGAGTAGACCGGTGCCTCCAAGAACAAATGAGTAGACCGGTACAGCTCTGCAAGCAGTTAAAAGCCTGGTAGACCAGTACCTCTGGTAAATCCTAAAGAATTGTCACCTGACCATCAAGCCACACCCACAAAATAAGCCACGCCCACAGAACCAGTAGTAAAAACTGGTAAAAACCGGTTTGCTTCTACTGAAGTCATCAAGCATGGAACCTGGAGACCAGAAGCCACAAAGGGTTCCCCATATAATGGATTCCAGAAAATGCAAAAAAAAAGGAAAGATACTAGCTGGGAAGCAAAGGAATGTGCTCAAACATCTCTGGCTCAGGTGATCCTCTACTTACAATCGGTAGCTTAATGACCGTTCAAAGTTAGGACAGATCCCCTCACCCCCCCAAAATGGGACTTAGTTGACTTCTGAGGTCAGCCCATCCCCATGATCACATGATAATATTTTGGGCACTCAGCAACTGGCCCGCATTTTCAGCCGTTTGCAGAACACGTAGTTCTGCAACGATTAAAAATGTAAAAAATTTACATCTATTGCTCAAGGCAAACCAAAGCTTTATGGAACTCGGTAATCAGCCATAAAAATAACTTTCTGTCTATCTATCTTTCTTTTTTCCTTTAATTGAGCATTAAGTGTGAATTACATCCACGGAAGCCACAATCGTTTGCCGCACAGTCCTCTGTAGATGGAGTTTTCAGCCGGTTTCGATTAAATACCGGCCAAGAATTATTCTATAATTATTAATTCAATAATGACAATTGCTGTTCCGTATAAAGCTTAGCTAGGAGGGCTGTTTGGTTGACTTCTCCATCTGGCCACAGCCCTAGATCTGCCTGCTATCTCTCCTTCGAAGGTTAAACGCTCCTGCCTCTGTTTAGACTCTGGATCCAGGCAACGATCAGTGCAATCAGCTGAGACGCCCAGATAATAAGCCGAAGTGAAAATAATTATCAGTATGATCGCATGACACGTTGAACAGAATGACGCCTAATGTCTGTGAACCAGATTTTTATAGTTTTGGAAACATCGTGGTTTGGTTTTGTTATATCAATAAATAAGAGATTTTTTTCCTTTCTCTTGCTTGGAGATAATCCGATCTCTTCCAGCCTATTGCTCAGGCCTCTACCTTTCCTTCCTTCCTTCCTTCCTTCCTTCCTTCCTTCCTTCCTTCCTTCCATCCATCCATCCATCCATCCATCCATATCTGTCTGTCTGTCTGTCTGTTTATCATTATCTATTTATCCTTATCATCCATCCATCCATCCATCCATCCATCCATCCATCCATCCATCCATATCTGTCTGTCTGTCTAGCTAGCTAGCATTATCATCTATCTATCCACTATCATTCATCCATCCATATCAGTGTGTCTATCATCTATCTATCATCTGTCTATCTATCTATCTATCTATCTATCTATCTATCTATCTATCTATCTATCTATCTATCTATTTATCATCCATGTCTGCCTGTCTGCCTGCCTGTCTATCATCTATCTATCTATCTATCTATCTATCTATCTATCTATCTATCTATCTATCTATCTATCTATCATTTTGTTGTGCATTATTTGTCATTAAATACATACACTTCAATGGACTCACGGACCAGAGTAAGAGATCTATTTTGCACCCACCCAGAAGCAGAATAAAGAGATATTCTTGCTAATATACAATGTCCAGCCAATGGGAAACAGCTAGAGTTGGCCACCGACTTCAAGGATATTCATTCTCCACAAGACCATACGAGACTTTCTATTCAAACCTCCCCAGAGGGGGTGGCAGGAAATGTCCCATCTAGTATAAAAACCCGAGTTCCGTAAATATGTAAATAAAAAAATGAAAGCTGTGTGGTATTTCAGACCCAAAGGCCAAATGATGCTTCAGAGTGTATGGGGCCATGAAGAAAATACTGGTCTGCTATTCCATAAAGTGAATGTATCTTTCCTGGAGATCATGCTGAGTGGAGTTGCAAAGTTGCAGAAAGATGGTATCAGGGCAGGCTCTCACAGGTTCTGGAGAACCAGTAGTGGAAATTTTGAGTAGGTCAGAGAACCAGCAAATACCACCTCTGGCTGGCCCCAGAGTGGGGTGGGAATAGAGATTTTGCAGTATCCTTCCCCTGGAGTTGGGTGGGAATGGGGATTTTGCAGTATCCTTCCCCTGGAGTGGGATGGGAATGGAGATTTTGCAGTATCTTTCCCCTGCCACACCCACCAAGCCACACCCAACCAAGCCACACCACGCCCACCAAGCCACGCCCATAGAACCGGTAGTAAAAAAAAAATTGAATTCCACCACTGGATGCTATGTGACCTGGTGTCTGTGTGTCTGTGTACACCTTAGACCAGAGGTCTTCAAACTTGGCAGCTTTAAGACTTGTGGACTTCAACTCCCAGAATTCTCCAGCCAGCTGGCTGGAGAATTCTGGGAGTTGAAGTCCACAAGTCTTAAAGCTGCCAAGTTTGAAGACCTCTGCCTTAGACTCTGGAGCAGTTTTCTCCCTTTGTATCCCAACCCGCTAAAGGCTTATCTTGAGACACTACCAAAGATTAGTGACGAGATTCTATTAAGAAGAAGGACAAGTCAAATGGAAGCCAACCAACCAATTGAAAAAGCGCCCACAGCTTTCCACATGATGTCCTATGCTTATTTTCCCGGTCCATTAATGGCTAAGTACATGATCAACAGCAATTTAAAATGCTAGCGGTACACATTATCTTGAGAGCAAAGCAAACAGCAAAATTGCATTTGTGGTTCTAGGATTCAACTGCAAAGCATCCATGCACAAGGAGAAAGTGAGAAGTCTGCGCTCAAACAGGAGGGAACAGTGGAAGAACAAAGCTTTGATAGCACACAAAACAAATTTCTTGGAGCCTGGGTGGAGCTGGTTTAAGTTTGTTAGGGAGGACTTCGACTCCCAGAATTCCCTAGCCGGCAAATGGGAATTGAAGTCCACACATCTTCAAGTGGCTAAGGTTGAGAAACATCGATCTGGAATGAACATTGATGGGAGTTGCAGTCCATAGGTCTTAAAATGGCCAAGTCCTAAAAAAATATTGGTTGTAATGTATATTGTTTATCTTCATTACAGAGGCAAGATACAGTAGGTTTTTTTGGAGCCTCTACTAATGATTGGAGGGAATGAGATAGCTACTACTGGATATCCCTCCCTCCAGGGGTGGGCTGCTAGGGGTTCGAAGAGGTTTGGGAGAACCTCTAGCTAAGATTCTGTGCAGTTTGGAGAACCGCCCACTTCTGGCTGGCCCCACCCATCCACCCTGCCCCTCCCAGGAGTCCCCACATCGCCCGTTTTGGATACAGGTAATTGCAGGGCGCGCGTGGAGGCTCGGGGAGGGTGAAAAACAGGCCTACCGGAAGTTCAGGAAGCACCTCTGGAGCCTGGGGAGGTTGTTTTCGCCCTAGTTTTAACCAGGAAGTAACCCATTTTTGACCCTTTGCGCATGTGCAGAGGGTCAAAATCGAACGTGATGATGGCACACGCACTTCCGAATTGATAGGGAAGGTAAGTAGATTTCACCCCTGCTGTGGGCCTCGACACATTAAGATGGCTCCACCATTTTGGTTAATATTTACTCTCTCCTGTGGCGGGGGTAGTTTGTATTTTTAATGGTTCTTTTTAATAATTTTGTATCTACGTTTATGGCTTTGTTTTAAGGGTGGCAGGCCGCCCAAAGTCACTTCATATGAAATGGATAGCCATTTAATTTGCTCACTAACTAACTAAATAAATGTGAACTGTTCAGGCAGAGTCCAGTCTAAATGAATGCAATAAAGCATTCATTTGAAAAACAAATGTTTCTAAAAGGTCAAAGAGGAAAAGAAAAAAGAAAAGGGAAGGGAAGGGAAGGGAAGGGAAGGGAAGGGAAGGAAAGGAAAGGAAAGGGAAGGGAAGGGAAGGGAAGGGAAGGGAAGGGAAGGGAAGGGAAGGGAAGGGAAGGGAAGGGAAGGGAAGGGAAGGAAAGGAAAGGAAAGGAAAGGAGGAAAGGAGGAAAGGAGGAAAGGAGGAAAGGAGGAAAAGGAAAAGGAAAAGGAAAAGGAAAAGGAAAAGGAAAAGGAAAAGGAAAAGGAAAAGGAAAAGGAAGGGAAGGGAAGGAAAAAAGAAAGTAGGAAAAGAAAAAGGGAAGGGAAGGGAAGGGAAGGGAAGGGAAGGAAAAAGGAAAGTAGGAAAAGGAAGGGAAAGGAAGGGAAGGGAAAGGAAAAGGAAAGTAGGAAAAGGAAAAGGAAAAGGGAAGGGAAGGAAAGGAAAAGGAAAGTAGGAAAAGGAAAAGGAATGGGAAGAAAAAGGAAAGTAGGAAAAGGAAAAGGGAAGGAAAGAAAAGGAAAGGAAAGGAAAAAGGAAAGTAGGAAAAGGAAAAGGAAAAGGAAGGGGAGGAAAAAGGAAAGTAGGAAAAGGAAAAGGAAAGGGGAAGGGAAGGAAAGGAAAAAGGAAAGTAGGAAAAGGAAACGGAAGGGAAGGAAAAAGGAAAATAGGAAAAGGAAAAGGGAAGGGAAGGGAAGGAAAGGAAAGGAAAAAGGAAAGTAGGAAAAGGAAAAGGAAGGGAAGGGAAGGAAAGGGAAGGGAAGGAAAGGAAAGCCACTGGCACTGGCACTGGCACTGCATTTCTAAGCAGACATGTTAGACCTGGATAAACCTCACCCACATATGCCGAACTCTTTGTGTATAACAAAAAGACTGTTCCAAATACGGCAGTGTTTATCCAAGGACAAAGTGGATTAAACTAGACCCATGACGGGAGAAGAGGATAATCCCAATTCCATCAATTTTGCTCATAAAGACTGAAAACTCGAGGAACAATTATAGAAGGGCCTACTGCTTAGTGCCGTGGAACATATTTCGTGCTGCCTGGGATTCCAAATTAAATCCGGGTCTTAAGGAAAGTCTCAGCTTGGAGAAGAGACTGTAAAACGTTGCATTTACGGAGGACCAAAAAAAAAAAAAAAATATCCGAGTTGAAATGGATCGAAGGAACGATTCAGTTCAGGCTGAACTTCAAAGTTCTCCACAAAAGTTTGCCTTTGCTTAGTGCACTACCGGGGCAGTGGGTGGGTGGGAGTAAAGCCACTTATTTCTGCAAACACCACTCCACTAATTTGTAATGGGCCCCAAAGAATTGTGGTAGTATCCATGCAATTCTTATGCAACTAATCTGGAGTAATTGTAACGGCATCTACTGACTGAAATGACATCTACTTAATCCAGTTTCTGACTTCCCACAAATGCACAACCAGATTGTTCTGACCCAGCTCCCCAAACACGGTAAACCCGCTGTAGTTGAAGCTATGTTTCCTTTATTAGGAGCGCCAGCAGCCCCGGCAAAAAGTTTCTCTCTCACTGCAGGTTAACAAGTCTGTCCGGCAGGGGAGATGAATAGTTGTCTGCCACATCTATTCATCTCCGCTCCCCGCCTTTTATCCCCAGAGCTAGGGTGGGGCTTCACTAGCAGCGGTGGCTCTTCCTTCTCAAGGACCGGCCCATAGATTTCCACTGCTCTCCTCTCCACTGCCTTCTGCACATCTGCGCCTCAGGCACTGGACCCAGCTGTTCCTCCTCTTCCTCATCAGCCACCTTCAGACCTGGGGACTGTTTAACTCTCCATCTGAGGGCTGATGGACGGCCCAGGCTCCGCCTCTGTCTCTATCTCTGACCGCTCCATTCCCTCTTCCCCCTCGGAGCTCTCAGGTTGCTTTGTTGCTAACCCTGACTCCCACGCCTCTTCCTCATCTGATTTGGCTGCTGGAGGGGCTGGCCGCCAACAGGCCACAACACAGATGCTTCTAAACCAAAATGAGGACTTCTTGGACAACACGTTTCTCCTTTTGTCTTCTCCACAACTACCAATATATTTCCATACTTTCCATCATTTCTCTCCTCCCTCAGTCTTCCAAAGCAGTTTTAAACCAGCCCGTAACCATCTTCACATTCCCTCTTCTCAACTCTGAGAAGCAACTGAACTTCTAAGAAAGGAAGAAGCTAGGACAGAGGACAGACCTTCCATGGGTCTCGTAGGACCCAAGTGCAAAACGTTGCTACAATGCCAAATAGTCTGCATTAGCTAGTAATTAATTCAGTTCCCAGATGATGTCATGTGATCTGATAGACTTTTGAACGGGTGGACAGATTTCAAGTGGAAGTGGCCAAAGATAGCTTGCCTTTGAACTATTCCTTCATCTCCTACAGCAGCGTTTCCCAACTATGGCCTTTATAAGATGTGTGGACTTCAACTCCCAGAATTCCTCGGCCATCTTGAGTGATTCAGATTACGCTAGCTGGGGAATTCTGGAAGTTGAAGTTCACGCATCTTAAACTCGCCACATTGTCCTTCGGTGTTGCCCTTTGACAGCGGTAACCTGTCATACCAACAGACTCTGCTATAAGTTCCTGAGCCAACGAGTTTGCACAGTTCCATGTACAATAAAAGAAAATCAGTTGATTTCAGAGCTCCAAATAAACTTCTATTGTTCAGAAGGAGACCCCATTTTTAACCTCATTCCAGGTTGCCTTTTTTTGACCTGCTAAATTATCCCTCTAGAGTCTAAGCTTTGTCCCCTCATGAAAAAAAGGACTGATAATTAATTATACGGTGTTTCTTTCAACATGCGATACTTTGGTTCTTTGCTGGACCTTCCCCGTTACTATTGTATTTCTGGCTCCCTGACCTTTGTTGGGATAATTGCCAAAATCACAAACACATACAGAGCAAGAGAGAGAGAGAGAGCGAGAGAGAGAGGGAGGGAGGGAAAGGGAGGGAGAGAGAAAGAGAGACAATGTGTGTGTGAGAGAGAAGGAGACAGAGAAAGACAGAGACAGAGACAGAGAGAAAGAGAGAGATGGAAAGTGTATGTGTATGTGTGAGCAAGAAAGAGACAAGAGAGGCAGAGAGAGAGAGAGAGAGAAAGGCAGAGAAAGGGAGAAAGAGAGGGAGAGAGAGAAAGAGAGAAATGTGTGGGTGTGAGAGAAAGAGACGAGAGAGAGAGTAAAAGAGAGATGGAAAGAGTGTGTGTATGAGAGAGAAAGAGGAGAGCGAGAGGGAGAGGAAAGAGAAATGTGTGAGTGGGTGTGAGAGAGAGATATGGAAATAGTGTACGTATGAGAGAGAGAGAAAGAGAAAGAGAGAAATGTGTGGTTGTGAGAGAAAGAGACAAGAGAGAGAGTGAGAGAGAGATGGAAAGAGTGTGTGTATGAGAGAGAAAGAGGAGAGAGAGTGGGGAGAGGGAAATGTGTGGGGGTGCATGAGAGAGAAAGACAAGAGAGAAAGAGATGAGAGAAGAGAGAGAGGGAGAGGGAGAGGGGGAGAGAGAGAGAGAGAGAGAGAAAAAAGAGAGAGGCACAGAATTCAATACATTGCAATTCTCTTGAAAGAGGATGTATGGAGGAACGAGCGTGCTCCGAGTGTCAGGGATGATACAAATCAAAGCCAAAAGGGTCACGACAAGAAAAGCATTTGACAAAATTAAAGCAAGCAAACAAAAACCCACAGAGAAGGACCAAAAAGGTTAGCACGGGTAGCAACGAACAGCAAAGCACAGGGATGTCTTATATTTTAAATGCTGTTACAACATGTGAGCTCTATCAAGCATTAGCCACCGTCTTGCAAAGCAGAAATCAAAGTGTTACATGCACCAAGCGGATGGCCGTAAAATGAGCTATGCAGCAAAAACACGGTAGCTCTCCAAGCATCGCCAAGAGGATGTAGAAAAAGAAAACCCGATGCATTTTACAGTCTCGACATGGTGGATATAAGTTCTGGCCGCGATGCGCGAGAAAAAAAAATTGGCATCGATTAGCCATATCCTCGGTGACAGCCGCTTGACAGAGGATGTTTATGTCATTGAAGGATATACAGGTAGTCCTCGACTTACAACCACAATGAAGCCCCAAATCTCTGCTGCTAAGTGAGACAGTCAGTTTTTTGCTCCACATTGCGCCCCTTTCTTGCCACAGTTGCTAAGCGACCCGATTGTTAAGCGAACTTGGTTTCTCCGTTGACTTTGCTTGTCAGAAGGTCGCAAAAAAGGGATCATGTGACACCCCTATTGACCGTCATCAATAGGAGTCCGTTGCCGAGCGGGATGAATATTGATCACATGACCGTGGGGATGTGGCCAATGGACGTCAGTGTGAAAATCGGTCATAAGTCAATGTGCAAAGGGAAGGTGCGGGAATTCTAACTTCAAACGGCCAGTTAACGGGCCGCTGTAAGTCGAGGACTACGTGCATTCGGAAGAAAACTTTGGAGAACGATCGGACGACGTCTCGCAGAAACGTATATGCACCATGGTTCTCTCCCAACCAACCATAAAATGCAAAAAAGGGTGATGGGTGTAGAAGAAGAATACGAAAGAAACCGAAACCAACCTTGGAGAAATATCACATCCTTGCTGCATAAAGGCACCCAGGGAAAACCACAGGCTGTTAAATATTCCAAATTCATTGGGCGGATCTGGTGGGCTTTGAGGATCCCGAGGTTCTTCCTGGTTGTCTTCCAAATGCCACTCGTAAGGACTGAATCGGCTGACTAAAAAGAGAACTACGCTGACGCCAATGTATGCAAAGACTATACACATCCAAATTTCATAGGCCAAAGGATCCAGAAAGGAGAAGACCCCCGGTTTAGATTTCTGGGGCTTCTTGATCATGATAGAAATGCCCAAGCTCATAAAAGGTTTGGAAAAATCTATGACTTCTTCTCGGACCAGGGTTATGGTCAATGGGGCAACGGCTATATCTGCTCTCTGGAAAGACAGAACACAGACATAAAAAAAAAAGAAGAAGAAGAGAAAATTACAGCAAGATATCTTTCTTTCAACATAACAACAGTCCTCACCTCTCTGATCATGGGATTCCTCATCAGCTCTTAGCATATTTTACCTCACGGGGGAAGCTGCTCTGGCTTGGTTGACCATCTGCGGTTCTTTATGCTTCCTGCTTTTGGAGGAGACCCAAGTACTCTATGGGTCTCTGGCAGATTTGCAGGCAGTATGTTCTACTCCAGTGATAGACTGGCCAGATCAAAGATCTAAGTGTTGTGGCCCGCCAGCAGCCAGCAGAGCTGGCAGCAGATTCGGACAGTGGGGAGGTTGGGGAGGAACATGGGCCAGTCCTGGAGTCTGGGGAAGGCTCTGAGGAGAGCTCTGCATTGGAGGCAGAGAGGGATCCAGGGCCGTATGACAGGTATCAGCTGCCTTCGGAGTCAGACATCAGTGAGGCAGACAAACAGCTGGAGCCTGTTCCCAGTGTGCGCATGCGCAGAGTTGCCAGACGAAAGGAACAGCTAAAGAACAAGGGTTGACTTGGGAGTAAGGCCACAGGTAGACAATGAAGGGCCCCTCCCAGAGGGAATAAAAGAGGAGCAAAAGGGGAGTGGCGTTTGCAGGAGACAATGAGTTCATTCCTGCATTCTTGCCAAGTATTGCGGCATCTGAAAGATATCAGCCTGGCCACTCTCCAAGCCTGATAAAAGTCGGTAATTGTGAACTATCTGGAAAGACTGTGGGAGAGGAAAGACTTCGCTGGAGAAGAGAATTCACTGTAAATTAAATAAAAGGGGTTTATCGGGATGAGGACTTGGCTTCGTGCTGCTGAGGAAGCCTAGGTTAGAATGCTAAAAAGCAGGAAAAGAAGAGGTGGCCATGTTCCTGCCCCTTGTTGTATGCTTCCCAAACATGGCAGGGTTTTTTTTTAGAGACCAACAATTCCAGAGGGCTGGAGGAGTCCTTAGCTTCATCCAATAACGCTCTTCTTGTGGTCTCGTCTTGAGCCCACTGCAGAAAAATGAAGATGGGGGGAGGGGGGGAGGACTCAACCTTAAAATCACCTAGGGCTGAAGATAAGCAGTTTTAGGAAGTGGAAGTGGCAATGGAGGCTGCATAACCTCGGAGTTACAGTTATGTAACTGAGAAAGCCAGCTCCACCAATTCCCTTTATCATACTGCAACAATAAATTGATGTTATTTATTTATGACAGTTATATAGCCACCCATCTCATGCTTGTGACTCTCTGGGTGATGCACGCAGAGGTGGGATTCACATACTGTAGCAACCGGTTCGCCCAGCACCGGAAACGTGCATGTGTGTGGCATCACAAAACATAGCAATTCGCTTGTGCGCTCCGTTCGCACATGCGTATGGCATCAAAAACACAGCGATATAGGACAGGATTGCACCCAGGCAGGTGGGCAGGCCCAGGCCCACCCGCAATTCACCACTACCGGTTCGTCTGAACCGGCTGAATACCACCTCTGGATGCACACAAATAAAAAACACAGAGCCAAGCAACCAACATAATTTAAACACATCCGTACATATCCAAAATAGCTCCCAGAGAAAATCTAGGGAAATTCTAATTCTGGCTGTGAGGGAAGTACAGAGTAAAAAACTTCTTTTGCTCAGGATCTGAGTATCAATGATATGGATTCAATTCATGTCTTCTGGCTATGTGGCTTGGCGGTAGCTTGTTTTACAGTGCTGTCAAATCTAGGACAGATGAGAGGAAAAAATGGATTGTGTACCTATTCCACTTGGTTGTTCTTGGGTGGACATGTTATACCAGAAACTGGGGTAGAATGTAGCCTGGATCCCAAGAGGCAGGGGCTGCATTCCAGAGGAACCAAGAGACGATGAAGTTTAAATAATTTGGTTGGAGGAAGAGAGTTAAGGCAGCTCCTCCCTAGAAAATTTTCACCTCAGATCTTTAATGATACAAGTAGTTTGCTTTAGTCTGGCAAGATTCTGTCTACAGGTGAGCAACAATAAAGGAACTTGTCTAGAAGAATCTCGGTATGTCTTTCTTGATTTTTTTGAGCCCGACAGAAGCCGAATTTCTTCAGATCTGTCACCCCATGTTTGCTAGCAGAACTGGTGTCAATCATTTTGCTACACAAGGCATGTCAGAAGAAAGGTTTTGGAAGAAACACCCTGATCCTTGCTTTTAACTTTAGTAGTACATTTCTAAGTTCTGGAGATGGACCCCAAGTGCATTGCCAATGAACCGTATATTAGTCTGATCAAAATGTTTAATCTTCAAAACGTATTGTATTGAGTTTATTATAAAGGCATTGCCTTTCTTCTTTCCAGGGAATTTCCATATGGCATTCTTTCATCTTTTGCTGGGGTGGGGCAACGGGGAACTCTTGGGCAAAGATTGTGTGTGTTTTGGAATTTAATGCTGAGTAAAACTCCTGATGTATCCAGCTTCCATTTTATCTCAGAAAACATTTCTAGTCCCAATGGCCGAGAAGATAAGAGATGAACATATCTGAGAAAAATAATAATAAGAAGGATGTTTTGATGGTGGGTCAACAAATATTATTTTGAGGATCCACCCTGCTGCTTCCTTTTTCCCCTTTCGAGAACCAGGAAGAAGAGTTGAGTGGATTAGTTGACTGTCTTGAATTAAAAGCCGCAAGAACCTCGTTTGATCGCTTTATAAACCGGTCTGTACTAAACATAAGATCGAATCTATCAGGAGGCTCTGGACCAATAGCCCTTATTGATGCCTCAGCTCCCAAAAATTTTGCAGAAACTTTGCAAACCCTTTTGCAAGTTTCTACCCTAGGTAATTAGCCCAACTTTCTACAATAGCACCTAAGCAGATGTAAAAAATATTGGATGATGAGGTTGAAACTATATATATATTTTTTTCCTCAATTGGACTTCACTAGTTCCTGTTCCGGGCAGTGGTGGGATTCAGCCAGTTCTGTCCGGATCTCGCGAACTGGTAGTGGCAACTATGGGAGGCTCTGCCTGGATGTAATGTGTGATCACTGCGCATGTGTAGAAGGCCATGTGCATACACAGAGGTGGTGCTTGCTCTCACATTTGCGAAATGGTAAGGAAGGCAAGTGAATCCCACCTCTGGTTCTGGACATCTTACCTGCCCCATGTGGATTTTGCAAACTGTGGGCTTTCCTATTTTATGCCTTTTGTTTTTAAGCAAATGGCCACGTATAAGTAAACATCATTCATTTATGTTTTCCTTTCCTTGGCCATTCCCAGTTCAAGAAACGTACGAAAAATCGTTAGCTTAGTTAAAAGCATCAGGTTTTCTGCTCGGTTCAGCAAAACTTGGCAAGGCTACTTATAAGCGTTTGGCAATTTTCTGGTCCCCATAGAGAGAGATAGAGAGAGAGATAGAGGAGTGCACTCATGCTTGGGCTCTAAGTAAGGCATTCCAGAATCAGCCTTCTGAGCTGGACTGATCTCAAAAGATGTCATGAGAGTTTGGGCCGGAGCCAAATCACTCTATGAAACTTTGGCATTTGTACAAAAGTTTAGTTAGCGATAAACTCTTCCTTCTCCATTCACAGGATACATCTGCTGCAGATCAAAATATCTCAGACGATATCACGAGTTGGATCGTAAGAGCAGCATGTGCTTAGCTATCTTCCAAGGAAGATTAAAAAGGGACCAGTACCAACAGGCAATTGAAGTTTTCAAAACTTGAAGGTGAGATTTAAATCTGGCTGCATCTAACTTTTTGAATGACATGCTCTAAAACTTAGTGGGGGGGGGGAGATTTGAATGGTGCCCTTGCAGAAACAAAACTAGTTTGAACTATTTCATTGAAAACTATTAGCTACTGTTCCACCATTAAAAGCTGATGACAGCCAGACTGTGGAACAACTCAAAGACATAATGTAAAATCAGAAGATGTGGAGAAACCTGGCCCATAGAATAGCCAAGAGTTGGACATGACTAATGGATAACATTGTCAGCAGCAGCAGGTACAATTCCTTATCTGAGTATTTAGCAATTTAGCAATTTATTTAGCAATCGGAAATGATAAGCTGGTGGCAATTTGGAGAAGAGTCCAGGGAGCCATAGGCTAAGCTCTCAGGAGGCACTTCGAGTTCTACACACCTTTTTGTTGTTATGATTTTTCCTTGAATGGATAACTGTACCATGTTTCCCCGAAAATAAGACCCTGTCTTATATTTTTTTTGAACCCTGAAATAAGTGCTCGGCCTTATTGCCATGCGTTCAAAAGCCCGATTGGACTTATTATCAGGGGATGTCTTATTTTGGGGGAAACAGGGTAGCAAATGGAAGGAGTGCCGATTGGAACTGAATGGACATTAAAAAAATATATAAATGGACACAATAGAAATCATTCTCACCAGCTGAATTCATTTGCATCAAGTTATTTCATTTACATAATTGTGGTCAATCATCTGGACTGCTTCAAATGTAACAGCCTTTAGTTTGGGGAATTGGCAGTTAGGCTGGAAGGAGGGGTCAAGCGAGGGCCTAGCTTAGAGTCCTCGTGAAGCTGCAAGTGGCATTTACTTGTCCTCTCCCCAAATCCAGGAAGTCTTATCGGGTCATGACCACGGGAAGGCAAACAGTCTCAGGAGATTGTTTAACATAGTTTATAAACCATAAAATGGTGAAGGGCATAAAACTGAGCTCTCACTGAAGACCAAAGCCAGCCATATTTCCCCATATCTTGTATCCTTGTAGGCAACTGGAGGAAGAGACTAGGTGAAGGTGGGTGAGAAGATACGGTTCAAGAACCAGGGTGTTGCTTTTTTTCTATCCCTATGATGGGGAAAAAGGGGTTATCTATCATATACAGCAGTGGTGAAATCCTCTGTGGATCGCCACCGGTTCTCTGCCAGCGCATGCGTGCCGCGTGCCAAATGCACACTGCACACGCACATGTGCAACATGCGCCAAAAGCACGCTGAGCACACATGCGCAGTACACACCAAACACGTGCTTCACTTGGAAAAAGAAGACTTCCCTTGGTAAGTAGAACAGCAAGGGGGGGGGACAGCTGTGCTGTGTGAATAATAATATAATATAATATAATATAATGTAATGTAATGTAATGTAATGTAATGTAATGTAATGTAATGTAATGTAATGTAATATAATATAATTAATATAATATAATATAATATAATATAATATAATATAATATAATATAATATAATATAATATAATATAATATAAACCACGCAGCACAGCTGATTGTCGGAAATACCGGTTTGCCGGAACCGGTAGATTTTTAACTACCGGTTTGCCCGAACCGGAGCAAACCGGTAGCACTTCACCCCTGTTATACAGATAACTAAGCTCCCTCCCCACCCTATTTTATTTATTTACTTATTTGATGGCTTTGAGTCAGTCATGATTATGGGGGACTGCTTGGCTAAGTCTTTGCAGTTTTCTAGGCAAGAAATTCAGAAGTGGTCTGCCCTTGTCTATGTCCTAGGGCTGAAAGAGAGGGACTGGTCCAAGAAGAAACCCAGCTAACTTTCATGACTAAGGTGAGACTAGAACTCACCATCTCCTGGTGATTGGCCTAAAGTCACCCAACTAATTTTCATGCCCACAGTGAGACTAGAACTCACAAGTTCCTGATGATTGGCCCAAAGTCCCCAAAACTGGTTTTCATGCCTAAGGCGGGACTAGAACTCACTGCCTCCTGGTTTCTAGCCTAGTGCCTCAACCACTAAACCAGATTGGCTCTGTGGCTCTGTAGCTACGGTGACATATATTTGGTTGCAACACGGCTTTGCTAAAGGGTACATCAATGGAACTTAAATCAGACCTTCCTGTTGGATAAAGGCAATGTTAACACCAACAACAACCAATTAAGCAGAAGCTTCTCTGCTGAATTTAGCTTGTTAGAGTATTGGGTTGTGAAGTTTAGTTTAGCTTTCCTCTATGCCGTGAATATTTTTGGCAAGCTACAGCATATCAAAGTAATGCAAATTACACACAGAAGGGGGGAAAGGGAATAATTCTTTTTTTTTTGCTTCAGCTAAAGAAAAAAAGCTTTCTGTTTTATTATTAGAGAAACTGCATTTGTATGACCTAACTTAACACTAAAAATAATTAAATATCCTATAAATATCACTCTACTTTGGGCAGGCCTAACACTAATCATAATAATAATAATAATTTATTGCATTTATATGGTGCCTGGCTTCCAGTGATTCTGGGTGGTTAGAAATGAATGAACAGAGAAGATGTTCTATTAAATACTTTCACTGAGCGACAATCTCTTCTTGTTGATCGTACATCTGAATCAAGATACAGAGGATCAGCTGTGCTTTGCCATGCAAAGTCTACTCGATAAAATGGGACTTCTTTCTTAGTCAACACAGATACAAGATCTGTTAGGATATTAAATTTAGTAGCTGGAACAGTAAAGTGTACAATGGGCCAGAAGACGCAATTGTAGTTGGTTGATTGGAGAGCGCTGGCTCCTGCGTGAGGCAATCTACGCTATGATTGGTTACTATGGGTGTAAAGGGGGAGTTTCCCTTTTTTCCCGCCTTTTTCCTTCTGGGTGCTCTGCATGCTGCTTGTGATTTACCTCATGACTGTGTTCCTGACTATCTCATCTACTGAGAATAGGAATGTTAAATATATTGATTTAATATAAAACCACAAGCTTTGTGTCAGTCTCTCTGATGTCATTTGGACAGCGCTGTGCAGTTGCCTGACACAGATCCAACAAAACCACTTTCCAGGAATGCCCGAAAAATATGGAGGTGGCCTGAAAAAATATGGCGTCACCTGAATAGAACCCAGACAGGCCATGGCAAGAGTTTAAGGCAAAGCTCTTTAAGTGGGGAAAGGCCAAGAGCCTGCAATGTGACTGTGGTGCAACGGAAACTTTAGGATATTGAATTTGGTAGCTGGAGCAGTAAAGAACACACAGTTGTATTTGGTTAGTTAGTTGCATGAGGCAAGCTACGCTATGATTGGCTGTTGTGGGTGTAAAGGGGCAGTTTCCCTTTCCCCCCGCCTTTTTCTTCTGTGGTGCTCTGTATGCTGTTTGATTTACCTCACGACATTCCTGTGCTCTTGACTAACTGGTCTGCTGTAAATATGAATGTTAAATATACTGATTTATATAAAACGCCAAGTTTTGCGTCAGTGACTCCAGCTTCATTTGGACAGCTGCCACACAATTTCTCGACAAGATCTGATTGCATGCCTGTTCTAAAGCACTCTGCGGATTTTTTCAAAGGCTGTGATGATTGAACGACAGTCTATGAAGACACGGCTTCCTGATGTCTACACCAAAACAATCTGAATGGTGACATTCGGTACAGAGAGGAATTGCTTTTTCACACTGAGCGGGAACATTTACATCACAAAGACACCAGGTGTCTTACAAATCCTTGCTGGGAGAGATCAAGCTCATATCACTCATCCACAATTTACTATGTCACATTCTTTGAGGTTAAAAATCGGGCCAAATATTAGTCGGCACATTAACCCAAAGCCTAAGATACAGCATTGACTTCTCCTCCAATTATTTTAATTCCTCAAGAGCTCAGATGGCAAGGCAACAAGCCCGCTTTTGCTTAACCTAACATCAACATCCTTGTAATGTTAAAGCATCACTCGTGTTCTGTACCCTGCCTTTACAATAAGCATCTGTTTCTTTCATGTGAGAACCGTTTTAACAATGCTAAGAATATATTTTTTTTATGACAGAGTTTTCTGCTTGATGCAAATACCCTATATTTTGGCGCTGAAAATGCCAGGAGGGGAACCTCAAGCTATGCTATCAAATGCATTTCTGTGGGAAGGATTGAGCCTTCTTTTAGAAATCAAAACCAACCCAAAGATGAATAGGAATGCCACAAAGCTGTGGAAAGTCTGAACAAAGATTCTAAAGAGACGTTATTCTTCTGTCACTCACACTTAAACAATGCCAAGAGCTCTTTAAGGGGAAGAGAAAACAAGGCACAATTAAT
Source organism: Pituophis catenifer annectens (assembly GCF_029215685.1). NCBI lineage: Eukaryota > Metazoa > Chordata > Lepidosauria > Squamata > Colubridae > Pituophis > Pituophis catenifer. Next base: position 23,164,378 of record NW_027256891.1, read on the forward strand.
AGAGAAGAATATAGGAAGGTGGGAGTAAGCTACGGCCTTCTCAAAATTCTACATTTCATGTTTCAGCTGCCCACCGATGGCCAACTCCATTCCTTCACCGCCGATGAAACAGTGAGATGTCAGATCACAAAATCTCCTATTCTCACCATTAATTCTTAGAATGATAAAGGGAGCTGCTACAAAGAGAATTTTCACTCTCAGAGTTCCTTGAGGGCAGCCATGAAGAGGAAATTCTTGCTAGAATTCCCATCATTTCCTGGGGCAATGACTTCTGATAGGAATTTGAACTCTTCAGGGACACGATTAAATGGTTTTCAGCAAACCTGCTTGTTTGAGTTGATTGACATCATTAACTGATGAACAGTTGAACATCACAAAGCTAAGGACACCCATAAGGATGTGTATCATCTCCCTATTTGGACAGCCAACATAGTTTATCTACTTGGATGTTGTTGGATATTCTTGCAGGATATTGTACATATAAGCAGCTTTGCCAAGGAAGACAGATGGAGAGGAGATCTGCTTAACTTTGGTGAGATGGTCATAAGGCAGGGGTGAAATGCTCCTGGTTTAGTCCGGTTCACCCGAACCGGTAGTAAAAAGGCTATTGGTTCGCTGAACCAGTAGTAAAAAAAATATATATATAAAAAGTTATGACGATCAGGTGAGCATTTAGCATTTTTTTTACTACTGGTTCTCCAGAACCAGTAGTTAAAAATACTTTAAAAAGTAAAAAAAAAAAAAGTTCTGAAGCTTGTGTGTTGGTCACCTGATCGTTGGAATTTTTTTTTTTTACTTTTTAGGCATCTTTTTACTTTTTTTATTACTGGTTCTCCAGAACCGATAGTAAGAATGCTTTAAAAAAGTAAAAGAAAATGCTCCGACGATCACAGCTGTGCCACGCGATCGTCAGAGGCTTTTTAAAAAAACTTTTAAACGCATTTTTTTTACATACAGCCTATTCGGCTGAATAGGTTTTAAAAAAATGCTTTTAAAAGTAAAAAAAAAAAAAAAAGGCTCCGAAGATTGTGTGCCACAGCTGATCACACACACACACACACACCCATGCGCTTATCCCGTGCTTCCTTCTGGCATGTACTGCGTGCACACGTGTGTGCATTTGTGCCCCTCACATTTGGTGCATGGTGCACACTGCCCATGAGTGTGCGCACCTTGTGTTTAGCACTCAGCATGCATGCACAGCCAAAAAAAACGGTACTAAACCAGTTCAGATTTCAACACTGTCATAAGACAAATGAGTAGCAGAACCACAACATATAAGGACTTACCCCATACACCAGCTCACCCACCATGCCATTCCACATTTTAGTCTCGGGGTCCTTTGCTCCATACTTCCCATCAGGAACAATGGACAGGACATATTTAATCCCGACATGTTTTGCAATTTCGTAAGCGAGATCAACACAATAGCCTTCGTATTTTTCATTCCCTTCCTTCTGGTCAGGAGACTGCTTGCGCATCACGTAAGGGGCTTCCTGGAAAATGACACCAGGAGAAAATAAGTTAGAAGGAGGGGATGCCTTCAAATGCATAAACAGTAGAGTGAATGGGGAGAAATCCCAACCAAAGAAGCTGGAAGAACCTAGAACTAAGAAGAAATTTCCTGGCAGGGAGAACAATTAATCAGTGGAACAGCTTGCCTCTTGAAATTGTGCGTGTTCTATCGCTGGAAGTTTTCATGAAGAGATAGGACAGCCATTTTGTTCAGAATGGCATAAGGTGCTCGAGCAGGGGATTGAATTAAAAGACCTCCTCCAAGGGCCCTTGCAGACCTATGATTTTAATAGCAATAGCACTTAGATTTATATACCGCTTCATAGTACTTTACAGCCCTCTCTAAGCAGTTTACAGAATCAGCATCTTGCCCCCAACAATCTGGGTTCTCATTTTACCGACCTTGGAAGGATGGAAGGCTGGGTCAGACTTGAGCCGGTCAGGATTGAACTCCTGGCAATGGGCAGAGTTAGTCTGCAATACTGCATTCTAACCACAGGGAAGGAAGGAAGGAAGGAAGGAAGGAAGGAAGGAAGGAAGGAAGGGAGGGAGGGAGGGAGGGAGGGAGGGAGGGAGGGAGGGAGGGAGGGAGGGGGCATGGAGGGATGGGAGGGACGGAAGGAAGGAAGGAATGGCAATAATAACAGCACTTAGATTTATATAATGCTTTACAGTGCTTTAACAGCCCTCTCTAAGCGGTTTACAGAGTCAGCCTCTTGCCCCCAACAATCTGGGTCCTCATTTTACCCACTTTGGAAGGATAGAAGGCTTGAGTCAACCTTGAGCCTGGTGAGATTCGAATTGCCAAATTGCAGGCAGCCGGCAGTCAGCAGAAGTAGCCTGCAGTACTGCATTCTAACCATTGCACCACCCCGGCTCATTTAAAGTTATAAGTTCAAACATAAACGAATTAAGGAAAACTTGATCTGCCTGTCAGTTCAGAAAGTAGGCAGAACAATCAAAGTTTGGGAAAATCAAGTGCTGAGCAACCAATCCATATAATTGTTCAGAAAACTACGTAGGTCTGTGTGTCCAGGAAGTCATCAGGAGCTGAATTTGACCCAAAGGTATCAAGGTTAGAAAACAATGTCTAAAGGGAAGTGACAACTTACAAGGATGGTAGTCACCACTATGGTTCTGTTCTCAACTGAGGATGTATCGTTGGAAACAGTAAGATCGATTGCAGGCACAAATCGCTCATATTCATTCCAGTAACCAGCCTATAGTTAAAGAGAGGAAATAGGGAATTTGTGTTATTTATAGGTAGATAGGTACATAGATAGATAGGTAGATTAGAAGAATGATAGATGATAGATAGATAGATAGATAGATAGATAGATAGATAGATAGATAGATAGAGGAAATAAAAGGAAGGAAGGAAGGAAGGAAGGAAGGAAGGAAGGAAGGAAGGAAGGAAGGAAGGAAGGAAGGAAGGAAGGTAGATTGTCCTTGTTTGGTACCAGGTGATGTTTTGAGTTAGCCAAGGAACTGGCAGTTGTAGAATAGTTTGCGCCAACAGAAAAGGCCATTATAAGGAGGAAGAGGAGGAGAAGAAGAAGGAGGAAGAAAGAAAGAAAGAGAAAGAAAGAAAGAAAGAAAGGAAGGAAGGAAGGAAGGAAGGAAGGAAGGAAGGAAGGAAGGAAGGAAGGAAGACAGACAGACAGACAGACAGACAGACAGACAGAAAGACAGACAGACAGACAGACAGAAAGAAAGAAAGAAAGAAAGAAAGAAAGAAAGAAAGAAAGAAAGAAAGAAAGAGAAAGAAAGAAAGAATTGTGGCTTACCTTCCGTGGCCCACCAGGTCTCATTTCATACACATCAATCGTATAATTGGTTCTACGTCCGTAGGTGTCAAACTGGATATTTCCTGTCATTCCTTGAACCTGAACCTTGACAATGATAAAGTTGCAACATAACAAGATACAGAAAGCAGCAAAAAAATTGGCATCTGTGCATTGGTCAGTATGCAAGAACCACGGTTTTATAAAAAAATATTTTTTTTCCCCAGTCAATTCCATCAAAATCAAAGAGCGGGTGGGTTTATCCTTAAGCAAGTCACCAAGGGAATGCAAAGGACATTCTCTTTCAGCTAATTCTGCCAACTCTATTTGCTCCCCCTCCTCCTAAGGATGGGTGTTCTTCTCAGCTGGTGGGGGGGGGCATTTATGAAAGCCCTTAATAAGGAAATATGCCAGCCATCTTCATCGATATCTTTCCAAAGCCAAAATAGGACCTTCTCTTCTCTCTGGTGTTTCTACAGTGCCCGCTAAAGTGCATTTTGAATTTCAGTGCCTCCTCTGCAGTGCAGTTGATATTCTGCATTTTTTTTTTGGTATTCCTCTGTTATATATTTATTAATGCTACCTTATCGCTTCTATTGTCTTCTGGTTGGGATTTTTTTTTTATTTTTTGGAAGGGGAGGAGAAATAAACTTTTTAGTTTATTTATTTCTAAAATAAAGTTTTTAGAAACGTGTACTGGTTCGAGTAACTGCAAAATATAACCCAAAACATTGCATATTAGATAGATCAGTCAAACTAAAATGAATAAATAAGATAGATAAATGAAAAAACTAGAAGAGGAGGCAGGAAGTTCAGAATAAACCTGATCTTTCCTGACTTCCTTTCCAAAGACCTTTCCCACTTAACCAATACAGAGAAGCTGCCATAACTTTAAATCCTTACCATCTTCAATGCTCTCTCGATATCGATTCCTTGGCTCCAAGGCACGGCTGGGTTTGCTAAACAATCTCCAGCACTTCCTCTCCGAGATACATCTACCCGCTGCCTTCGGAGGTACCGGAACGCTTCCGCTATGACAAGGATCGCATCGTGGGTCAACGCGGATGTGTACTAAAAGAGATGTAAAAGAGTCAAGTAAGTGGAGTTCATCCTGTAAATGCTCCAAGTCTTTTTTTTCCCCTCCCTCCTTAAATAACGTTAAGTAATAGAGTTGTGGTGGCGCAGTGATTAGAATGCAATATTGCAGGCTAACTCTGCTCACTGTCAGGAGTTCGAACCTAACTGGCTCAAGGTTAACTCAGCCTTTCATCCTTCCGAGGTCGGTAAAATAAGGGGCAAGATGTCGAGACTGTAAACCACTTAGAGAGTGCTGTAAAGGATGGTGAAGTATATAAGTCTAAGTGCTATTGCTATTGCTAACTGCCCATTGCCAGGAGTTCGATCCTGACCGGCTCAAAGTTGACACAGCCTTCTATCCTTCCGAGGTCAGTAAAATGAGGACCGAGATTGTCAGGGTCAAGATGTTGACACTGCAAACTGCTTAGAGAGTGTGTAAAGCACAGTGAAGTGGTATATAAGTCTAAGTGCTATTGCTATTGCTAACTCTGCCCATTGCCAAGAGTTCAATCCTGACCGGCTCAAAGTTGACACAGCCTTCTATCCTTCCGAGGTCGGTAAAATGAGGACCCAGATTGTTGGAGGCAAGATGCTGACACTGTAAACCGCTTAGAGAGTGCTGTAAAGCATTGTGAAGTAGTATATAAGTTTATTGCTAATATCACAATGCCTGTGTCAGTCGTATAAGGTAGGCCAAAGTAAGAAACAAACACCATATAAGTCAGGACAATTTTCATTGGAACAGAATCTTGCAAGTCTAAAGGTGCTTTCTCCTTTCTTGGTCTTTGTGTGAACTAGGGAGGGGCATACCCAAGGCATTTCTCAAATAACAGCCCCTCTCACCCATTGATTGCCCTGGTTACAACTCTCCCTTCTGTTCTTCAAGGCCAGTCCCTATGCCCTCTAAAAGTAAAGGTAAAGGTTCTCCCGCACATGCGTGCTAGTAGTTTCTGGCTCTATGGGGCAGTGCTCATCTCCGTTTCAAAGCCGAAGAGCCAGTGCTGTCTGAAGACATCTCCGTGGTCATGTGGACAGCATGACTCAACGCCAAAGGTGCATGGAATGCTGTTCCCTTCCCACCAAAGGTGGTCCCTATTTTTCTACTTGCATTTTTTTACATCCTTTCGAACTGCTAGGTTGGCAGAAGCTGGGACAAGTAATGGGAGCTCACCCCATTACGCGGCACTAGGGATTCGAACCGCTGAACTGCCGACCTTCTGATTGACAAGCTCAGCATCTTAGCCACTGAGCCACCGCATCCCTCTATTCCTTCTACAGCTGTTTAATTTTAATTTTTTTTAATTAAAAAAATTCAGAAGACACTTAAGACCTTATGTGTAGTTTGTGTCTTTTCTCAGCTTTTAGCAAAAGGGTGCAGCTGCTTTAAGAGTCGCAGTAGTTTTAATGAGACAACTTAGTAAAAATATCCAGCTGTTTTAACCCATCCTAGGGAAGGTTTCCTGCTTGCCATCTTGGAGCTGAGAAGTGCTCCTTCTGAATCCTTTTTTAAGTGTGCACAGTAAGAAATTACATAATAATAACCCCTTCACATTCCCAGAGTTGTTAAGTATCATTCTGAAATTATTGCTGGAAAAAAAAGGAAAGACAAGATGGAAAAGAATTGTCGTGTCTTTCCAGCTTCTCATCTCCGCTACTTCAAAGCAAAGTGATACACAAGTGTACCAGAAGACAGATTAACCCTTGAGATGGGTAACAATATAAAATTCTATTTTTTTTAAAAAAAGGATTATTTACAAGAAACCCTAACAGACCACAAGAACAGTTTACAAAAAGCCATGGAATGCAAGAGCTGATGCAGCTTTCAATGTTATCCAAATTTACTCTTGAAAAGGAGGTGATACTTCAGAACCTTTAACATTTCTTTAGATTCCTAGTTGCTCTATCACAATAAAATTCAACAAATGCAAGATCACACCTGGAATACTGCATCCAGTTTTGGTCACCACCCTATAAAAAAGACATTGAGACTCTGGAAAGAGTGCAGAGAAGAGCAACCAATATGATTAGGGAACTGTAGGCTAAAACCAGGGTGAAATCCAGCAGGTTCTGACAGATTCTGGAGAACCGATAGTGGAAATTTTGAGTAGTTTGGAGAACCGGTAGTGGAAATTTTGAGTAGTTTGGAGAACCGGTAGCACAAATTTTAAGTAGTTCGGAAAACCGGCAAATGCCACCTCTGGCTGGCCCCAGAGTGGGGTGGGAATGGAGATTTGGCAATATCCTTCCCGCAGGAGTAGGGAGGGAATGGGCATTTTGCAGTATCCTTCCCCTGCCATGCTCACCAAGCCACGCCCACGGAACCAGTAGTAAAAAAAAAAAATGAATTTCACCACTGGCTAAAATATACGATGAACGGTTGCAGGAACTGGGCATGGCTAGTCTAGTGAAGAGAAGGACCAGGGGAGACATGATAGCAGTCTTCCAATATTTGAGAGGTGGCCACAGAGAGGAGGGGGTCAAGCTATTTTCCAAAGCACCCGAAGGCCAGACAAGGAATAATGGATGGAAACTGAACAAGGAGAGATTCAACCTGGAAATAAGGAGACATTTTCTGACAATGAGAGCAATCAACCAATGGAACAGGAGTTGCCTTCGGAAGTTGTGGGAGCTTCATCACTGGAAGCTTTCAGGAAGAGATTCGACTGCCATTTCTCAGAACTGGTGTAGGGTCTCCTGCTTGAGCAGAGGGTTGGACTACATGACCTACAAGATCCCTTCCAACTCTGTTAATCTGTAAATGTTAACACAAGCAATAATGTCTGACACCATTTTCTCTCTTGGTGGGGCATGGGGACGAATTGGTATAGCATCCTCTTTTTGTTTAAAAAAAAATGAATTAACCAACCCAGCTTGTCTGATTTTGAAATCCGAACAACTCTGAAGTATACCTCACTGGGCTACATTTTGTATGAACTGATATACGCCGTTAGCAATAAATCTTTTGGGTTTTTTTTTTAGCCTAAAATATCCTCACAGTATACTTCCACAGTTTTTTTCATGCTGCTCAAAATTACAGTTCTCATCGACTTTATAAATCAGATAAACCTTCCCACTCGTAGGAAGGTAAAAATCTATACATGGGCTTTTTCTTCTTTTTTTTCCCCAAAAAACACCAATGCATCATATTTACTTCAGATAAAATGATAGGAAGCATTCTGAAATTAGAAATTTGTCTCTTTTGCTCAACAAATGGTATTTTAGGGATCAGCATTCTGTAGCTGCACACTGGAATACTGAATCCAGTTTTGCTCGTCATGATGTAAAAAAGACATTGAGACTCTAGAAAGATTGCAGAGAAGAGCAACAAAGAGGATTAGGAGACTGGAGGGTAAAACATATGAAGAACGGTTGCAGGAACTGGGTATGTGTAGTTTAATGAAAAGGAGGACTAGGGGAGACATGATAGAAGTGTTCCAATATCTCAGGGGCTGCCCCAAAGAAGAGGGAGTCAAGCTATTCTCCAAAGCACCTGAGGGCAGGACAAGAAGCAATGGGTGGAAATTAATCAAGGAGAGAAGCAACTTAGAACTAAGGAGAAATTTCCTGACAGTGAGAACAATTAATCAGTGGAACAACTTGCCTCCAGAAGTTGTGGATGCTCCAACATTGGAAGTTTTTAAGAACAGACTGGACAACAATTTGTCTGAAACAGCATAGAGTTTCTGCCTGAACAGAGGGTTGGACTAGAAGATCTCCAAGATCCCTTCCAACTCTTGTTATTCTGTTAAATGAAACCAATCCTTAATTTTCAAGGTAGTCCTTGACGTACAACAGGTCCCTTAGGAATTGTTAGAAGTTACAAGGGACCTTCCAAAACTTACAATCTGGTTCCAAAGTTCTGATAGCGAGGCACATGCGAATGCGTGCGTGCATGCGCGCACTCACACACACGGTTATATGACCACATTTCAGGCACTTGGCACTCAGCCCACTTTTTAAGAACTTTTTTGGTCGGAAAAGATGCTGGCAGATCAGGGGTGGGTTCTAAAAATTTTTACTACCAGTTCTGTGGGCATGGCTTATTTTGTGGGTGTGGCTTGTTGGGGGGGGCGTGGCCAACTTTTTTTTTTTTTTACTTTTAAAAGCTTTTTTTCTACAACCTTAAGAGGTTGCAAAAAAAAATGCTTTTAAAAGCCTCTGACGATCAGGCAACTCAGCTGGGATCGCCAGAGGCTTTTAAAGGCATTTTTTTTTCTTACAACCTCTTCGGCTGAAGAGGTTGTAGAAAAAATGCTTTTAAAAGTCTCTGACGATCCCAGCTGAGCTGCGTGATCATCAGAGGCTTTTTTTTTTTTTTTTACTTTTAAAAGCATTTTTTCAGCCGAAGAGGTTGTAGAAAAAATGCTTTTAAAAGTTAAAAAAAAAAAAAAACCCGCTTCTGATGAGGTGGGTGGGGTAAGCGAGTGGCGACCGGGCCGGGGACCAGTTCAGGGGCATGACCAGCTGATGTTATTACCGGTTCTCTGAACTACTACAAATTTTTACTACTGGTTCTTGCGAACCAGTGCGAACTGGGAGCAACCCATCACTGTGGCAGATGCCTTCTACTGTTGAGCACACAAATCTTCCTAACAGTCCAGCCTAGAGACTGAGCTACAGATTGTCTGTCTGCTTAACCCAGAGATATTTTCCTTCCCCAATTTGCTTCATAACTTCCTATGCCTATATATATATATATATATATATATATATACCGTGTTTCCCCGAAAATAAGACCCTGTCTTATTTATTTATTTTTTTGAACCCCGAAATAAGCACTTTTGCCTTATTTTCGGGGAGGTCTTATTATTTTGGGAGGCATGGAGCAAGATGGGCCTCCCCTTGCTGTCTTACCTGATTTCCAGCCCTGCGTTTAAATATTTTCGGGGAGGGCTTATTTTCGGGGGGAGGCTTGTTTTAGTGCACGCGCTCAAAAGCCCGATTGGGCTTATTATCAGGGGATGTCTTATTTTTGGGAAAACAGGGTATTTGGTTTTAAACCAAAGTCGTTTCCTTGTTTTCAAAACCTGAAGATCATCACCTGTCAGAGAGTTCGCCGTAACATGCACCAAAGTTGAAACGTGTTGCTGGCTATTCTTGCACAAAGAAGTTCAACTGTTTGTTCTCCGATAGATGTCCAATTAAGCATTATATCAACCTGCAATTGTCTTTCTGCAACTGGCCACCCCCCCTCCCCAATTTTCCAATCAGGCTGCCTCAATTATCAGAAAAGCGTCCTGCCATCCCTTCCACATCACACCGAGCGACAAATCTAATTTTCTATTTTATTCGTATGCTGCTAACAAATCCACAAACATGTGAAGCCGTTGTGGGAACGAGAGAGTTGATGAAATATGGAATAAATTAAAACACCCAGGCTCTCATCTCTAGCCAATTTTATTTCCTAATCAAATTTACGTTTTTTTTTTGTTGCTCTGAAGGGTGGGCTTGTCACTTTAATAAACACTTGTTCATGTATTACAAATCCAAAGTGTTTCCCAACGTAAATAGTACCGTCCTCGATTCATGGCTACAATTCAGCCCAAAACTTCTGTTGCTTAAGCGAGAAATTTGTCCAGTGAGTTTTGTCCCATGTTATGATCTTTCTTGACACCGTTGTTAAGTGAATCACTTTGGTTATTAAGTTAGCCACAAGTGAATCTGGCTTCCCCACTGACTGTTGCTTTTTCAGAAGGTCGCAAAAGGGCATCACAATGACCCTGGGACACTACAACTGTCATAAATACAGTAGTGGCCAAAATTGTGGAAACCTTTTGGGAAAAGTGTCTTTTTGAGGTTTGATGGCTAATAACGCCACTTTTTTTGGGGGGGGGGGGAGTTTCAAGATAATCCTATTCCACTGCTGGAATGGCCTGGGAATAGCCCAGACCTTAACCCAATGGAAAATCTATGTGGCCAACTAAAGAAACTGGTTAGTCAGAAACGACCCAGCAATAAAACCCAGTTAATAGAAGCCATCATTCAATCTTGGTTTCACATTATAACAGCTGCAGAACTAAAAGACTTGGTTCACTCCATGGGAAGACGTTGTAAGGCCGTCATTCATGCTAAAGATTACCCAACTAAGTATTAACTGACATGGTGGTAATTTTTGTATATCTTGTTTTTTCTAGGGTGATCATTTTTGTATATCTCATTTTTTCTACGTGTTTCACTTTTCTTCTTTATACTGTAACTCCTATTCTAATAGCAAATCCTTCATAAAAGTTATTGCATTACATTCTTGATTAAATTATCTTTCCATTGATATATAATTTTATGGTACTACTCCATTAAAAAAAAGTGGTATTATTAGCTAGTTTTAGAAAATACAACTTTCCCAAAAACTGACTGTATGAGTCAGTTGCCAAACATTTTAATTTCGATCACATGAACATGGGGATGCTGCAATGGTCATAAGTGTGAAAAACCTTCATAAGTCACTTTTTTCAGTAACTTTGAATGGATATTAACTGAACTGTTGTAAGTTGAGGACTGCCTGTATTTAAAGAGGAAGACTTTCCCCAGAATTTATATGCGATACCATCTTTTTCTTCCTTTTCTCCCCTTTTTGGTGGCTATTTTTGTTCAGGGGTTGGTGATTGACTGCTGTCATTTATTATCTCTACCGTTTATTATTTCCTGTTGGACTGGTGGAAGGTTTTTAAATTGTTCTTTTTATTTTCTGAGTAAGCCGCTGGGAGTCATTTTCATTATGACGGGGCAAAGATATATTTAATAAGTCAATAAGGAAAGACAAAAGCTCTTTCCTAAATTAGCTCTAGTTAACGAGGATTAAGATAGGATTTGGAGCTCTTCTTTATGACAATGTGCAATCAACCTTGGTTCGTTATCAGCTCCGGCCCTACTTTCTTGCGCCTTCTGTAACTTCTTACAGTGTTGGATAGAGACCCAAAAGCACCAGGCTGAAGTCCACCTTGAGCCAGAGAAGCTCATGGGTGACTTAAGCCAGTCTAGGGGTCAGCAACCTTAAACGCTCAAAGAGACACAAAGTTCCTAACTGGAAACCCCGGTTCAATTCTGGAGCTGATCAGAAGTCCAGTTCCCCCATCATAGTCTCCTCCTAGCACGGCGTCCTTTTTCCTCTACCTGTCCTAACTGAAAGCCCTATCAATTGTGCAGCCGACTCGCAACAGGGAGCCACAGCAGAGGGATGAAAGAGCCACATGCGGCTCCAGAGCCCCAGGTTGCTGACTCCTGAGCCAGTCACTCAATCTCAGCCCAACCAACTTCGTAACGTTGTTTGTTACGGAGGAGAAAGAAGTAGAGGGTGACGTGTGTTCTAGTCTTGAACTCCTGAATAAAGGCAGGATACAAACAGAATCAAGAAAGAAGATGTAGAATATTATCAAACATGGACTCTATTTTACCAATGCTTGGGGAAAAAGGAGTGGAGATTAAGAATGTCAATTTGTATTGTTAAGCAAATTAAATACCCAGATAACACAATGTTTATTAAGCACTAAGAAATGTATTTAATAGAAAATTAATAAAAGAAATAAAAGAAATAAGCGAGGAAACGGAGAGTTCTGTCCACAGACAAAAAAACACACCAGAACACAAAGCGCACCATCCCCAGTTAAGCAGCTGATAAAATGTAAGAATTGCTCACTCGGTCTGGTCTAATGCATGTTGGATTTTACGCATCATTGCTTTTTCAGGTTACCGTTGTTATGAAGCTGCCTGCTGGCATCCCAGCTTGACAGATGTGGCCAGAGGGAAGATGTCATGCTGTTCTTCTTTATCAAGAAGAATAATTTGGATTTCTCTCATCCATTTGGCCTCCCTGACACTTGTGTTATTTTGTTTTGTCAAAACAAAGGTCAAACATCCATGTCTATGGAGATTCTCAGTCATCCATGGTTGGCCCAAAGGTGCATTTTTTCCAAAGGCAACTGGACAAGCTTTCTTTTCCTTGAAGATGTTTCGCTTGTCATCCCAGAAGCTTCTTCGGTTCTGAACTGAGGAAGCTTTTTGAATGAGAAGTGAAATGTTTTCAAGGAAAAACAAAGGAAGTCCAGTTGCCTTTGGAAAAAGCATCTTTGGGTCACCATCCATGGATGGATGGATGGATGGATGGATGGATGGATGGATGGATGGATAGATGGAAGGAGGGAGGGAGGGATTTATACCATATCTTCCTATGTTAGTGAACATATCAGCTCCCCAACTTCGTAAAGCAGTTAAAAATCAATCCACAGTTGTCTTCCTTTCTGTTGCTTTGGAAGAGAATTCCTAAACAAAGCTATCAGTCCATCAACTCCACCCTATTTTCTTCCAGCTGACCCATGAAGAATGCATCTTACAAGCTATCACTGGAGTAACTCATAGAATAGCAAAAAAATTCCTGCTCCATCAGTTCTTCCCCCTTCCTGCCCATGGCAACTCAAGAGCAGACCAGAAATGCTTTGTGAGTTGACAGTCTGATTCACTACATCACAATAGGTTTTGATTGACTCAAGTCATTGCAGTTGGTAAACCAAAGTTTAAGACTTATCAGAGGATATAGAACTAGAGAGGAGGAGTCTTGTCTTCAACTAGAACTAGATTAGTTGTTCAAAGCAAATAACAGTTTATCGCTCAACCCACAGCATCCATAGGTGAGCTAACATCAAACAAGACTCAACAAATCTATGCTTTCTGTAAATGGCGGTCCTTTCCTTTCCTACCTCTACCCCACCTCCTTTCCAATAGTCTGCAAACTTACCTTTAATGGAGAATTTTTAGCTTCAGGGAATTCCCTTTCATCAAGTCTCACCCAACGCTGCATAAATTGTTGGACCAATGGGTTGTCATTATTAATAATCTGAAATCCGGTTATGTTGGCCCCAGCCTGGACCACTCTCTCCACCGAGATGTCTGTAAAACCCTTGAAAGAGAACGGAAACATTTGAGGGGTTGATGTCAGCTTAGAAGCAGTCAAACACACAGTCCCTGACCTTGGGGAAAAAAAAAACACAGATTTAAATGGGCTGTTCATTTGCTGAGTCCAGTTGGTGGGTTCCCATTCTGATAAAATCATGTGGTAAGGAGGCATTTTGCTTTTGAAATGTGGTGTTGAAGAGAAGAATCTTGAGAGTCTCTTGGACTGAAAGGATATCCAATCAGTCGATCCTAAAGAAAATCAACCTTTGGAACAAGGGTGGGATTCTACCGGATTGGAACAGTTCGGGCGAACCGATAGCACCGACGATCAGCTGGGAGTGAACCAGTTTGCTCTCACTATCAGGTCAGCCTGCCCACCCACCCCTGTGCTTTACTTACCTTTATTTTCTCAGCTGATTGGCGCGGCAGAGCGGATTGCCGTGCCTCAGCTGTGTTAGTTGACATAGTGACGTTTTTTTTTGCTATCCCCAGCCTCCAGAGACTCCTAGGGGGTGGGGAAGGCTGTTTTCGCCCTCCCCAGATGCATAGAAAGGATCTGGCGCGGGGCGGGGTGCATAGAGTTATGGGTGTGGGCACGCACATGCACGAACCTCCCCTGCCCTCCTCCTGGTACGCGATGGCAAAAAGGTTAGCCATCACTGATCTAAATTCTCAAACTGCACAGACCCACAAAGTTTGTTAGGGTTTGGCACACACACACACACATAACAAGAAAGGCCTCTGAAAGTGTACTTAAATGTATCAGAATGCAAATTACATTAAAAAAAAAAGACATCAGTTGCAAGCTTTTAAATAAGTGGCCCATTATTATCACTTCTCTTCACAATCAGCTTTAGGTCTATGGCCAAAATTGGAGATGTGAGTTGTTTAAATAGGCAATTTGACTAGATAGAATTACGGATTAACTCTGACTTTTTATCACAAAAGTATAAAGTAACTAAGCTTTGTGCTGTATTTCCCAAGAGTCAGTTTTGTATTATGAAAAAGAGATTTGGATTATCAAACGGTATGATTAGAGAGCAAATACAAATGATACAGTTTGGTTTCAATGATTAAAATAAGAAAAGCCCCTTTCAATGTATTTACTAAGTATTTTGGAAATTGGTGCATGGCCTGGTTTAGAAGCCATGAACTGAAAAATCGTTTCTCACCGTGTACTTTGGATAGATTCTAATGGGAACTTCAGAATCTCTGTTTAAATGTTAGAGCTGCTTGTCATGTGTTAAATCTTCACATCTTCCTTTTTGGATTTAATTTTCAATGCTGGTTAGTAAAGCCCCAAATAACTCAGTTTTTTTTTTTAAAGGGCCAATTCTTATGTTATCACCTTTCTCTGGTGAACAACAGAGGTCCTGAACACTCCAGGTTGACCTTATTCAGTTTCTCATTCTATCACTTCTTGGGTTATGTTTTGTTTTTATTAGGATAGGATAGGATAGGATAGGATAGGATAGGATAGGATAGGATAGGATAGGATAGGATAGGATAGGATAGGATAGGATAGAATAGAATAGAATAGAATAGAATCTGGAATAGAATAGAAACTGGAATAAATAGAGAATAGAATAAGGAGAGGAGAGGAGAGGAGAGGAGAGGAGAGGAGAGGAGACGAGAGGAGACGAGAGGATAATGGAGAGGAGAGGAGAGGAATAGAAATAGGAATACGCATAGAGTAGAGTAGAGTAGAGTAGAGTAGAGTAGAGTAGAATAGAATAGAATAGAATAGAATAGAATAGAATAGAATAGAATAGAATAGAATAGAATAGAATAGAATAGAATAGAATTAGAGGAGAGGAGAGGAGAGGAGAAGAGTATAGTAAAAACAGAAGTAGAGCAGAGCAGAGCAGAACAGAAGTGTTTATTGTATGTCTCTATAAGCATTTTTTGCAAACAATGTCCCCTTATATTTCTAATTATTTTAACCACTATTTACTCTCTCTATGTTGCTTTCCCCCAATAAATATGCACATCAATATGTCTAATTTTGTTCTCATTTTGGGGTATGTACATGTGGGCATCTCTATGAAAAATTTGGAAACATATGATCATATCAAAGGATCAATGCCTTTTACTGTTTGTGAGATTTGGGGGGAAAAGCAAATTAGGCAGGTATATATTAAGAATAAGAATAACTGGATTTCTAATTTGGACATGTATATGTATAGAAAACTTACCAGGTTAGCAAGCATATAGTGGTAACTTCTGGAATTTTTACTGAGGGCTGCCACCTGCATAAAAGGAGAAGGAGAAAAAAGATGAAGTGCTTAGTAGAAATAAAACCCTTTTCCATTTCAAGGGAAAGATTTTTTTTTAAAAAAAAATGTTGATTTGGGATGTTTACACGGATTTGATTACTGAAGTTCACAAACTGGAAAATGCCCATAGCCAAGGAGAGTTTCCATGCATATTCCACGTTCAAATTAAGTCTTTTGTAAAGGAACACATCCAATGGTGAAAGTGTTCTTATTGTGACGGAGAGCTGGGATGCCACGATCTTCTTGAAATGCTTAGCCCTAAAGATAGTCCTCGGCTTACAACAATTCATTTTAGTGACCATTTTTCACACTTATGACCATTGCGGCATCCCCATGGTCATGTGATCAAAATTCAGGTGTTGGATGGACTCATATTTATGATGGTTGCAGTGTCCTTGGGGTCATGAGGTCATTGGCTTGTCAAAGGGACCCTTTTGGGACCCTCTGACAAGCCAAGTCAATGGGGGAGGCAGATTCACTTAACAACTGTGGCAAGAAAGGTCATAAGATGGGACAAAACACACTTAACACCACATAAACTAAATCAAATAGATGGTAAATATACAAGTATTTGTTGGAGGTGCAAGAAAGAGGTTGGAACATATAAACACATGTGGTGGGATTGTGACAGTGCACAAAAAATATGGGACATGGTGTTTAGAGAAATTAGAGCACTTTTGAATGTAAATTTAGATATGCCACCGAGAATTGCATTATTGTTGCTGGTGGAACAATGGGATATAAATGAAATAAAAAAAAAGAAATGATTGTAAATTTGATAATGGCAGCTAGATTAGTGATAGCTAAATACTGGGGACGAAATTGGGATATTCAAAGAAATGAATGGTAGAAGGAAATTTGGATATGGCAACAAATGATAAATTAACAACAGAAATTACATTTTAAAAAAGGATGATTAAAACAAACAATTATAATGAGATATGGGGGGAATCATTGTTGGTGGAAGGCAAAGGAATAAACCTACTCAAGAATATATGCTGTTTTGAGGGGATAAGGGCACAATTAGAATATATTGTATATTTTTTAGCTGTTATAGAAGAAGAAATATAAGGGGGGGGAAATGATCTCCGGGGGTGGGGGTGCACTGTATTATTTGTATTTTTTTCTTTTTTTTTTTTGTATTTAGATGTATATGTATATGTTCGTATTGTCTGCATTTCTTGTATTTAAAATAAATTTAAAAAAAAAAAAGAGGAAACCTATAACTTAATTTTGCAAGGTTTTCTGTCCATAACATGAACTTCTGCATTCATGGAAGGTAAAGTCTATATACCAAACAAGCTATTTTTCTGTTGTGCATCTAAGGACCACAATTCTTCTCACCAGGCTGCTGTGTGTACACAGGCTGAGAGCAACTTCACAAATGGATTGCCACTAATTTAAAACCAGGAATATTTTTGTTAGGGATTTTACCTGAAATTAATAGTAAAGGGAATGCATATTTAATTCTTCATGTATTAACTGCAGCTAGAATTGTATTTGCACAAAACTGGAAAAGTGAAGAGATCCCGACTGACGAGAATATGATTAGGAAAATATTAGAATGTGCAGAAATGAACAGATTAACGCTTGCAATTAAAGAGAAAGAACAAACTGAATATTATATGACCTGGGAATTATTTTATCGATGGTTAGAGAATAAAAATGGAAGTTAAAAACAAAAGAAAGAGGTTAGTGAAATGTAGAAAATGTGTTAAAACAGAGATGTAAACAATATGATTGTTATTATTATGACTATTAGGATTATTACATTTAATATTATTATGATATTCTTATCAGAATATATGTAAAGAGGGAAAAATGAGCATATTTATTATGCTCCATATTATTACTGTAAGGTCAGAGAAATATTATCAATGCAATGAATGCTGTTGTAAATTTTGATGGTTATTGTACAGAGATATTTGTATCCAGATGACGCACTGTTGAATGGAAGATGGAATGTTCATATTTTTTTAAAAAATAAACAACAACAACAAATGGATTGCCATTATTGGATGGCACTGACCCACAAGTTGTTGCATTGTACACTAATGGCCCACAAAATCATCTCAACATTTGTATTCATGCTTTCCCAGTGCAGGATATTGGATTATCAGGCAAACGTTAGAAGAATTTGCTTCAAATGCGTCTAGTATTGCTGGAGGCTGATAATATGAAACAGCACGAGGATGCGAGACGTGTGAGGTATCCATGGAGAAATTTCTATGAGTTGCTAAGGAATGAGACGTGTTGTTAAGAACTTTAAATACAACTGTTCACTTTTTCCTGAAATGTGGCCTCTGGCACACAGACGCTGTCATCTCAGCAATCAATCTTGGGTGATTTTTGACAAAAAAAGAAAAGTTAAACCATAAACTTTAGTGAGATAAAATATTGTACTGAATTTTGCTTTAACTCAGCCTTGCCGACTCTGTGGTTATCAGAGGTGCTGGATTAAATTTTCCCTGAGAGAGAGAGAGAGGTGTAGTGGTTAAGGCATCTCTCTCATCTCCTCTCTCTCTTTCTTCTCTCTTCTCCTGTCTCTTCTCTCTCTTTCTTCTTCTTCTTTTTTTTTTTTAATTTGATTTATATGCTGCCCTTCTCCGAAGACTCAGGGCGGCTTACAATGCGCTAAGCAATAGCCTTCATTCTTTTGTATATTTATACAAAGTCAGTTTATTGCCCCCACAAACTAGGTCCTCATTTCACCTACCTTAGAAAGGATGGAAGGTTGAGTCAACCTTGAGCCTTGGCGAGATTCGAACCTGCAGTAATTGCAGGCATCTGGTCTTAATAACCAGCTTAATAACAGGGTGGCTTAGACCACTGTACTACCAAGGCTCTCTCTTCTCCTCTCTCTTCTCCTCTCTCTTTCTTCTCCCTTCTCCTCTCTCTCTTCTTTTCTCTCTCTTCTCCTCTCTCTCTTTCTTCTCCCTCCCTTTCTCTTCTCTTCTCTTCTCTTCTCTTCTCTTCTCTTCTCTTCTCTTCTCTTCTCTTCTCTTCTCTTCTCTTTCCTCTCTCCTCTTTTCTCCCCCCGTCTCTCTTTAAATTTCAAATTAAAAAAAGGACAGCTGGGAGCAGGAAGTCGAACCAGAATGATGGAAATGGATGTCAGAAATCGGGTTCGGTTTGATAAATGGGAGAAAGAGCTTCTCAAAACCTGATTTTCAATCCGAGGGAGAAAATGCTCCCCCCCCTCACCCGAGCTTCTGCATCTCCAAAAATTATCCTTCATGTGTCATTCTCCTGCCGAGAGTAAGTGGGAGCAATTTCTTTCTTTCTTTCTTTCTTTTTTTTTGCAGCTGGTCTTTGAATGCTTGCTACCCACACACAGATTTGCAGCTTCCCCCTTCTTGCTTGCCCTAAAGTTCAGTCACTCCTGTGGGCGAATGGAAAGCAGGCCATTAATTACTTCTCTCTGGCCAGCCTGCCTTGGGGTGGGGGATGGGGGTGGGGAGAGATTTCTGGATCTGCAGCAGATATGAAAGTTGATGAGAAAAAGAGCAGCTCCGTTGGGCCAGAAGAATGCCCCCCCCCCAAAAAAAACCACCCAAAACTTTAGGGCAGGCAAACCTCAAGGTGGACTTGAAGGAACAGAAAAGATAGTCCTGTTGGGAGAAATATCCATCTGGTTCAGTTCCAAGCTGGGAGAAAGACACTGGAAACATGGAAGCTGATTGGAAAGATGGTTTAATAATGAAGCAGAACCACATGGGTTCTGGCGTAGCTGACCACATGGAGCTGAGAGTTAAGAGGCTTTTATACCTTCTCTTGGGCTTTGCACTTGAGCTTCCTGTTCCTGTGCAAGAACGTATATTCTATTGGTTGTTGTAGGGGTTATGTAGTGACTAAGACGCTGAGCTTGTTGATCGAAAGGTTGGCGGTTCAGAGGTTCGAATCCCTAGTGCCGCGTAACGGGGTGAGCTCCCGTTACTTGTCCCAGCTTCTGCCAACCTAGCAGTTCGAAAGCACGTAAAAAAGGCAAGTAGAAAAATAGTGGTGGGAAGGTAACAGCGCTCCGGGCGCCTTTGGCATTGAGTCATGCCGGTGACATGACCACGGAGACGTCTTCGGACAGTGCTGGCTCTTCGGCTTTGAAACGGAGATGAGCACTGCCCCACAGAGTCGAGGGCTTATTTTAGCGCATGCTCTCAAAAGCCCGATTGGGCTTATTATCCGGGGATGTCTTATTTTTGGGGAAACAAGGTAGTCAGCTCTGGCGTACAGTGGGGCACACAACTCACCTAACTGCCATTTTGCTTAGTGACAGAAACGTGGGGCTCAGCTGCAGTCGTAAGTCCAGGACTACCCCTATCCCTTTAGTCTGCCTATCCCATCGACTTCCTTTCCTGCCACAGATCAGCTCATCTCAAACCCCACCTCGTTGGATTCACATCACATGGCTCCCGACACTTTGCAGAGCTTCTGCGAAAACTAATAGATTTCCAGCAGAGATTCAAAGGGTTTGCGCGCAGGATGAAACCGCCCGGCTGCCGCGTGAGAAAATGCAGCATTTTCAGGAGATGCACAACCCGTTATTTTATTTTATTTTATTTCTTCAAACAGAACTCCGAGTTTAATGGAACCCAAAAATAGTGCTTTTTTAAAAAAATCAGCCCATCCTTCTTAGCTTAAGGCGAATGGCATGTAAGTCATCAAAAAATATTTTGAGGATCTGAAGGTTGAACGCGAGGCAGGCTTATCACAACCAATCAAGCACAGTGGCATCAGGCCTTCGGGAGCAAATGAATGTAATAATAATTTAATCAGGCCTTCCCTCAGAACAGAAACACAGAGCAGAATGCATACGTCGCTTCATCTGTTTGTACCTTCTCGTTTTTAACTGCAGAACTGCAGAAAAAAAAAACAACAACTGCTACCAACCTGCCTTCCATTAAGGACCTGTATACTGCACGAGTTCAAAAAGAGGGCTGTGAAAATATCTACAGACCCCTCGCATCCTGGACATAAACTGTTTCAACTCCTATCCTCAAAACGACGCTATAGAGCATTGCACACCAAGACAACTAGACACAAGGACAGTTTTTTCCCCAAATGCCATCACTCTGCTAAACAAATAATTCCCTCAACACTGTCAAACTATTCACTAAGGCTGCATTAATCCTCTCATCGTTCTTATCACCCATCTCCTCCCACTTACGACTGCATGACTGTAACCTTGTTGCTGGTATCCTTACGATTTAGATAGACTGTTTTCTAATAAGTTTTGATTGCTTATTTGTTCCCTATGACTATCATTAAGTGTTGTACCTTATGATTCTTGACGAACATATTTTTTCTTTTATGTACACTGAGAGTGTATGCACCAAGACAAATTCTTTGTGTGTCCAATCGCACTTGGCCAATAAAGAATTCTATTCTATTCTATTCTATTCTATTCTATTCTATTCTATTCTATTCTATTCTATTCTATTCTATTCTATTCTATTCTATTCCATCCCATCCCATCCCATCCCATATTCTATTCTATTCTATTCTATTCTATTCTATTCTATTCTATTCTATTCTATTCTATTCTATTCTATTCTATTCTCTATTCCATTCCATTCTTTATTCCATTTCATATTCTATTCTATCCTATCCTATCCTATCCTATCCTATCCTATCCTATCCTATCCTATCCTATCCTATCCTATCCTATCCTATTCTATTCTATTCCATTCCATTCCATTCCATTCCATTCCATTCCATTCTCTATTCTATTCTATTCTATTCTATTCTATTCTATTCTATTCTATTCTATTCTATTCCATTCCATTCCATTCCATTCCATTCCATTCCATCCCATCCCATATTCTATTCTATTCTATTCTATTCTATTCTATTCTATTCTATTCTATTCTATTCTATTCTATTCTATTCTATTCTATTCTATTCTATTCCATTCCATTCTATTTTAAACAAGGAGAAGGACCATCGCCTTCCTTTAGCAAACAGCCTTAAAATACGATACTGTAGTAAGCAAAATTTAAGGAATTACTGCTAGGGATCACAGAAATTGCTGTGGGGATTACTAGATCCACATCCGTTCTGTATGATGTAGACCCGTGTTTCTCAACCTTGGGAATTTTAAGATGTGGGGACTTCAACTCCCAGAATTCCCCAGCCAGCAATCCTCCCAGCAGGAGAATTCTGGGAATAGAAACCTTCCCATCTTAAAGGTCCTAAAGTTGAGAAACCCAAAGATAGACCAAATATGCACAATCGCTAACAACTGCTAACTTTTAGCAGTCCATCTCCAGAAGAAATAATATCTTGGGCCCGGTAATAATTATTTTCTTTCTTTTTCTTTCTTTTTTTTTTTTTTTGGGAACCTTATTGCTTACCGCAAAATGTAAACCAGGCACCCGTGTTACTGAAGGAGATTAATCCTAAAGCTTAATTGGAAACCGAAGGCTGTCAGAATCATTCCTTCCAATTTATTTATAACGGAGAAGACTCGCTGATCATTGCCCCCAGTCAATTACATCACGGACTTAAAAATGAATTTTCTAATATTAGATGAAGTTCCAGGCGGCGGTCTTCCTCAGAACGAAGGTTCCACTGAGCAAAATCGATGCAGTTAGGCTGTCCGTATTTTTCGTCTAGATAATTCCAAGCCGTAAAGCTGGTTTATTTATAACTGCAGCGTGCTTGGCGCTTCACAAAAACAGTAGGGACAGGCCCCCTATGCAGTGGGTTTATAAAATATTTAAGCGATCCATAAATAATGTTTATACCCATTTGCAACCTAGAATATTTAAACTTTTTGTAAATAATTTCCATCCAATGACAGCGGAGCTTGCCAGCGAGCTGATTTTTTTTTTAAAAAAAATGGGGTTGTTTCAGTGGTGGGTTTCAATTTTTTTTTTTTACTACCGGTTCTGTGGGTGTGGCTTGGTGGGTGGGTGTGGTGTGCCTTGGTGGGCGTGGCTTGGTGGGTGTGGCAGGGGAAGGATACTGCAAAATCTCCATTCCCACCCCACTCCTGGGAGAAGGATATTGCAAAATCTCCATTCCTATCCTATTTCCTGGGGTAAAATCCCCATTCCCACCCCACTCCTGGGAGAAGATATTGCAAAATCCCCATTCCCTCCCCACTCTTGGGGGAAGAGTATTGCAAAATCTCCATTCCCACCGCACTCTGGGGCCAGCCAGAGGTGGTATTTGCCGGTTCTCCGAACTACTCAAAATTTCTGCTACCGGTTCTCCAGAACCTGCCAGAACCTGCTGCATTCCACCCCTGCCTTTAAAGCTCTTTGTGGCATAGGTCCAGGATATCTGCTGGGCGGCAACTAGAGGCTCAGAGGTTAAGACACTGAGGTTGTCCGCTGGAAAGCCGGCAGCCCAAGTTCAAGACTCAGGTGCCACACCACAGGGTGAGCTCCCATCCTTACCTCAGCTCCTGCCAAACTAGCAGTTCAAAAGCATGCCAATGTGAGTAGATAAATAGGTACCTCTTTGGGTGTGGAGATAACTTAAGAGCTCCATGACATGCCGAAATTCTATTCTATTCTATTCTATTCTATTCTATTCTATTCTATTCTATTCTATTCTATTCTATTCTACTCTACTCTACTCTACTCTACTCTACTCTACTCTACTCTACTCTACTCTATTCTATTCTATTCTATTCTATTCTATTCTATTCTATTCTATTCTATTCTTTCAATAAAGACATGCGAAACATGAAGTGAAGCAACAACAAATGTCTCTCAAAACAGCAACTCCACCGACTCTTTTGAGGAGGACCTGGAACATCTAATAAAAGGCGCAGGACATTCCTTCCCTCATCCAGATGGCCTTCCCTAAGACAGTGGGCAACATTCATCCTAAGGAGGTATGCAAGAAATATGCCCAGCAGGAAGCAAACCCACAGCTGGTCCTCACCTGTTCCAAAATGACGTTTATCCTTTCCACTTCGCAATCGATCAAGTACTTCTTCTCTTGCCGCTTGTCCATTTCTTCGATGATTGCCTTAAACTCCTGAACATCTTTGATGCTTCCCACCGATCGGGCCGTCACTTGCCAATTATTTTGCACAGCAGCTTCCATAATTGCTTGGAGGATGGAAAAACCTAAGGCAAATGAAAACAAAGAGGATGAGAGGAGTTACAAGAAATGAAAACTCAAGTTTTGGGTTTTAAAGAAGCTCTTGTTTAGAAGTTTGATCGCCACGAAACAAAGGCCTAGGCTGGGGAGTTAAAAATAATCCCCTCCCCCAGTTGAAAGCTGAACACCAGTGACCTGAGTAGTAAAACAGTAGTAAAGCAAAGCACAAACAGCAAGACAGACTTGATAAGCATCCGAGTCTTAATTTTTTGATAGCAACTACCAGGACAGCATAGGAGTAGGTGACTGCATGTTCTCCAGATAGCAATAGCCCTTATATACTGCTTCACAGTGCTTCACAGCCCTCTCTAAGCGGTTTACAGAGTCAGCATACTGCCCCCAACAATCTGGGTCCTCATTTTATCGACCTCGGAAGGATGGAAGGCTGAGTCAAACTTGAACCGGTCAAGATCGAACTGCCTGCAGTGGGCAGAGTTAGTCTGCAATACTGCATTCTAATCACTGGGAAGGGAGGGAGGGTAGGAGAAAGGAAGGAAGGAAGGAAGGAAGGAAGGAAGGAAGGAAGGAAGGAAGGAAGGAAGGAAGGAAGGAAGGGCAATAGCAATAGCACTTAGACTTATATACCGCTTCATAGTGCTTTACAGCCCTCTCTAAGCAGTTTACAGAATCAGCCTATTCCCCCCAACAATCTGGGTCCTCATTTTATCAGCCTCAGGAGGATGGAAGGATCAGTCAACCCTGAGTTGGTCAGGATTGAACATTTGGCAGTAGGCAGAGTTAACTTGCAATACTGCATTCTAACTACTGCATCACCAAGCAGTGGTGGACACCAACTTCACAGTCCCTTACCATTGAATCACACTATGGGAATTAAAGCCTCACATGTCTGGGGGAAACAAAGATGCTTTAATTCAATATTTATCCAGACCTACCCTTCCATCACAGTCCTAGGTTACCCGATTTCCAAAACTGGAGCAGAACGACAGCCAGTGAAAGGTTTTAAAATGGCACAGACTACATTCCCAGATATAGGAAAATGCCAATTAAGTTATTACGGTGAATATCCAAGGCGCAAAATAAGGGGCCTGTGCTTTTACCGAGATTCTTTTTTTTTTTTTAATTTCATGTGGTGTGTTTTTTAAAAAAAGTAATCATATTAAATAACACTTGTAAAGCTCCCATTAAGGTAATATCGACTCATTTAGCCGTTTCAACAGAGCAGAAAGGAAGCGGGGAAAGAACAAAGCGGGTCACAGTGGGAAGTTTATGCTTGCAAGTGGGCAATTCACTTGCCATGAACAATGGAGGCTGGGATTTAAGCAGACTGAGTCAAACTCCAGAGAGATGACTGCAGAGCAACTGGGAAAGTGTAATTTCTCCCTTGAAGGCTATCTATGAAGCTTCCTTCCTTCCTTCCTTCCTTCCTTCCTTCCTTCCTTCCTTCCTTCCTTTTTCTTCTTCTTCTGCAGAGCAACTGGGAAAGGGTAATTTCTCCCTTGAAGACTATCTATGAAGCTTCCTTCCTTCCTTCCTTCCTTCCTTCCTTCCTTCCTTCCTTCCTTCCTTCCTTCCTTCCTTTTTCTTCTTCTTCTGCAGAGCAACTGGGAAAGGGTAATTTCTCCCTTGAAGGCTATCTATGAAGCTTCCTTCCTTCCTTCCTTCCTTCCTTCCTTCCTTCCTTCCTTCCTTCCTTCCTTCCTTCCTTCCTTCCTTCCTTCCTTTTTCTTCTTCTGCAGAGCAACTGGGAAAGTGTAATTATTCCCTTGAAGGCTATCTATGAAGCTTCCTTCCTTCCTTCCTTCCTTCCTTCCTTCCTTCCTTCCTTCCTTCCTTCCTTCCTTCCTTTTTCTTCTTCTTCTGCAGAGCAACTGGGAAAGTGTAATTATTCCCTTGAAGGCTATCTATGAACCCTTCCTTCCTTCCTTCCTTCCTTCCTTCCTTCCTTCCTTCCTTCCTTCCTTTTTCTTCTTCTGCAGACCAACTGGGAAAGTGTAATTTCTCCCTTGAAGGCTATCTATGAACCTTCCTTCCTTCCTTCCTTCCTTCCTTCCTTCCTTCCTTCCTTCCTTCCTTCCTTCCTTCCTTCTCCTTCTTCTTCTGCAGAGCATCTGGGAAAGTGTAATTTTTCCCTTGAAGGCTATCTATAAATCAATCTTTCTTTCTTTCTTTCTTTCACTTGCTTTTGTGCTCTTAAAAGGACATGGTGGCTCAGTGGCTAAGATGTTGTGCTTGTTGATCGAAAGGTTGGCAGTTCAGCGGTTCGAATCCTTAGTGCCACGTAATGGGTGAGCTCCAGTTCCTTGTCCCAGTTTCTGCCTACCTAGCAGTTCAAAAACACATAAAAATGCAAGTAGAAAAATAGGGACCACCTTTGGTGGGAAGGTAACAGTGTTCTGTGCGCCTTTGGCGTTTAGTCATGCTGGCCACATGACCACGGAGACATCTTCGGACAGCGCTGGCTCTTTGGCTTTGAAATGGAGATGAGCACCGCCCCCTAGAGTCAGGAACGACTAGCACATATGTCCGAGGGGAACCTTTACCTTTACCTTTACTTGGTGCCCTTTGCAAAAGAGATCCAATCCCCAGCTCTTTGAAGCACAGCCTATTTTAAATTATAACTTTTGAGCCGGGTTTTCAGGCTCCCTTAACGATGCCTTGACTTTTGCATTTCAGTGGTTCTTAGATCTTCGCGAGTTGCACTTTATTACCTCACAATTAATACATGTTGTGCATGGGAATAGAGCCTGTCTTCCTCACACTCTCCAGAGACGGGTAAAACAGAAGATTTACATATGTATAATACAATGAATCCCAGTCTTCCTTAACATCGTATTTTACAAAGATGGCTGTGATGGGTGAGACAACATTACAATTCCGCTACTTGTCAGAGAAAAAAGTAGATACAAGGCTTGGTTACTCATCAGCTTACAAATGACTCATTTGATAGTTGAAAACTCCAAGTGCAATTAAAGTAAAAATTTACATCTTTTTTTTTTAAACTAAAGGGAGAACAATTGCTGCTTTACTACGTGTGCTTTAAAAGTGTCGAATGTTGTACTTCCGTTGTCCTTAAGACAACCTGCAAATGAAGTTGAAGGCCCATGATTCTTAAAAATAGAGAGACACGATCACCCGAAAAACTCTAGATTTCTATGCAAATGTTCCTGAAAGCTTTGGATTTAAACAGAAGAGTCCTCCATAAAAATTTAGAGCAGTGATGGCGAACCTTTTCGGCACTGAGAGCCGAAAAGGGAGCGTGCGCGTGGCACCGAGTGCTGAAAAGGGAGCACTGTGCATGTGCTCGTCAGGGCCGCGACCAGAAAGAGGAGCTGCCAGGGGGCATGTTCACCAGTGGTGGATTTCAAAAAATTTTACTACCGGTTCTGTGGGTGTGGCTTGGTGGGCGTGGCAGGGGAAGGATACTGTAAAATCTCCATTCCATCCCCAATCCCCCCCCATAGGAAATACTGTAAAAGAGGAGCAAACAGGGAGTGGGCTTTTGCAGGAAACAACTCATTCGTTCCGTGACTCTGAGAGACTCTGTGCCAAGTTTTGCCTTGTTCTGCAGTTGGAAACAAGTTAGTGGCAGCTTGCCAAGCGAGATAAAGTCTGTGTTGATAAATATTCCTTTGAAAAATGGTTTGCTGACTGTGAATGAAAGGAATTCACAGTCGTGTAAATAAAAGAGGTTTTGCTGGGATGAATTCCTGCCTCCTGCTTGTTAAGGGAGCCTAGGCCAAAACAGCTAGGGATTACGGGGTCATTAAAAGAAGAAGATGATGATTGTTAACCATCACGCGTAAAACTGCCCATTTCATGGACAAAAGAAGAGCTGCTAAGCTGAGCATTTAAAACCACATCCTTGGCTCATCAACAGTCCCGCAAGCCTTTGACTTGTCTTAGGTACATGATAAACAGAAACAACCTGAGCTCTCTAGCTGCAAATGGGGGAACAAAATAAATAAATACCACATCTGATCTACTATTTCAAGCCCTTTCCTTTGAGACCAAATTGTCCTCCAGGAAGATCTAGCTTAGATGAAAAAAAGAGAGCCTCACACCTGGTTTAGTCACACCCCCAAAGCGTGTAAACACCAGTCTTTTTCAAAAGCCGAAACGGGAGAGAGAGAGAATACACCTTCTACGGAAGACTCTCGGTTCTTAGCTTCTTATTCTCCCTCTGGCAGGGATGGGCCAAATAAACGCGCACAAGCACATAAAGCTCAGAAACCATGCTTGATGAGAGATCAGGGAGCGGCCTACTGAAGGCAATCGAGCAAATGAAGGAGCCAGCAAAAGCTTTCCATGGAATGGCTACAGTGACACATATCTGCAGTGAGATGCACATTTTTATGACAGGCCCTGGGTCTGTTCCCAGAGAACCTCATGTAGATTAGGCCTTTTCTGCCTAACCTTCCTCCACTTCCAACATATTTCCGCTGCCCATAATGGAGAGAGAGAGGAGGAAGGGCTCCAAACAGAAAGACATGGATATTATTCTTGTTTGAAGCTTGTTTGAAGACAGGGAAGATATACATACAGCTACCCTCTTAGGTTCAATAACATCTACTTGTTCAGGAGCAGCCAAGTTGAAGGACAATTCCACTTTTTGTCACAAGTTGATGTGCCTCCAGCAAAATAGAAGGAACTGTCTGTTTTCTTGAGATAATGTATCTCATTCTGTCAGGCGCTGGCCAAATCCTGATGCCTTTCCTCAGAACAGAACTTGGATTTGTTTATTTTCTCTTCCTTTTAACTTCCAAGGGTCACAGTGGACATCTCTGGGATGTGGTGACCTCATCAGGGCAGGATTTACTTTTGCTGCCATTTGGAGAAGGCTGGAGAGCTTAGGGGGATTAATCCAAGTAAAGATATAAAGATTATTCCAGGTTTGATTTATATTTGAGAGCGAAGAAGGAGGAGGAGAGAGAGGGGAAGGGAGGGGAAGGAAAGGTCGGTGCTGATGTTCAATGTTGTAGCCAGATGTCAGAAGTGTGACATTGGAGACATCTCAAATGATTTAAAAAAAAAATGGGTAAGGGCTTCATGCGGCCTACAGAATAACAGAGTTGGAAGGGACTTTGGAGGTCTTCTAATCCAACCCCCTGCTCAGGCAGGAAACCCTACGTCACTTCAGACAAATGGTTATCCAATATCTTCCAGTGTTGGAGCATTTACAACTTCTGGAGGCAAGTTATTCCACTGATTAATTGTTCTAACTGTCAGGAAATTTCTCCTTAGTTCTAGGTTGCTTCTCTCCTCGATGAGTTTCCATCCGTTGCTTCTTGTCCTGCCTTCGGGTGCTTTGTCCCCTTCTTCTTTGTGGCAGCCCCTCAAATATAGGAACACTGTTGACATGTCATTGCTCATGTTGGTTGATTTCTCCTGATGTAGCTACGTATTGTCCAGGCAGGATTTTAGGCTGACTTGGAGAAAGATTTTGCAAGGACACTCTCTCTGTGGCACAGTTTTTCCCTCATGGAAATGTATGACATGACTGAGATTTGAAGAGGAAAAGTTGCTGGTAGAAATCGCTTGCTATGAAGAGTTCACAACACACTCGTCAATTTGGCAAGTGCGAAATCACAAAGGGGAGGTTGCAGAAATAACAAAACAACAACAGTAACGACTGCTGTTGGCTGGCGCCGAAGCGGAGATGCAAATGACTATCGGCCTGCTCCTGTTTATGTATTTATGTGAGGAAAAAGAGATCTAATTAGGAATCCTGCAGTTAGCAATTAGTGGGTTGGAGGACAATCCCAGATCGTTGTGGGAGCCGGTTGATCTCTGTTCCGGGAAGGCTGAAGGCTTGAAGTCAGGAACTGCAGAGTTCTATAATCAGGTAGCTTTCAGCAGGAGGTGAGAGCGGCTGCTTAAAAAGAAAACAGCTGAAGTCTGTTCAAAGACCCTCAAAAAATACATCCAGGGAAAGGCAAAAAGAGAGTTGATTGAGTGAGTTACAAAACATCTTCCTTATTCATCAAAAATCTCCTAGTTTTTTTTTTTTTTTAAAGACTCAGATTCCCTACTTTGAAATTATTTTAATGATACATTTGCAATTTTAGGGGCAAGTCTTTCTTTCTTTCTTTCTTTTTTCTTCCTTCCTCCCTCCCTGCCTCCCAGTCCCCTCTCCCGTCTGCTCTCCCTCCCTCCCTCCCTCTCCTCCCGCTCTTCCTCTATTTCTTTCTTTTTTCTTCCTCCCTCCCTCCCTCCCTCCCCCTTCCTTTCTTTCTCCCTCCCTCCCTCCCTTTCCTCCCTTCCTTCCTCCCTCCCTGCCTCCCACTCCCCTCTCCCTTTTGCTCTCCCTCCCCTCCCGCTCTTCCTCTCTTCCTCTCTTTCTTTCTTTTTTCCTTCCTCCTGCTTTCTCTCCCTCCCTCCCTCCCTCTCTCCCTCTCCTTCCTTTCTTTCTACCTCCCTCCATCCCTTTCCTCCCTTCCTTACTCCCCCTTCCCCTCCCCTCCCCTCCCCTCCCCCTCCCCCTCCCCCTCCCCTCCCCTCCCTTTCCTTTCCTTTCCTTTCCTTTCCTTTCCTTTCCTTTCCTTTCCTTTCCTTTCCTTTCCTTTCCTTTCCTTTCTTTTCCTCCCTCCCTTCTCTTCCTCCCTCCCTTTCTTTTCTTGGAGGATCTCCACAATAGAAAGAAGATGAAAGTAAAACACATAAAAATCCAGAGGACTGCAGGAGGCCATCGTGGTCAAAAATGGAGCCTTGAAGAGTGACGTTGAGCTGGCCACACCCCCTGGCCAAGCTCCCCCACCCCGGCCTTCCAAGATCAAACACAACCCTGATGTGGCCCTTAATGAAATCAAGTTTGACACCCCTGGTCTAAACAGTTCTAATATTTGTTCGAGAACTCGGATTCAAACACTACTTTGCTTACATTGCTTCAATAGAATCCCCCTCATACTTTAATGGTGTTAAAGAAAGATTCATGCATTTCTTACTGGCAAAAATATGCAATGAAAGTGTAATAAATACAAATAATTTCCAAAGCATACATCATCTTAAATTACTTACCGAGGAAATTAATATTTTTTTTTGGTTATACTTCTGCCTGCATAATGCTAGATGGCTCTTTTAAAAAATTAAAGTCTCCCAACTGCTGAGTTTAAATAATGATAAACATTATTCCTTTGAAGAAACAATCACAGCAGATTATGGTAATCAAGCCAGGAATAGAATTAGAATAGAATTCATAAAGTATGAATTTCTGTGTTACTTACTGTGCCTTAGATAAATGTCCTAGAAAAATCAAATATTGGGCTATCTGAATTGTCTTCCTGTGTCATCAAAAGAGTCTTGATGCTTAACCTTCATCAGCAATGGTTTAAAAATATACCCTTTCCCTCTTACTAAGCTGCAACTGTAATATATGTTCCAGAGCTTGCAGGATGTCTTCTTCTTTCTTTACATACATACATACATACATACATACGTAAGTGTGTGTGTGTGTGTGTGTGTGTGTATATAAAATAAGTCCCTGTGTGTTGTGGCCCGCCAGTGGCCTGCGTGGATCGTGGCTGATCCCGACGATGAGGAGGCTGGTGTGGTGTCGCGCCAGTAGCCTGTGCAGCCGTTGCTCGCGTCGGACAGCGAGGAGGCAGAAGAGGATGTGGTGCCAGAGGCAGAGACTCAGCCAGGGCCTTCAGAACCCCCAGAGGCTCCTTCAAGTGGAGAGAGTGAAGTGGAGGAGCCTCTCCTCAAAGCTCGAGCATGCAGGGCTGCCAAAAGGCAGGAGTGGCTACTCAGGAGGAGGAGGAGGTCTCCTTGAAAGTAAGGCTTGAAGATAATTGGCCACTCCCTTAGCCTATTTAAGTCACACGCCGTTAGTAAGTTTCTTGCTGGAAACAGCTTGTAATTATCATCAGAGCATTTTTGGAAAAGTCTTATCGTATCTTGTTTTCTGGGCTGGTTGCCAACCTTTGCCAGACTTTGGTTTATTCTTGCTATTTAATAAATTTGATAAGGACCGTTGGTGTGTGTCAATATCCTTGGGAATCCGGACCTGGGGCAGAACACTGTGTTATATTTTTTTGAACCCTGAAATAAATGCTTGGCCTTATTTTCGGGGAGATCTTATTATTTTGGGGCACATAGAGCAAGACGGGACTCCTCTTGCCATCTTATCTGATTTCCAGCTCTGTCTCCCTAACCCTAACCAGAGGAAATGGTGGGGACCAGCTGTGCATGCATTAAAATATTTTCAGGGAGGGCTTATTTTTGGGCGAGGGCTTATTTTCAGAAGAGGGTTTATTTTAGGGGAGGACTTATTATCAAGGGATGTCTTATTTTCGGGGAAACACGGTGTATATATATTGAAACTACCCCAAGCAGATAAAAAAAACAAAACGATTTGCTTCTGAGAATTTTCATTTAAATAAGTTATTTTTAAAAAGGTACCCAGTTATTTTTAAAAAGGTACCTAGTTTTCCTTGGGGATCATCTTATTCTTTAGCAATCAGCTTTGTACTGGCAATGTCATATATTTTTTTCCCCTCTCTCTCTCTCTCTGAACTAGCATGTATGGCTGAATTCCGTATTAATCAACCTGTAATTAAGGTGCTGTGAAATTTAAATGAGCTATTCACAAAAGCTTTCCATCAGAGCGACAATCAAGATCTCGTTTTTGCACAATATAGATAAATACAAACCTGAGATTCGTATTCGTTTCAGAGTTGCGGGTCAAACATGAAACTTTAGATTATGAACACACGTATACACCCACTGCAGGAACCTTAGTAGGGAAAAGATGATTCGGAGGGCGCACTATACAACATGGAACAACTTCAACAACTAGAGAAGCGGTATCTTGAAACTCCTTCATTTCAACCCCAGGAAAACATGTATTTATTTCAAGGAGTTGCCCAACAAGTCCTACTTGTGCACATGTTGTGGTGATCCTAAATGGCCTTCTCCTGTTAAATCTCACGCACCGCGTTGAATGATGAAGACAAAAAATATATCCATTTGGGGAAAGGGCATTGGGTGAAAATTGCTGACCAATATACACTTTTTTATATATATTTAAAGATTTCCTTTTTAAAGAAGCCGGCAAGAACATTCCCAGAATTCATCTACTTCCTCATTCTTTTCTCTGCTTTTTCCATGCTCAAAAAGTTCTGCACAAAGAGTTGCGTTCTCCCCTCTTAGGATGGAATGACTGGAATCAAGACGAATAAACCAATCAAAAGGCTTTCGTGGCTTAAATCTTTAGTTTAAACAATCAGAACTGCTCTCGCTTACAGTATTGATCTTGATCAATTTTCCATTTGCACACATGTTGCCATCTGAAAATTGTTCTCAGATTATCTCCCCGTCATTTATTATCAAACAAGCTCAGCAACGCACCCATGAGAGAGCTTTTCAGAAGGTGATACGATGCGAATTAGTTCAAGAGGAGGTCTTGATGGAAACCAATTTGTGAGAAAGCAAGCTGAGCATCCACTCTAGGCCCATAGGGTGTCACCCTTCCAAGATAGTCCAGATAAGAAGCACCCCCAGGAGGAAATGTCTGTGGAGATGCTCAGTCATCATGGTTGTCCCAAAGGTGTTTTTTCAGGAGGCAACTGCTTTTTTCTTTGAAGACATTTCGCTTCTCATCCAAGAAGCTTCTTCAGCTCTGACTGGATGGTAGGGAATGGAAGGATTTATATTCTCTGCAGCCATTCTCCACCATTCAATCCCCAGGGGTACTAACTCTATCTTGATTGTAAGGTTACATTAACAGAAACTTGCAAGTGAGAAAGTATATCACTCCCCTCTCTATTTAACAGTCAGGAAAAAAAAAGAAGGGACGGTCCTTTTTGAGACATTTGTCACACCTCCATTCCTTCTGTGGGCTACGCTGCCTCTTATTTGATTGTTGCCTGGTGGCGCAGTGGTTAGAATGCAGCATTGCAGGCAAATTCTGCCATGGTGGCGCAGTGGCAAATTCTGCCATGGTGGCACAGTGGTTAGAATGCAGCATTGCAGGCAAATTCTGCCATGGTGGCACAGTGGTTAGAATGCAGCATTGCAGGCAAATTCTGCCAACTGCCACCAGTTTGGCAGTTCAAATCTCAAGGTTAACTCAGTCTTCCATCCTTCGGAGATCAATAAAATGAGGACCCAGATTGTTGGGGGTGGGGGGTGGGGTGGGGGTGGGGGGGGGAGGAATATGCTGACTCTGTAATCCACTTAGAAAGGCTATAAAGCACGGTGCAGAGGTATATAAGTCTAAGTGCTACTGCTGTTGCCTAGTCTTCAGCTCTTCCTCCTGTCTCCCAAGGTCATTCTCCTATCCCATTACAAAGGTTTACAGTGCTGATGGTTGGTCTACTGCAAGGGTCAGCAACCTGCAGCTCTGGAGCTGCATGTGGCTCTTTCACCCCTTTGCTGTGGCTCCTTGTCACTCAAAATATGCGTCACAACCGTCAATGTGTGACACCCGCTGGCCCGTGATTTATTGAGCTTTTCAACCTCCAGTAGGCCAACCATGGATAAATCCAAGAAAATAAAAATTTTAGAAGAAAACAGAACGTTTAATTCAACTACATATGCTAGTTTTGTGGCCGCTCAAGAAATAGTCAGGCACGGGAAGGGTTTTGTGGCTCCCGGTGTTTTCTTTTCTGTGGGAAATGGGTCCAAATGGCTCTTTGAGTGTTTAAGGTTGTAGACCCATGTTCTACTGTAACTACACTTTCTATAGATCTCTCCATCTGGACATCTCTCCTGTTTTTAGTGTCTTTCTCCACTTTTACATAAAATATAAAAAAAACATTTTTATAGTCTCCTTGCTGCTACTCGTGGTGAGGTCTGCTTATCTTCTTTCCTGCTTCTTTACAACTTGGCTTTGGTCCCTTAATTGTACATGTTTCTTGGCATTTAATTCTGCATTATTAACATTTTTTGCTGGGACGTTTCATAAGCCCAGGGCTATTTTTAACACTTCTTCTTGGGTCAAGCCTTCCTTCCACATTCACTGTTTATGAGTTGGATGACATTAATATCCTGTTCTTTATCGCATCAATGTCGCGAAAAGCATAATCTTTAGTTATGAGGCGTTAACTGTACGACCCATTCATATATCGGCTCAGCTCTCCTTTGCTGTCTTAATTTTATTGTGTAAAACCACTTCTTTTTCTTCCCAGAAGATCTACCTCTGCAGATAATTTTGTCAACAGCAGTGTAATTCTTGGAGATATGTCTGGATCCTTCCCCTCCCAAATTAATCCAGAACTCTGCAGTCTTTTCTTTTGCAATCTATTTAATTAATTCTTGGCCCTGCCAAATTGCCCTTCTTCTAGGGATAATTTCAAGCAATATTTCCATGTCCAAAGCCCACGGAAGATAGTATTCCTATTAAAATGGACATCCATGAAATGACTATAATCATAATTTGTTGAAATGAATTAATGATGATTGGGTGTCCTGGGTGCTCTCTGAGCGTGCTTGTTTTCTTGCAGATGTTTCATGACCCATCTAGGTAACATCATCAGTGCTAGAAGACAGTGGGGTACGTGGAGAGGAGGAGGAGGAGGAGGAAGAAGAGTGTGGCATCCTCAGTGCTCTCTGAGCTTGTTTGTTTTTTGGCAGATGTTTCATGACCCATCTAGGTAACATCATCAGTGCTAGAAGACAGTGGGGTGGGTGGAGAGAAGAAGGAAGAAGAAGAGTGTGGGATCCTCGGTGGTCTCTGAGCTTGCTTGCTTATTGCAGACATTTCATGACCCATCTTGGTAACATCATCAATGCTACTAAGGAGTGGG
Source organism: Pituophis catenifer annectens (assembly GCF_029215685.1). Taxonomy (NCBI): domain Eukaryota; kingdom Metazoa; phylum Chordata; class Lepidosauria; order Squamata; family Colubridae; genus Pituophis; species Pituophis catenifer. Next base: position 23,199,736 of record NW_027256891.1, read on the forward strand.
GTTTGCTGTTAGTTTATATTCTGATGACTTTTGGTGAAGCTGGTCTTAGTGATTCTTTGGTTGGGCTGTTTTGCTGTTGGCGTCTTTGGCAGCCTTTTGATGGGGATATCGTTTACTTGAATGTTGGTCTGATGTTAACCTTGAATGTTAGCCTATGCTGATTTGGGTGCTGATTGCTAGTGGAGAGGTGCTTGGTTCTTTTTGTTCCTTTTTGTGCTCGGTGAGAATCTCTTTTGGATAGTCTATCAATGTTGTTAATATCTACGTGTCTCTTGATGGCTTGATTTCTCAGAGTGACCAGCTTCTAAAAATTCCCTGGCGTTTTTAGATTTGGTTTGGTGATCATAATGATCATCGGACAATATTGTATTTATAATACAGGTAGACCCCACGTTACAAACATTCCTTTCAATGACTGTTCAAAGTTACAACAGTGGTGAAGGAAGGGACTTACGACAGGTCCTCAAAGTTTGATAAGGCTTTCTGATAAGCACTGGGAGGCAATGAAGGAAAAAGTTTGGAAAGTACTAATTTAAGGCTTGTGGCCAACTTCTCTTCTGAATGGTGGGATTCAGTCGGTTCGAGCCGGTTCAGGAGAACCGGTTGTTAAATTGCTGGCTGGCTCCACCCCTCCCATCCCTGTCCCTTTCAGGAGTCCCCATGCGCTCCGTTTTGGCACCCAGTAGGCTGGAAGCCTACTAGGCCCAAAATGGGGCATGGGGGAGGTACAGTGCCCCCCCGTGGCCCATTTTTGCAGGAGGTTGCAGGGAGGCCTACTAGGCCCAAAACGGGGCACGGGGGGGTGTCGCGTAGCCCCGCAGCCCGTTTTTTGCTCCCAGGCGGGTGCAAGAGGTCACGTGCTGCCTATCACATCCCCTGGCCATGCCCACCATGGCCACGCCCACTCAGCCGGTTATTAGGGCAGAGACCCGGTTGTTAAATTATTTGAATCATACCACTGTCTCTTCTCCTTTGCCCACCATCTCGATTGGCGGTAGAAGCAAATTTTGTTTGTGCCCGATGTGAAATTTTGTACACTCTGTCCTGGATTGTCTGCCAACTTTTCTCCTTCCCTTCCAGCAAGTTCCCGTTTTCTCTTTCATTTAACCCTGCAGAAACTAGTAAGCAATATCAACTTACGGATTAGCCAGCGAAGTTTGCATGACCGCCAGTGATTGGCCTCCAGTGAGGTCACGGTGTTCTTTTATTAACAAAATTAAAAACATCTAATTATGGTCTCAGTCTGCCTGTATAGATGCCATCATGACAACATGAAGAGCGGCTGATTAAAGCGGGATAAAGTGGGCAGGTGCCATGTTTTTATTTAGAACATGGGGGTTATACCAACGCTCTTGCTGAAACTTTTTCTTTAATTTCCTACTGGTTGGGGGGGGGGCTTCCCCTTCACCTGTTTATCAGCTAATGATTGCAACCGAAGGCAACTAGAGGGAGAAACAGAGTTTGATATTATCATAAGGAATGAGAGAAGTTTTAATAAGAGGCCATTTTGACAAAAAGGAAGGGGAGAAAATTAGAATTAGAATTCTTTATTGGCCAAGGGTGATTGGACACACAAGGAATTGTCTCCGGTGCATAAGCTCTCAGTGTACATAGAAGCAACAAGTGATATTTATTTATTCGCTACTTATTTATTTAGGTATTTATCTTGTCATGTTTATGTAGTGTAAAATTCGAGGTTGTGACCCTTTGAGAGCTGTATGCAATGAAGTTTCATTTTTAATATATCCCGATTAGTGTACATTCAAAATGACAATAAAGCTATTCTATTCTATTCTATGCTATGCTATGCTATGCTATGCTATGCTATGCTATGCTATGCTATGCTATGCTATGCTACGCTACGCTACGCTACGCTACGCTACGCTACTCTTTTCTATATGTCATGATCATAATCATAAGATACATTCATCCCAAATCATAAGATACAACGCTCAGTGATAGTCCTACGATAGTAAATAAGCCATCGACATAAATCATACTAGGATACTAAGCAAAACCATTGATGCAAATCATAAGATACAAGCCACAAAGTTATAGTCATAAGAAGATAAGGAGATAGGTAATAGGAAAGATGAGAAGGATAAATAGTAATACAGTACAGCCAGGGGGTAAAATCCAGCAGGTTCTGACAGGTTCTGGAGAACCAGTAGTGGAAATTTTGAGTAGTTCGGAGAACCGGTAGCGGAAATTTTGAGTAGTTTGGAGAACCGGCAAATACCACCTCTGGCTGACCCCAGAGATTTTGTGGGGAATGGAGATTTTGCAATTTCCTTCCCCTGGAGTCGGGTGGGAATGGAGATTTTGCAGTATCCTTCCCCTGCCACCAAGCCACGCCATGCCCACTAAGCCATGCCCACAGAACCGGTAGTAAAAAAAATTGAATTTCACCACTGAGTACAGCCCTATTAGGTAGTTTGACAAGTGGTTTGGGAATTAGTTATAATAAAATAAATTAATTAAATAAGTAAATAAATAAATAAAAAGATCCATCAACAAGGCAACAGCACCTCAAGGAAGTGATTCAAAGTGACACTTTGAATTTCTGCTCTTTTTTTTTTTAAATGGCATTACCACCATGCAGTGAAGGTAGGTCCCCATCGCAAAGATAACTGTTTGAAACATGCAGCATAGATTTTAACACAATAACAGAATAACTGAGTTATAACTGTCCAGGTAGGAAACCCTCTACAATTCCAGACAAATGATTCTCCAATCTTTTCTTAAAAACCTCCAATGCACAACTGCTGGAAGTAAATCCTTCCACTTTTTCTGGTCTATTTTTCATATTTTTCTAAAGCGCGTCTTTTATTGACTTTGTGGAACTCTAGAAAGATCACCAAATGGGGGAAAAAAATGTCATTATATATTTGGTTATAAAATTTGCAAAAGAGTATGAAGATTCTCGTGGCGTCTTGTTTTCTGATTTCTGCAGAATCCTTAAACACCTTAAATGTGTTTAACCTTCTAAATGTGGCTTCCTTCAGTCCAAGGGCCTGATACAGTCCAGCTGCGAACCTAAGCCTGAAGCTCAGATTTATGGCTTCTAATACAAAATGCTCCCACCGGGGCTGAGAAAATAGAAGTAGACTTTTATATTTTTATTACTTACCATTCTGCTTGTTGGCCCTCTGCTACACTCTGAATTATTTGAGCCGTGGTGACGCAGCAGTTAGAATGCAGTATTGCAGGCTAACTCTGCCTACTGCCAGGAGTTCGATCCTGACCTGCTCAAGGTAGACTCAGCCTTCCATCCTTCTGAGATTGGTAAAATGAGGACTCAGATTGTTGGGGGGCAATAGGTTGACTCTGTAAACCACTTAGAGTGGGCTGTAATGTAGTATATAAATCTAAGGGGTAGTGCTAAGAAGGGAGGGAGGGAGGAAGGAAGGAGGGAGGGAGGGAGGGAAGGAGGGAGGGAAGGAAGGAAGGAAATGGAGGGGGAGGAAGGAAGGAAGGGAGGGAGGGAGGGTGGGAGAGAGAGCTGTGGTGGTACGGTGATTAGAATGCAGCATTGCAGACTAATTCTGCCAACTGACAGGAGTTCGATCCTGCCTGGCTCAAGGTTGACTCAGCCTTCCATCCTTCCGAGGGTGGGTAAAATGAGGACCAGATTGTTGGGGGCAAGAGGCTGATTCTGTCATCCGCTTAGAGAGGGCTGTATAAGCACCATGAAGCGGTATATAAGTCTAAAGTGCTAATGCTATTATTTCCTTTACTCCCGATGGCTTTCCAGATTTCTAGAGAATTCTTTTTTTTTTCATGATATTTTGGCACTTCGGTTCTTTTAGGGTGAGATTTTGCAAAATAAACTATTCCATCCACTGGAGAATATTCTACAAAATAACCGACTTCCTTTGTCTGTGCAATTGTGTAAGGAGTATGGAAGATGACCTTAGCGCAGATATGAAGGCTCTGATGCTTAGACAAAAGGGAATAAAACATTTTTTTCAAAAAATCCAGAATGCCCAGCTAATGTTTGGAAGTGGTTCAGACCACTCCCTCACGGGGGGTGAAATCAAAATATTTCCTAAACCGGTTCTGTGGGCATGGAAGGAGAAGGATATTTTGATTGCAAAATCTCCATTCCCACCCCACTCCTGGGAGAAGGATACTGCAAAATCTCCATTCCCACCCTACTTCAGGGGAAGGATACTGCAAAAATCTCCATTCCCACCCCACTCCTGGGGGAATGATACTGCAAAATCTCCATTCCCACCCACTCCTGGGGGAAGGATACTGCAAAATCTCCATTCCCACCCCAATCCAGGGGAAGGATACTGCAAAATCTCCATTCCCACCCCACTCCAGGGGAAGGATACTGCAAAATCTCCATTCCCACCCCACTCCAGGGGAAGGATACTGCAAAATCTCCATTCCCACCCCACTCCACGAGTAGGAGATTGCAAAATCTCTATTCCCACCCCACTCCAGGGGAAGGATACTGCAAAATCTCCATTCCCACCCCACTCCAGGGGAAGATAACTGCAAAATCTCCATTCCCTCCCAGTCCTGGGGGAAGGATATTGCAAAATCTCCATTCCCAACCCCACTCTGGGGCCAGCCAGAGGTGGTATTTTGCAGGTTCTCCAAACTACTCAAAATTTCCGCTACCGGTTCTTCAGACCTGTCAGAACCTGCTGGATTTCACCTCTGCTCCCTCATTCACTGAACTATACAAAGGAGGAAGGGGGGAAAAAATCCAATATGGTCAGCGAACACAACTTGCTTGGATCCAGCAGCTAATCTGGGTCACATGATAAACTCCGAATAAAGTACTTTGATTGAAAAAGCTTTTTATAAAATGCTCGGTCATTTTCTCCACATTGGAAGCTCAGGGCTTTGATTGAAATTGGGGGGGAACCACCTGCCATCAACCACAATCGAGGTAGATTCCATGACTTCGGGGGTTCTTCGTAACAGACCGGAGGGTGGAATTCAGACACCTTGGCCGATTCCCATCTCTATTTTTACCGAAGTCTTTTCCTCAACAATACTTGATAAAGCACCTGCAGTGTTATCTTCTCTCTGTCGCCTGGATATATGAAAGGAACTGCAACGGGCGTTTCCTGACAGCCGCTCTAAAACATTCACTGCATTATTTATTTATTTTAATGGGCCAGGAATAGGATGAACTCAGAAGGGGTTTCCTGAGAACTGCCGTCTATGATATTGTCATTATGTAAGGGAATGTGGGACAAGCTATGAAAAGATGCATAGCTTTTACAACAGCATCAGACTCTGAATGAGGAAGCCAACTACGGTAGAACATTTACAATCCTGATCGGACCATTTGGAAATTATATTCCTCCTCCTCCTCCTCCTCCTCCTCCTCCTCCTCCTCCTTCTCCACCACCACCACCACCACCTCCTCCTCCTCTTCTTCTTCCACTTCCTCCACCTCCCCCTCCTTTTCTTCTTTTTCTCTTCCTATTCTCTTCCTCCATCGCTTTCTCCTCCTCCACCACCTCCTCCTCTTCTTCTTCCTCCTCCACCTCCACCTCCTCTTCTTCTTCCTCTTCTCTTCCTCCATCTCCTCCATCTCCTCCTCCTCCTCCTCCTCCACCACCACCACCACCTCCACCTCGTCTTCTTCTTCTTCCTATTCCTTCTCCTCCTCCTCTTCTTCCTCCTTCTTCCTCCTCCTCCACCATCACCCCCTCCTCCTCCCCCTCAACTTAGGTTTTTTTCCAGCTTCCTCCTCCACCTCCTCTTCTTCTTCTTCCTCCTCCTTCCTCCTCCTTCTCCTCCACCTCCTCCCTCCACCACCCCCTCCTCCTCCCCCTCAACTTAGATTTTTTTCCAGCTTCCTCCTCCACTTCCTCTTCTTCTTCTTCCTATTCCTCCTCCTCCTCCTCCTCCTCCTCCTCCTCCTCTTTCTTCCTCCTCCTTCCTCCTCCTCCTCCACCACCTCCTCCTCCTCCTCCACCACCACCTCCTCCTCCTCCCCCTCAACTTAGGTTTTTTTCCAGCTTCCTCCTCCACCCTCCTCTTCTTCCTTCTTCCTCCTCCTTTCCTCCTCCTTCTCCTCTACCTCCTCCTCCACCACCCCTCCTCCTCCTCCCCCTCAACTTAGATTTTTTTCCAGCTTCCTCCTCCACCTCCTCTTCTTCTTCTTTCTATTCCTCCTCCTCCTCCTCTCTTCTTCTCTCCTCCTTCCTCCTCCTTCTCCTCCACCACCTCCACCGCCTCCTCCACCACCACCTCCTCCTCCTCCGCCTCAACTTAGATTTTTTTTTCCCCAGCTTCCTCCTGCAACTGTTTCATTCTCAGTTCTTTTACGTATCTTGTCTATTTTTTTTTCCTTGGATATTTTTCAGATCAATGGAATGTCTGAGAAATGCTTAAGAAGGGACGGAAGCACCTTTGGTTCCTTGAGTAGTTTCTTCCCGAAGACAAAAATAAAACTTCAGGCGACATCAGGACAAAAACAATCTTCTAATTCTGGATTCTTCTAAACAAAGCCAGCAGGTTGGGAAGCAATAAGATCCTAACTCTATCCCAACTCTGATTCCAGGAAACAAGCCAGACAGACCCAGAGGTGGGATTCAGCCAGTTCAGACCGGTTCAGGTGAACCGAATGTTAATTTTAATCTGGTCTAGCCGAACCGGTTGTTCCAAGGACTGGCTGACCCCGCCCACCCCACCCCGCCCCCTCCCTGGAGTCTCTATGCGGCCCGTTTTGGGATGCCAGGTAAGTGCAGGGCCCACACAGAGGCTCTGGTAGGGCGAAAAACGGGGCCTACCGGAAGTGAGGAAACAGGCCCATTTCCAGCCTCCAGAGGGCCTCCGGAGCCCGGGGGAGGGCCATTTTTGGAGGCTCCAGAAAGTCTCCGGAGCCTGGGGAGGGCGAAAACGCAGAGGCTGAGTAGGCCACACCCACAAGGCCACACCCACCCAGCAACCAGGGCAGCGAATCGATTGCTGAAGTTTTTCAATCCCATCCCTGGACAGACCAGGGGATGGAGATAGAAATTAAATGAGTCCTTCACCTCATTTTTAGATGCACAAGAAGTTGCCTTCAACAGCAGACCTTTTACTACAATCCAACTTGCATAGTGAACAAAGTATCCCTTTCCTTAAATTATTTACCGATTTATATACTCTATGGAAATTAAACATGCTTTATCTCGCCCCGCAAAGAGAAGCTCAAACATGCATATTTATGCTCTCATTAAAATTTAAATGAGAATCTATTAAAATGGGAACCTGCTTATCAACAACATGTGTCTGGGATTCTCAAGTAGCCATATTTTCACAAGTACTGGGCTTGGCTTCCTAAATCTGGGATTATTGTCATCTAGCATACCCTACTGTGGAGTCCCTTGGTGCTCTCTGAGCTTGGTTGTTTTGCTTTAGATATTTATTTAACCCAACTATGTCACATCATCAGAAAGCACCAAGAACACCACAGTTCAACCCTCAAGGCTTAGCTAATGTCTTCTTGAGATCTTCCTGGTCCCTTCAATCAAACTCTGGAACTTACTTGATATTTAAACTGGGTTTAAGATTATGATGAGTTGTGACTGGGTTTATCATGGCTTATCGTAAGCAGCCAACTATAATGGACCTGTCTATGGAGATTCTCAGTCATACAGGTCATGGATGTCTCAAAGGTGCCTTTCTTTGAAGACATTTCACTTCTCAACTCTGAGCTGAAGAAGCTTCTTGGATAAGAAGCGAAAGGTCTTCAAAGAAAAACCAGAAAGTCCAGTTGCTTCTTGAAAAAGTACCTTTGGGACTATAATGGATATGGTTCAGACCTTCCTTTCCTTTCCTTTCCTTTCCTTCCCTTCCCTTCCCCTTCCCTTCCCTTCCCTTCCCTTCCCTTCCCTTTTCCTACTTTCCTTTCCTTTCCTTTCCTTTCCTTTCCTTTCCTTTCCTTTCCTTTCCTTTCCTTTCCTTTCCTTTCCTTTCCTTTTCCTACTTTCTTCTTTCCTTTCCTTTCCTTGCTTTGCCTTGCCTTGCCTTCCCTACCCTTTCCTTTTCCTACTTTCCCCTTTCCTCCCTTCCTTCTTTCCTTTCCTTTCCTTTCCTTTCCTTTCCTTTCCTTTTCCTTTCCTTTCCTTTCCTTTCCTTTCCTTTCCTTTCCTTTCCTTTCCTTTCCACTCCACTCCACTCCACTCCACTCCACTCCACTCCACTCACTCCACTCCACTGGTGGGATTCAAATTTTTTACTACCGGTTCTGTGGGTGTGGCTTGGTGGGCGTGGCAGGGGAAGGGATACTGTAAAATCTCCATTCCCACCCCACTCCAGGGGAAGGTTACTGCGAAATCCTCATTTCCTCCCAATCAGCTGGGATTCGGGAGGCAGAGAATAGATGGGGGTGGGGCCAGTCAGAATTTTTACTACCTGTTCTCTGAACTATTAAAAACTATTAAAAATTTCTATTTTTAAATAGTAAAACTATTACTACCAGTGCTCCAGAACTGGTCAGAACCTACTGAAAACCCAACTCCCAACTCTACTCCACTCTACTTCTTTCTTTCTTTCTTTCTTTCTTTCTTTCTTTCTTTCTTTCTTTCTTTCTTTCTTTCTTTCTTTCTTTCTTTCTTTCTTCCTTCCTTCCTTCCTTCCTTCCTTCCTTCCTTCCTTCCTTCCTTCCTTCCTTCCTTCCATTCCTTCTCTTCCTTCCTTCCTTTCTTTCTTTCTTTCTTTCTTTCTTTACTTTCTTTCTTTCTTTCTTTCTCTTCTGAACTGCAATGCCCTAATGCTCCAGTTTCATAAGAAGAGATAAGTGATTATTTTATGTAGCTGCAGAATGCCTTCCAGGACAGCATCTAACCATAGTAGCCTGAGCCAATATAAAAACCACAGTAAAACTAAGCCCTTTCTGAGGTTTGCTTCTTAACCACCTTAACATGCGACGCAAAGGTAAGGAAGTAAATTACGGTGCCCAGCCAACAAAGCATATTCCAGGCTCCTATGGTAATCATCTGAAACAGAGATCATTTCAGTCTTCAGAGCTTCTGTGACACCTTATTCTAAGATTGAGCTCCAGGCTTCCCTTCTCCCTGGCAGATGCTAACATAGCCGCTTGCCATGAAAATGCTTGCAAACGCAATTTCCCCACTAATGCAATATTTAAGCTGGGGAGAAATGGCTCCCTGCAATTTCTCACCGATTGTCCAATTTTAACAATACCCTAGTAAGCTAATAATGTTTACACGCACGGAAAGAGAGAGAGAGAGAGAGAGAAAGAGAGAGAGGAGATAGTTAAACGATCATATATTTCCAGAACTGACAGAAAATTGTTCCATATTGTCTTCCAGAAGCACTTGTGCCCCGAAGCAGCAAAAGAAATTGACAGTGCAAATTATTAAAAGTGTGACAGTTCCAGGATCTCCCTTCCCATTTCAAAGGCAGCAACATATGTGAGAACTTTCATTCTCCTTTCTAATTCAAGAAATTATCGTTGTCTGAAGATGTGCTGGAAAACTGGTTGAAAATACTTTACAATGCATTAGGTCAGGAGAACCTGTCCAAAATTGCCACATATTTAGGATGCTGGCAAAATTCATTGCAACCCTTTAGAACAAGGATTGGTAATTATGGCCCCTTTACAAACTGTGGACTTCAATTCCCAGAATTCCTGATGATTCTGCAACCCCAGCAGAATTCTGCACCCCTGGTGCAGAAGAAAAGACCTGGGACTGAGGGGTGCAGCTTAAGGCACCACGCATCATAACAGCCCCCAAAAGTCCTACAGGCATTAAGGTAAAATTAAAGGTTCTCCTCGCATATATGTGCTAGTTGTTCCCGACTCTAGGGGGCAGTGCTCATCTCTGTTTCAAAGCCAAAGAGCCAGCGCTGTCCGAAGACGTCTCCGTGGTCATGTGGCCAGCATGACTCAACGCCAAAGGTGCACGGCACGCTGTTACCTTCCCACCAAAGGTGGTCCCTATTTTTTTACTTGCATTTTTTACGTGCTTTCGAACTGCTAGGTTGGCAGAAGCTGGGATAAGTAAACGGGAGCTCACCCCATTATGCGGCACTAGGGATTCGAACTACTGAATTGCCGACCTTTCTGATCGACAAGCTCAGCGTCTTAGCCACTGAACCACCGCGTCCCAAATTACAGACTCCCACATACTGCAACTAGATATTGTACATTTATAAGTAGGAATGCCGCAGACTTTTGATCTGGAAATTCAATCCCAAAACAATCGGATGGGCATTCCACGTCAAAACAAACAAATGATGTTCAAATGAACGGTTTGAATTGTTGACTTCCTTCAGGTCCCTTCCCATTGATCATCAACTGTGGTCATAAGTCAAGGACTACCTTGGTCCTTGGTGGTGCAGCAGACTAAAGTGCTGTTAAATAGCACCAGCTGCCTGCAATGACTGTGAGTTCAAATCTCACCAGGCTCAAGGTTGACTCAGCCTTCCATCCTTCCGAGGTAGGTAAAATGAAGATCCGGTTTGTGGGGGGCAATAAGATGACTTTGTAGAAACACCGCTTATGGGGGGGCCAAAAAGCCCTAATAAGCAGGTATATAGAAAAGTATGAAGGCTATTGCTTAACGCATTGTAAGCCGCCCTGAGTCTCCGGAGAAGGGCGGCATATAAATTGAACCAATAAACAATAAACAATAAATTACCTATATTAAGCCACTTTTTGCATTTAAGATACAAGGGGGCGGGGAGGGAAAAAAGAAACCATCTGGAAAATCAAAATGTATTCTTACCTCGTTCGGTGTCATAAAGATATACAAATTTTTCCCAGTTGTAGTACGTCAGAAGGCTTAAGATGGCCCCTTTCAGAGCCGGACGCATCTGGATGACAAACTGAACATCAGCATCTGTTGGAAAGCTGGGTGTGATGAAAGACGTATGCAGTGCCCCGCAAAAGGACGTCAGTGTGTTCATTGACATCTGGTCATAGAATCCAAAGATGGCATAGACTCCTCTGGAGAACTGGGAACAGACTAGGAAAAAACAGAAGAACAAAGTCATTAGCATGGAGGGACGTCCAACAGGAAGCATTCCAACACTTTGGAAATAGCCATAGCCCGTAGACTTATATGCCACTTCACAGTGCTTTCCAGCCCTCTCTAAGCGGATTTACAGAGTCAGCCTCTTGCCCTCAACAACCTGGGTCCTCATTTTACCGGCCTTGGAACGATGGAAGGCTGAGTCAACCTTGAGCTGATCAGGATCGAACTGCTGACAGTGGGCAGAGTTAGCCTGCAATAGCAAGCAATAGCAATAGCACTTATATATCACCCCATAATATTTTACAGTCCTCTCTAAGCAGTTTTAAAGATCAATATCTTTAAGTATGCAGGCTGTTGCTATAATGCATTGTAAGCCGCCCTGAGTCTATGGAGAAGGGCGGCATATAAATTGGACTAATAAAATAAATAAATAATAAATAATTTCTTGGAGGGGCAGCAAACAAAGACAACCCTGGGGGAAAAAAAAAAAGACAAATTTGAAAGATGTTCACAAGGATTTAAAAAAAAAATGGCAACCTCGTCCATTTCAGTGGATTCTTCAATATATTTATTTATTTATTTATTTATTTATTTATTTATTTATTTATTTATTTATTTATTTTTCATATTTGTATACCGCCCTACTCCCGAAGGACTCAGGGCGGTGAACAGCCATAATAAATACAAATACATATAGAAGTTAAAAACTATTAAGAAACAGATTAAGTAATTTAGGCTCAAAGATTAAAAAAAAACATCCAAATTTATCTAAAGAGGTTTAAAACCCAATTTAAAAGACAGTTTAAAAGCCAATTAAAAAGGGAGAGTTAGGCCAGACCAGCTTGTTGGAATAGAAATGTTTTCAGGGCACGGCGGAATATGCGTAAGTCTTGGATGTTTCGTAACTCCGGGGGAAGCCCGTTCCAGATGGTAGGTGCCCCCACAGAAAAGGCTCTCCCCCTGGGGGCCGTCAGTCGACATTGTTTGGCCGACGGCACCCTGAGGAGTCCCTCTCTATGGGAGCGAATTGGTCGGTGAGAGGCTATTGGTGGCAGGAGGCGGTCTCGTAAGTACCCTGGTCCTGAGCCATGGAGCACTCTAAAGATAGTAACCAAAACCTTGAAGCGCACCCGGAAGACCACCGGGAGCCAGTGCAGCTCGCGCAGGAGGGGGGTTACATGAGAGCGCCACATTGCTCCCATTACCACCCGCGCGGCCGCATTCTGGACCAGTTGGAGCCTTCGGGTGCTTCTCAAGGGGAGCCCCATGTAGAGAGCATTACAATAATCCAGGCGTGAGGTGACAAGGGCGTGAGTGACCGTGCGTAACGAGTCCCGATCCAGAAAGGGATGCAACTGGCGAATCAGGCGAACCTGATAAAAAGTCACAGCTATATCACAGCTCTCGGATTTAACAGAATAACAAGAGTTGGAAGGGGCGTTAGAGGTCTTCTAGTCCAACCCCCTGCTCAAGGAGAAAGCCTATAACATTTCAGACAAATGGGTTGTCCAACCTCCAGACACTGAAGTCATTATTCAGCGTTTGGCTTGACTTGGCAGAAGATTCTCAGACCCAACTTGGCTTGGTTAGAAACTTTACTGCAGACAAACATCAAGTGCAGTGGTGAAATCTAAATTTTTTTACTACTGGTTCTGTGGGCGTGGCTTGGTGGGTATGGCAAGGGAAGGATACTGCAAAATCTCCATTCCCACCCTCACTCTGGGACCAGCCAGAGGTGGTATTTGCCGGTTCTCCGAACTACTCAAAATTTCCACTACCGGTTCTCCAGAACCTGTCAGAACCTGCTGGATTTCATCCCTGATTAAGTGTCTTAAACATAACAGCTGATTGTCCATCAAAGTCAAACTACGATGCCCTTGAAGTGATGTCCCGGTGCCTGGAGGCCGTGCGGATCTGGATGGGGAGTAACAGGCTTCGTCTCAACCCTTCCAAGACCGAGTGGCTGTGGCTTCCGGCGTCCCGATATAGCCAGCTGGTGCCATCGCTGGCTATTGGGGACGAGTTATTGGCCCCCACGGATAGGGCTCGCAACTTGGGCGTCCTCCTGGATGCACGGCTGTCTTTAGAAGAGCATATGACAGCCGTGGCCAGGGGGGCTTTTCATCAGGTCCGCCTGATTCGCCAGTTGTGTCTTTTTCTGGATCGGGACTCCTTACGCACAGTCACTCAGGCACTCATCATTTCCTGCCTGGACTACTGCAATGCTCTCTACATGGGGCTCCCCTTGAGGAGCACCCGGAGGCTCCAACTGGTGCAGAATGCGGCCGCGCGGGGGATTATGGGAGCCAGGGGGCGCTCCCATGTGACACCTCTCCTGTGTGAGCTGCATTGGCTTCCAGTCATCTTCCAGGTGCGCTTCAAGGTGTTGGTTACCACCTTTAAAGCGCTCCATGGCATAGGACCTGGGTATTTGCGGGACCGCCTTCTGCCGCCGATAGCCTCCCACCGACCAGTACGCTCCCACAGAGAGGGACTCCTCAGGGTGCCGTCGGCCAGGCAATGTCGGCTGGCGACCCCCAGGGGGAGGGCCTTCTCTGTGGCAGCTCCTGCCCTCTGGAATGATTTGCCCCCGGAGATACGAAGGATATCAGATCTCCGGGTCTTTCGCCGTGCCCTGAAAACTTTTCTTTTTCATCAAGCAGGGCTGGCGTGAAACCCCCCCCTTTTTTTTTTAGTTTTTTAGCTTTTTAGTTTTAAATTGTCATGGGGTTTTAAATTGAACTGTTTTAAATTGGGCCAGTTATATAATTCTTTTAACAATTTTAAATTTTGTATTTGCATGTGTTTTAGCTCTGGCTGTTCACCGCCCTGAGTCTACTAGGAGAAGGGCGGTATACAAATTTAAATAAATAAATAAATAAATAAATAAATAAATAAATAAATAAATAAATGTCAAAATAAGTCAGGCAAGTACACATCAATATTCTCGTATTTAACCTGTAGGCTTCTTCTTCCTGCCCTTCCAAATTAAAGATGGATGCTCACTTCAAAGATTACTTGATTTATTAGGTAGGAAACTGTGTTACATTTACATTACAAGTTCTCTTTAGCTTGAGAACCGAGCGCTCCCATCTCACCAGTCTCGGCTCTCATCCATATTCCACATGCATATTCATATTTAGAATAGGAAGAGCATTAAAATAAAAGGCTCATCAATTTTAAAGGGCATTTAAATCACTGTAGTCACTATTCATGACTCAGAATAAGCACAGGAGTATTTGAGTTCTATGGAGATTCTCAGTCATCCAGGTCATGGTTGTCCCAAAGATGCTTTTTCAAAAGATAACTGGACTTTGTTTTTCCTTGAAGGTATTTTGCTTCTCATCCAAGAAGAGTTCTGAAGAACCTTCTTGGATGAGAGCTGAAGAAGCTTCTTTTCAAAAGGCAACTGTTTTTCCTTGAAGACATTTTGCTTCTCATCCAAGAAGAGTCTGAAGAACTGAAGAACCTTCTTGGATGAGAACAGAAGAAGCTTCTTTTTAAAAGACAGTTGGACTTTGTTTGTCCTTGAAGACATTTTGCTTCTCATCCAAGAAGAGTTCTGATGAACTGAAGAACCTTCTTGGATGATAACTGAAGAAGCTTCTTTTTAAAAGACAATTGGACTTTATTTGTCCTTGAAGACATTTTACTTCTCATCCAAGAAGAGTCTGAAGAACCTTCTTGGATGAGAACTGAAGAAGCTTCTTTTTAAAAGACAGTTGGACTTTATTTGTCCTTGAAGACTTCTCGCTTCTTATCCAAGAAGAGTTCTGAAGAACTGAAGAACCTTCTTGGATGACAACTGAAGAAGCTTCTTTTTAAAAGACAATTGGACTTTATTTGTCCTTGAAGACATTTTACTTCTCATCCAAGAAGAGTCTGAAGAACCTTCTTGGATGAGAACTGAAGAAGCTTCTTTTTAAAAGACAGTTGGACTTTATTTGTCCTTGAAGACTTCTCGCTTCTTATCCAAGAAGAGTTCTTATCCAAGAAGAGTTCTGAAGAACTGAAGAACCTTCTTGGATGACAACTTCTTTTAAAAAGACAATTGGACTTTGTCCTTGAAGACTTCTCGCTTCTTATCCAAGAAGAGTTCTGAAGTTCTAAAGAACCTTCTTGGATGACAACTGAAGAAGCTTCTTAAATGAGAAGCAAATCATCCTCAAGGAAAACAAACTCCGATTGCCTTTTGAGAAAACACCTTTGACACAACAATATTTGGTCTTGCTTATACACACAACTCCTGGACACCTTCTTCACCCTTACAGGCCTAGCATCTTTCTCGTCTGCCTTTGTGGAGTTCAGAAGAAGTAAGGATAGTAGAGCTGCGATTGCATTAATAGATCCTTGACTCTATGTAAAGTAGGCTGCAGACAAGAGTAAGCAGTTCATAAACGGGTTGTTAAATAAGCAATTTTGGCAAGTCAAGATGAAGCAAGCAGTCATAAAATTTATTTAGATGAAACCCCAGCTCCATCCGCCTTATTTCCTTAATAATTAGGACTCCTTAGACCCGCTTTCCAATTTTACGCACTTACGTTGAGTACTTATTTCAAGGGGAGGGGGCTTAATATCTTTTTTTAAAACCCACATAAAATCAAGACACTAATCATGTTTATTTTAGCCTTTCCAGTTCAGTATATTAAAAGGCAGTCTTTGGGATAAGATAGGGAAGGGCGGTAAACCCTTAGAATGTGGGAAATTCTCTCTTTGTTGTAAGAGCTGCTTGCAGCCTTTCGTGTGAACGTTGGGGCTGTGTTCCAGAAGGCAGAAAGCACCCCAAGGTCACCAATTTTGCTCCCACCATTCTCAGGTGCAAAAGCTGAGACCCTTGTGGGAGACGATTAACATCTCCTGCGGTGGGGACCTTCTCTCCTGAAACCTCCTGAGAGCCCGCAGAAGAGCATCAAAAGCTCATCACATTTGGTGACCTCGTGAGGTTTCTCCCATTTCTTTTTTTTTAAAAAAAACCCTCTAATTTATGAGTTGAAGGGGAAGGTTCCAGAAATAAATCTCACAAGCCACAGAAGGCCAACTCATCTGACCGCCACACATTAGGGAAGCAAATGACACTTTCAAAACACGATTAAAGGATCAATCAATAAACAGCACAAGCTACTCTATGGAGATTCTCAGTCATCCAGGCCGTGGTTGTCCCAAAGGTGCTTTTTTGGGACTTTCTTGTTTTTTTTCTTTTGAAGAGGTTTTGCTTTTCATCCAAGAAGCTTCTTCAGCTCTGACTGGATAGTGGGGAAATGGAAAGATTTCTATCCCTTGCAGACAGCTAGCCATACAATTTGGAATGAACACCCCTTGAATGATGTGGGAGTAGGAATGGATTTCCAAAGAGAAAACTACAGGGACCAGGAGCGCTACTCAGGTGACCCTGAGGACACAGATAAACCTCCAAGTGGCCTCAACGACCCTCTAAAAGGATGCAAAGGACCAGCTGTTGGCAAGGAATATAAATCCTTCCATTTCCCCACCATTCAGTCAGAGCTGTAAAAGCTTCTTGGATGAGAAGCGAAAGGTCTTCAAAAGAAAAAACCAGAAAGTCCAATTGCCTCCTGAAAAAAAATCACCTTTGGATAAATTCCCTGTTACTTGGGCTTCGAGGTTATAAAACATAGTTTCACATTCAGAAAAAACCACTCTAGAATTGTCTCTTTTTCTGCATGAACCTTCTCAGTTGTCTAGACATTTGTCAGAGATTGTGTTTTATTTAAGGCAGGTAACACTGCAGAAACAGCCCTTTCTCAAATGCTTCTCTGCTACAGAATTTTGCTCCAAGATCTATCTATCTATCTATCTATCTATCTATCTATCTATCTATCTATCTATCTATCTATCTATCTATCTATCTATCTATCTATCTCTCTCTCTGTCTCTCTGTCTCTCTCTCTCTCTCTCTCTCTCTCTCTCTCTCTCTTTAATTCAGACAACAAATGAAAACAGATCCGCTTCTCTGGGTCAGCAGTGAATTGGTGGGTTCTGGCAGCAGACTGTGGCTTCCTTTGACCTGCGTTGTTTGTTTATTTTATTTTATTTTATTTTATTTTATTTTATTTTATTTTATTTTATTTTATTTTATTTTATTTTATTTTATTTTATTTTATTTTATTTTATTTTATTTTATTTTCCTTGGGATTAGTTGTTTGTTTCATCTGCGGCTGGTAAGCCATCTTAAGAACCACTGCAGCAGACCGACAAAAGAAATCTGGGAACACTATTAAAAACTAGGCATGGCGTGTGTTGTGTGGCTTTTCCCCACCTCTCTCTCTTTGTATTCGGCAGCTCTGCTCACAAAGCCAAAATTTATGTCAACTCTGAGTCATGAATCTGCTGGCTTTCTCCCTTCTCACCACCACCCCTCACCCCCCACCCTTGGCAATTGCCCGAATACTGAAGATTATGCAAACATTTGGTGGAGAGAAGAAAGTAAGGAGCGAAATTGGTGGCTTGCTCTACACAACTTGCTGAATGTGACATGGTGTAGTCTCTCTTCCTCTCTCCCTTTCTCTCTCTCTCTCTCTCCTTGTCTGTTCCTCTCTCCCCTTCTCCCTCCCTTTTTCTCTCCCTCTCTTTTTCTCTCTCCCTCTCTCACCTTCTCCCTCCCTCTCCCCCCTCTCCCTCACATTCCCTCTCTGCCACTCTCCCTTCCTTTCTCTCTCTCCCTCCCTCGTTTCCTCCCTCTGTCCCTCCCTGTCCCTCCTGTTCTCTCTCTCTCCCTCTTTCACCCCCTCTCTCCATTTCTCTTCCTCTCCCTCCTTTTTCTCTCTCTCTCCCTCTCCCTCCCTCTCCTTCTCTCCCCTTCTCCCTCCCTCTCCCTCTCTCCCCTTCTCCCTCTCCTTCCCCCTCCCTCTCCTCCCTCTCTCCCTCGCATTCCCTCTCCCACTCTCCCTCCCTTTCTCTCTCTCTCCCTCCCTCTCCCCCTCTCCCCCCTCCCCTTCTCCCTCCCTTTCTCTCTCTCCCTCCTTTTCCTCCCTCCATCCCTCCATCTCTCCCTCCTGTTTTCTCTCCCTCCCTCTCTCTCCCTCTCTCCTCCTCTCCCTCTCTTTTCTCTCTCTCTCCCCTTTTGCCTCTCTCTCTCTCTCTCCCTCTCCCCTCCCTCTCTCTTCCTCTTTTTCTTTTATTCCAGGCCCATCCTGTCATAGCTATTTTTAAAATTGTATTAATGTTACTAATAGTATTAATAACTGTATTGTTCTTGCGATTTGAATAGGAACCTACATTTTTAACCCAAAGGTCTCGTGTTTAATGCCCACCATGCTTTAGTCTCCTGGAAATAAATCAAAAGACCCCAAAATTAGGAATATCGTGATTTGGCGGTATCTAAGCAAACACACAAGGCTTTTAACTGCTTATATATTTTATTGAGCCATGGTGGTGCAGTGGTTAGAGTGCAGTACTGCAGGCTACTTCTGCTGATCACCAGCTGCTACCAATTTGGCAGATCGAATCTCACCAGGCTCAAGATTGACTCAGCCTTCCTTCCATCCTTCCGAGGTGGGTAAAATGAGTATCCAGATTGTTGGGGGCAATAGGCTGACTGTGTAAACCGCTTAGAGAGGGCTGTAAAGCACTATGAAGTGGTGTATACCGTATTTTACAGAGTATAAGATGCTCCAGACTATAAGACACACCTATCTTTTTGGGGGAGGAAAAAAAAATCTGCCTCTGCCTCCCAGCAATTTGCCTCCTTTCGGCAAACAGCCAACAACCTGTTTCATTTTCATTTTCAGCACAACCTGATTAGCACAAGAAAAAAAAATCTGTCTCTGCCTCCCAGCAATTTGCCTCCTTGCAGCAAACAGCCAGTTTCAACTTTAGCACAGCCTGCTTAGCGCAAGCAGCTGATTGTCGGTTGGATCACCCTCTCGAAGATCAGTTGTTTCAGGCTGCAGGGATTACCATAGCCTATTGCTGCCTCTGCACGCCGCATTTTCTGGTGGGTGGGTAGGTTTCCATTCAGTGTATAAGATGCACCCAAATTTTCACCCTCTTTTAGGGGATGAAAAGTGTGTCTTATACTCTGAAAAATACAGTAAGTCTTAAGTGCTATAGCTACTTTCCTTCCTTCCTTCCTTCCTTCCTTCCTTCCTTCCTTCTTTCCTTCCTTCCTTCCTTCCTTCCTTCCTTCCTTCCTTCCTTCCTCCCATCCTTCTGAGGTTAGTAAAAATGAGGACTCAGACTGTTGCAGACAATAGGCTGACTCTGTAAACCAACCTTCCTTCCTTCCTTCCTTCCTTCCTTCCTTCCTTCCTTCCTTCCTTCCTTCCTTCCTTCCTTCTTTCCTTCCTGATAGAATACAGTATTGCAGGCTGCTAATTCTGCCCACTGCCAGAAGTTTGATCCTGACCGGCTCAAGTTTGACTCAGCCTTCCATCCTTCTGAGGTGGGTAAAATGAGGAACCAGATTGTCGGAGGGGCCCTATACTGACTCTGAAAACTGCATAGAGAGGGCTGTAAAGCACTGTGAAGTGGTATATAAGTCTAAGTGCCATTGCTATCATACCTTGAATCATCTTAGCCACTGAGCCACTGAGCCACCATATATATATATGGTGGCTCAGTGGCTAAGATGCTGAGATTGTTGATCGAAAGGTCGGCAATTCAGCAGTTCGAATTCCTAGTGCCGTGTAACGGAGTGAGCTCCCGTTACTTGTCCCAGCTTCTGCCAACCTAACAGTTCAAAAGCACGTAAAAAATGCAAGTAGAAAAATAGGGAAGGTATTTGGTGGGAAGGTAACAGCCTTCCGTGCGCCTTTGGCATTGAGTCATGCCAGCCACACGACCATGGAGATGTCTTCGGACAGTGCTGGCTTTTTGGCTTTGAAACGGAGATGAACACTGCCCCCTAGAGTTGGGAACGACTAGCACATATGTGTGAGGGAAACCTTTACCTTTACCTTTATATATATAGATACAAAGATATTTATATATATATATGTATAACCCGTAGCTGGGTTAAGATTTTAAGATTTCCTTGTGACCAATGCATTGCTATCTCTGACACGAGCTTTAATCTGAAGGCTAACTGTCCTTTTCCCACTGGCTTTTGCAACAGAATTTGAGATTATTTATTTTTCTTTTCTCCCAGATCTCTTCATATTTTAAGAGGAAAAAGTCCAAGATCGTGTTCCCACCATTATCGGTTAACTGTAGTTTTTAATTCCCATTCGGGTTGCAAACTCCCTCAAGGCTAATTAAATACAAAGATTTCTGTTTTGTGAAACCATATTTCGGAGACAATTCTGAATTCCTGGTAGCATTGGTCCAAGAGCATCAGCATCATTAGATTTTGTGCTCCCCGAAGACTCCGATCTCCCACTGCTTCCAGATAAGAAATGAGCCTATCACTGTTATTTCAACTAAGGAAAGCGCTAAAAGTAGAATTTGAAGAAACGATAGAACAAAAATGAAAAAAGGAATTGCGTAACTCATAAGTAGAGTCGATTAGGAGCCCAGTGATTTTTTTTTTTTTGAATGTCTGGTTTGGCTCATAATTAGCTTGCCTGAATATCAAGCCGTTCCAGGCATTATAGCCATTATTTTCAAAAAATGAATTTTGCAAGATTGAATGTCCCATCCTTTAATTTGGAACGCTGTCGAAGAAGAAAAAAATCCATCAAAAGAGCACGGGGCAGCGGTGAAATCCTCTGAAGTCTGCTACCAGTTCTGTGAGTCTGCTACCGAGCATGTGCTTAGTGCACACATGTGTGCTTAAGGCACGGCCACGCAGTGCTAAAAGAGAAACATTTTGAAGCCTTCCAAGTCTGCAAAGGTAAGTAGAACAGGGAGGGGGAGGGAATCCGCTGTGCCACGCGATTTAGATTACCGTATTTTTTGGAGAATAAGACGCACCTTTTTCCCCCCTAAAAGGGGGTGAAAATTTACGTGCATCTTATACACTGAATGTAGCACCACCCACCCACTGGCCCCCACCCTTTGGCCTCTGCCTCCCAGCAGTTACCTCCTTGCAAGCAAACAGCAAGAAAAAACAGCTCCTTTCAGCTTCAGCACAGCCTAATTAGCATAAGTTGATTGGATCGGCCTCCCGACTCTCAGCTGATTTGCTCTCAGCTGTTTTGCGCAGGGCTCTGCTGTTTGCTGCAAAGAGGTAAATTGCTGGAGCAGATTTTTTTTTTCCCTTGTGCTAATCAAGCTATGCTGAAAATGAAAACGAAAGTAAAGCAGGCTGTTTGCTGTTTGCTGCAACGAGGCAAAATAGCTCAGAGGCAGAGGCAGAGGGAGATTTCTTTTTCTTCTTTTCCTCACCAAAAAAGGTTGGTGTGTCTTATACTCCGAAAAATACGGTAGCTAGAAAGCAGGAATTCTGACGATACTAGCTAATATAAATTGTGCATCACAGCTGATTGTCGCCCAGCTGATTGTCTGAAATACCAGTTCTCCTGAACCGGGAGGATTTTTTATTACCGGTTCACCCAAACCGGTCCAAACCGATAGCATTTCACCCCTGGCATGGGGGATAGGGGAAATCACTCGACACACAAGAAAGGAAAACCTGGGGTTTAATCCCAAAGGTGCTTTTTCAAGAGGCAATTGGACTTTCTGTGTTTTTTTCCTTGAAGACATTTCACTTCTCATCCAAGAAGCTTCTTCAGTCCAGAACTGAAGAAGATTCTTGGATGAGAAGTGAAACATTTTTTGCTTCTCATCCAAGTCAAAAAAACTAAGAAAGTCTACTTGCTTTTTTGGGAAAAGCACCTTTGGGACAATTATGACCTGGATGACTGAGAATTTCCATAGTCACCTGAGGTTTAATGGACCTCAGTTTAGCTGACTGCATATGTATTCCTCCAAATATAATCCCAAAATAATGGACAAAATTCATTAGAGTCAAAGTAGTCTCGGCGAGTCCCTTCCGTTCTGTTTTTTTTGTCCATCTAGCAGATTAACAGAGTTGGACACCCAAGCAGGAGATCCTACACCATTTCTGAAAGATGGCAGTCCAATCTCTTCTTGAAAGCTTCCAGTGATGAAGCTCCCACAACCTCTAAAGGCAATTTCTGTTCCACTGATGAATTGTTCTCACTGTCAGGAAATTTCTCCTTAGTTCTAGGTTGCTTCTCTCCTTGATTAGTTTCCACCCATTGCTTCTTGTCCTACCCTCAGGTGCTTTGGAGAATAGCTTGACTCCCTCTTCTTTGTGGCAGCCCCTGAGATATTGGAACACTGCTATCATGTCTCCCCTGGTCCTTCTTTTCATCAAACTAGACATACCCAGTTCCTGTAACCGTTCATCATATGTTTTAGCCTCCAGTCCCCTAATCATCCTGGTTGCTCTTCTCTGCACTCTTTCTAAGAGTCTCAACATCTTTTTTTATAGTGTGGTGACCAAAATTGGATGCAGGATTCTAGGTGTGAAATCTACATCGTATGTGCAACAACATCAGGGTAAGAAACAATGTAAACTAACACAAATGATGTAATGGGAGCATTTTCCATTCCACAGAATGGAAACTGATGCAAACAAGGTAATTTTGAATTAATGGGCATGCCGGTTTAATGTAGCCCATCTTTCCAAATAAGTCCCAGTAAATGAGGGTTTGAGGTATGGTTGTGGGCATGATTTTTGGCAAAGGAAAGACTAGAGAAAATAGATGATGATAAGCCGCGGTGGCACAGTGGTTAGAGTGCAGTACTGCAGGCTACTTCTGCTGACTACCGGCTGCCAGCAGTTTGGCAGATCGAATCCTACCAGGCTCAAGGTTGACTCAGCCTTCCATCCTTCCAAGGTCAGTAAAATGAGGACCCAGATTGTTGGGGGCAAGAGGCTGACTCTGTAAACCACTTAGAGAGGGCTGTAAAAACACTGTGAAGCGGTTTATAAATCTAAGTGCCATTGCTATGTTTGTTTGAGTTTACCAAGGGTATTTCCAAGCAAGCTAAGATCCAGACAAGCTTTTTCTCGTCCAGTGGACGTGAGATGTCAGGGTACATAATCTTTTATGGACAAAGGGCCTTACCGGACAATTAAATGGAGCACTGAATGAAACGGATGTATCAAGATTTGCACTCAGAAATGTAAATGAGATCAGGAGAAAGGATGGAAATTAAAAATGGACCTCCCTGAAAATAAATAAAATTGATCAACGCCGTGCCTCTCTTTGCTTCATAAATTTTCTTTTCCTGGTTGCATTAACATCACAATTGGGTGAGCACCGTCTCAACCATTTTTAGGGGACTCCACGTATATCTTTTAAAAGCCTCGTGTTTGGTCCTGCATCCAGATCACTCCCCGATACTTGGGACCCACCGCAACCCAAAACAGCTGGGGATGAGCGCTGCAGATGTGGCATTCAGCACCGGCGCTCAAAAGGATGCCTTCCTACATATTTATCTTCCTCTAAATGAGTGGGGGGGGGGGGAACCCACCCAGCCACTGTATTATAAAGTTTCCTCAATGCAAATTATGCCTAATCAGTATTTATCAGGCTTGGTTAATTGGCACATCACAAAAGAGATGTCTGAAGTAGTGTATTCATAATGAGCACGCCAAACAACAAGGACAGCAATCAGACAATGAGCATCTGATTGCACAAACAGGAAGTCGCTGGGTTTCCTGAATATGTCACACTTCAGCGGAAGAGAGTGTACCAATTGATGCATCTGCCAAAGGGAGGAGAGGGCCAACGCTAGGTGTACTAAAGTCTAGCAGAACAAGACTCAAGCTCTCCCCCAACCCAAGAGATCAGCAAGAGGCTCTGGGAAACCCCCCTCCCCTTCTCTCTACAAGCTTACTTTACAACAGAGGCAGGGGTGGGCTCCTGTGGGGGTTCGGCAAGATTCGGGCAATCCTCTAGCCAAGGATGGCTAAGGCAGGACTAGAACTCACTGTCTCCTGGTGATTGGCCCTAGGTCACCCAGCTGGTTTTCATTGCTAAGGCAGGACTAGAACTCACTGTCTCCTGGAGATTAGCCCAAAGTCACCCAGCTGGTTTTCATTGCTAAGGCAGGACTAGAACTCACTGTCTCCTGGAGATTGGCCCAAAGTCACCCAGCTGGTTTTCATTGCTAAGGCAGGACTAGAACTCACTGTCTCCTGGAGATTGGCCTAAAGTCACCCAGCTGGTTTTCATGGCTAAGGAAGGACTAGAACTCACTGGCTCCTGGCGATTAGCCCAAAGCCACTCATTGGCTTTCACGCCTAAGGCGAAACTAGAACTCACAGCTCCCACTTTCTAGCCTGGTGCCTTAATCCCTAGACCAAAATGGTTCTCAAGGTTTACAGGAGCCGCGGTGATGCAGTGGTTAGAGTGCAGGTACTGCAGGCTGCTTCTGCTGCCTGCCGGCTGCCTGCAATTTGGCAGTTCGAATCTCAGCAGGCTCAAGGTTGACTCAGCCTTCCATCCTTCCGAGGTGGGTAAAATGAGGACCCAGATTGTTGGGGGCAATAGGCTGACTCTGTAAACCCCTTATAGAGGGCTGTGAAGAGGTATATAAGTCTAAGTGCTCTTGCTGTTAGCATCACATGGACTACACAGTGGTGTCTTAGTACTGGAGTCAGATTTCATACAAGCAGAGACAAGAATATTGGGGCACAGTTTATTCAAGACTCTGATATTCCTGGGGGCTCAGTCCATGCCCTGTTGTCCTTTTTCAGATCACGCCCTTCCAAGGGAGTTATGACATTCCTTCTCCTGAATTTCTGCCACGCCGCCTCTCATCCAAGGGGGCGTTTTGCGACATCTAAGGTGCATTCGATAACAGCATCCTTCACACTCCCTCATTTAGCAAACTGGAATTGAGCAATTTTACCAGTAGAGGAAGTGATTAAGTGAAGTGTCTCTTCAAACAAGGAGCAGTGAAAGACATCACTTCTTAGGAGGTATCAATCCCCACCAAGAGAAGGAGGAGCTTTTGAGTGCCTGTGGCTAGTTTTATTGCACGTTTTTAATCTTTGTGAACAAAACTGGTGTCAGGCCTGGAAGCCATTTTTGGCATTGGATCTTCAGGCCTGCCACATTTACTACTGGGAGAAACTGGGAGGGGGGGATTGTATGGCACAAGCAGGGGTGGGCTGCTGGGCCATACAATCCCCCCTCCCAGTTTCCCCACCCCTGGGCTGGGGAATTCTGGGAGTTGAAGTCCACAAGTCTTAAAGTCGCTGAGATTGAGAAACACTGATCTAGAATATGAACTCCTGGAACCTTTGAATAGGGTTTGAACCCTATTCCACTATTTTATAAAAAAAACTCCCAGAGCAACGTATGATCATAGAGCAAAATACAGGTAGTCTTTGACTTACGACCCCAATTGAGCCCGACCTGGATGTTGCTAAGCGAGACATTTGTTCGGTGTGTTTTGTCCCATTTTACAACATTCTTGACACCGTTGTTAAGCGAATCACGGCAGTCGTTAAGGTAGTAACCCGGTTGTTAGGTGAACCTGGCGTCCTCATTGACTTGGCTTGTCAGAAGGTCGCAAAAGGGGATCACGTAACCCGGGGAGGCTGCAACCGTCATAAATACTAGTCAGTGGCCAAGGGTCTCTGAATTTTGATCATGTGACCATGGGGAATGCGGCAGCGGCCGTAAGTGTGAAAAACGGCCATAAGTTACTTTCTTCAGTATTGTTGTAACTTCAAACGGTCACTAAATGAATGTAAGTCAAGGACTTACCTCAATAAAAGCACCTGAGCCTGGCAGTGAAGCTAGGACCTATCGCCCTTCAAGGTTAAATAAAGGTTTTATTGAAAACTAGAAGTCAGAAGATCAGTTCCTGCAGAAATCAGGAATACAGTCTGGGGAAAGAGGGATATTTACATGCCTGAGTCATTGCTTAAATCCTCGGTCTCCCTCACCTTCCATTTCATGCTAACAGACTTGGGCCATGTTTACACAACAGTCAGCACTGGCCTGAGGCTCTTGACATCTCACTCTTCACCCTCGTGTCTGCTTATGAATATAATAAACTGTAGCTGAGGCATATTTGAACTTTTGCATTTTATGCCATCTATATATAGTCTCTCTGTGTGACTGTGTGTGTGTGTGAGAGAGAGAGAGAAAGAGAGATAAAGAGAGGGAAAGAGAGAGAAAGAGAAAGAGAGAGAGAAAAAGGAAGAGAGACAGAGAGAAAGAGAAAGGGAGAAAGAGAAAGAGAAAGGGAGAGAAATGGAGAGAGAAAGAGAGAGAGACAAAGAGGGAGAGACAAAGAGAAAGGGAGAGAGAAAGAGAGAGAGACAGAGAAAGGGAGAGAGAAAGAGAGAGTAAAAAGAAAGGGAGAGAGAAAGAGAGAGAGAGAAAGAAAAAGGTAGAGACAGAGACAGAGATAGAGAGAGGAGAGAAACAGAGAGAAAGAGAAAGGGAGAGGGAGAGAGAGAAAGAAAAAGGGAGAGACAGAGACAGAGATAGAGAGAGAAGGAGAGAAACAGAGAGAAAGAGAAAGGGAGAGAGAGAGAGAGACAGAGAGAGACAGAGAGAGAGAGACACAGAGAGAGAGAGAGACAGAAGATCTAATGAGATGATGAATTCAAATTAGTTAATTTTGCAACCCATAGAATGAAAATGAACAGGAAAAAAAAATATGCCATTTGCATTGAGATTTCTATGTCCATAGCAAGCATCTGTTCCTCCTAATTTGCATTCCCAGTGACATATGTCCCTCTGTTTTGACCAGCTGAAAGACACCGAATTCATGAATATATCCTGCTATATATTTTTAGCGAAATCTACTCGCACCGGAGAAAGAGACTTTGAAATAAATCAAATGTCCAGTACTGCTTGGAAGAGTCGCAATAACCTCTGAAGTCCACGAGGAGTTGTCATTCTTGGGTATCCACAATAGAGAAGGCACTTTGATCCTGCTGGTGTCCAAGAGGAACACAAATGAGCCTTGGAAGCCTGGAGAAGCAACAACTACAGTTGGAAGCTCACTTCCCAGTCTTTCCATCACGATCAAAGCAGCAGGATTAGAGTTTCGACAAGGAGCGTCCAACCTTGCTAACTTTAAGACTTGTGGACTTCAACTCCCAGAATTCCTCAGACAGTCACGCTGGCCAGGGAATTCTGGAAGTTGAAATCCACAAGTCTTAAAGTTGCCAAAGTTGGACACTCCTGGTTTAGAAGGAAGCAGAGTGAGTGATGATAAAGAAAAAAGAAGGCAGGTTTCTCAAAAACCTTTGTTGTGGCCTGCCAGCTGCCAGCAGAGCTGACAGCGGATTCGGACAATGAGGAGGTTGGGGAGGAACTTGGGCCAGTTCTGGAGTCTGAGGAAGGCTCTGATGGATGCTCTGTGTTAGATGCAGAGATATTAGCCAGGGCCGTCTAACATTTCCCAGCCACCAGAGAGGCAGCTGCCTTTGGAGGCTGAGATAAGTGCAGAGGAAGAACATCTGGGGCCTGTTCCAGATGCATGTATGTACAGAGCTGTTAGGAGAGGAGGACAATGGAGGACAAGGAGTCAACTCAGAAAGCAAGGCACACGTGGACGCTGAATGGCCCCTCCCTGGCTGGGGAATAAATAGAAGGAAAGGGGAGTGGTGGTCGTAGGAGACAACCGTTCGTATTTCTGAAGATTTTGCTCATTGTTTTCATGCCACAGAGACTGCTTGCCAGAACTTAATTTGCAGCCTTTCGGCTGGGAGTTCACAGCCTGGCAATTATCGCATGGAACTGATAAGGTCTGTTATTGCTGTTAACTCCTTGAAGGACTATTGACTGGACTTTTCGATGTGTGAATGCCATTAATTCACAGGAGATAAATAGCAAGGGGTTTTTCGTGACAAGGAGTCTGTTTCTTGCTTCTGCTAAGGTTGGGTCAAAACAACCTTCTCCAAACCCAGATCAGGGATTGCTTTGGAGAAAAAATATAAATTCCTTCCTTTCAGTTCCTTCCTTTCTTTTCGGATTTCAGTGCCTTCCCCTTTCAGGTCATTTTACTAACAAGATTACAATCCAAGGATTAGATTGGGCGAACAGACCATATGGGATGTTTCCTTGTTTCTTAAGAGCATGATGTTCAAGTCTCAGAAGTTATGGAAACGGAACGTGGAGTCCATCTGCTACTTGCTGTAATTTTGGCCTGCAGGATAAAATGGAATTCGGAAATAAAAAAAAGGAATTCCGTTCCCAATTGGAGCGGAAAAATATAATTTTTATACTGACGTTTCTCTGCATTTGTTAATCTGCACTTTCCCCCACAATTCTACTCTGACCAAATACAGGCAAGTATGTTTAGTGATGGTTCAAAGTTACAACGGCGCATAAATTTGATTTATGGCCATTTTTCACCATTACGACCGCAACCCAATGACCATGTGATCAAAATTCAGATGCTTCTCAATTGATTCCTACTTATGACGGTTGCAGTGTCCCGGGGTGACACGATCCCCTTTTGCGACTGTGTGACTAATTTAGCAAGGGCAGGGATTAAAAACCGTGGCGAGAAAGGACATAAAATGAAGCAAAACTCACTTAACAACCGGGTGAGTAACTTACCAATTGCAGTGATTCACTTAACAACTGAGGCACGAAAGGTTGTAAAATGGGGCAAAGCTCACTTAACAAATGTCTCACTTAGCAACCGAAATTTTGAGCTCAATTGTGGTCGTACGTCGAGGACTACCTGTAGTTCGAATTTGTATTTTTGAATTTTTGAAAATTTGTGTTTGAGTTTGCATTTGAACGAATTTGAATTTGAATTTGGATTTTTGAACTTTGAATTTGAACTTTGAACTTTGAATTCTTCAACCGGCATGAGGAATGGCTGAGGAATTCTGGGAGTTGAAATCCACAAGTTTTAAAGTTGTCAAGTGTGCAGATCCCTGGTTGAAATCATTGATTTTATTCATGGGGGGAAAATGCACATCAATCACTCTATTGCAGAATTGGAGAACTTCTGTCTTGGAGCATCCTGTGGATCTTGGCCCACATTTCCTAGAGATCCTATTGGATCCCCCTTCTCTCTTGGCATTTTTCACAGAGGTTTTCTAGAGGGAGCGACATGACGGGGATGGTGGGGGGAGGGGAAAGGAACCATGTCTTGAAAAATCTGATTTAAGGGAAACAGATTGCAAACGATAAAGGCAAAGATGTGGCATGCATTCCGCCATCTGCTCTCCACATCTCCCCGGAGGATTCAAGATTAAGAGAAGAAGGTGAGTGGAGAAGCTTGGAAATTGATTCACACGCAATTAGCCAAATGACAGCATGAAGGGTACGTGAACTTTTAAGAGCCCATTTCCACAAAATTGGACACAATGGCATCTTCCGCTTTCTCTGGCAGAAAGGTGATCGTGGCTGAAAACGCTAAACCAGAACAGGTTCTGCAGACAGACATCACTCCCCTTTAAAACTCAATTCAATTCAGAATAGACTGTGGCTGGCTCAATCAGGAGACCCTATACCAGTGATGGCTAACCTTTTTGTCATCGCGTGCCAAAAGGGGGGGGAATGCTGGGGAGTCACGCACATGCGCATGCCCACACCCATAATTCTATGCGCCCCCTGCACATGCACACATGACCTCCCGCACTCCCCCTGCTTTTGACACGCAATGGCCCAGTGGGCCCGGTAGGCCTGTTTTTCGTTCTCCCCAGGCTCCAGAGCCTTTCTAGGAGCCTGGGGAGGGTGAAAACAGCCTCCCCCCACCCGAGACTCTCTGGAGGCCGGAAACAGTGTGTTTCCTGACTTCCGGTGGGCCCAGAATGCCCAAAAACCAGCTGGTTGGAGCTGAGCTTGCGTGCCCACCAATATGACTCTGCGTGCCACCTGTGGCACCCGTGCCATAGGTTCGCCTTCATGGCTCTATACCATTTCAGACAAGTGGCTGTGATGAAGCACCCACAATTTCTGGTGGCAAGCTGTTCCATTGGTTAATTGTTCTCACTGTTAGGAAGTGTCTCCTTCGTTCCAGGTTGCTTCTCTCCTTGATTAGTTTCCATCCATTGTTTCTTGCCTTGCTTTCTGGTGCTTTAGAAAATAAGTTGACCTCCCCTCTTCTTTGTGGCAGCCCCTCAAATACTGGAATACTGCTATCATTTCACATCTAGTCCTTCTTTTCTCCAGACTAGCTAAACCCAAATCCTTCATCTGTTTTAATCTCCAGGCTAAATCATCTTAGTTGCTCTTCTTTGCACTTTTTTTTCCCCAAAGTCTCAACATCTTTTTTTGTAATGTGGTGACCAAAACTGTAGGTTGTATTCCAGGTGTGGTCTTACTAAGGCTTTAGAAAGCGTTACTAGTCACGTGATTTTGATTCTATGCCTGAATCAAAACTCTCTTTTCAAATTATGAAAACTCTCATTTAATTTAATTTAATTTAATTTAATTTAATTTAATTTAATTTAATTTAATTTAATTAATCATATTTCTATGCTGCCCAACTCACAAGGGACTCTGGGCGGCTTACAACAGAAATAATACAAACAGTGAACAACATTTAAAAAAAAAATTATAAAAGCATTTTAAAAACAATTAAAACCCATTCACACTATTCATGGCTGGATCTCGCCAGATCGCAACAGTGAGATCAACGGCCCCAGGCCTGCCGGAAAAGCCAGGTCTTCACCACTTTCCGGAAGGCCAATAGGGTGGGGGTGGTCCGGACCTCAGGAGGTAACTGGTTCCAGAGAGCTGGGGCAGCCACAGAGAAGGCCCTCCCCCGCAGGCCCTCCAGCCGGCATCGTTTAGCTGACGGGACCCGGAGGAGACTAACTCTGTGGGATCTTACCGGTCGCTGGGAGCTATGCGGTAGAAGACGGTCTCGAAGATAGCCTGGCCCTGAGCCATGTAGGGCTTTAAAGGTAATAACCAACACCTTAAAATTATTAGCAGTTATATACTAGCAGATATACAAACCCTTTGCACTTCTTATTCCTTTCCCTTTTAGTATTAAAATGACAATGGACCACACGGTTTATGGATTGTAATTTTAGTATAGTGTTAGGCCATGTATAACTGACAGACTAGATTTTATCCAGGGGTGGGCTTCAAAAATTTTAGCAAGGGGTTCTCTGCCCGGTTGCTGAGTGGGCATGGCCGTGGTGGGTGTGGCCTAGTCAGCCTCCTGCACCATGGCCAGGGGGAGGCATTTTTGCCCTCCCCGGGCTCCAGAGGCTTTTCTCGAGCCTCTGGGAGGGCGAAAATGGCCTCCCCAGGCTCCGGAGGCCCTCTAGAGGCCAGAAACGATCCTGTTTCCGGCCTTCCCAAACTTCCAGTAGGCTTTTTTTTTTTTTTGCCCTCCCTGAGCCTCCGCGCATTCCCTGCACTTACCTGCATCCAAACCGGGCTGCCTGGGGACTCCTGGGAGGGGCGGGGCAAGCCAGGAGTGGGATTTGGGGGTTCTCCGAACCACACAGAATCTTAGCTAGAGGTTCTCCTGAACCCCTGCGAACCTGCGAACACCCAGCAGCCCACTCCTGATTTTATCATAGATGTTAGTTGTTATTTCTTATTTTATACTAGAATTTTAAATTGTATATTTACTGAGTGTTTTTATTTCTTCTGGTCTATGGTCTATGGCTGTAATAAACTGAATTGAATTATTAGCAGATATATTATATTAGCAGATTTAAAACTCTCCTTTATTAGCAGAGCACAAAAACATAAAAATAAAAACAAAGTAGAAAAATCTACTCTGGGCCCTTTTGGTTTTTATTGGGCTTTTTTTTTTTTTAGTGATCATGGATTCCAAATAACATGACCAATCATTGAGGATACTGGAAATTGAAACTCATCACCTGGAGGACAGATTCTCTATCTCAATGCACAAGTTGGCGGATCTCCAAACTCTTTTGCCGCTCGCCTCTTAGCTTTTACTGCTTGAACATTTCTTTCTGAGACAAGGCTAAAGAGATGGTTATGGGAAAAACAGGGAAGAAGAGCAGACGTTTGAAGAAAAGCAACCCTGGAGGCTTTGCCTCCTGAGGAAAGTCTAAAACTTTGAGCAAAAAAAAGAGACGGGAGGCAGCAAACGCAATTGAGATTTGTAAAACAACACCATTTGTGAGACACAGTGGAGGTAACAAGGGGCAACTGAGAAGGGACAACCTCCCATTCACCTCTGCTGTGGCTGGAGATTGTGGGAAACTACCTTTGTTAGGTAGTTTTCAGGGACACGGTGGCTCAGTGGCTAAGACACTGAGCTTTTCGATCAGAAAGGTCGGCAGTTCGGCGGTTCGAATCCCTAGTACCGGTCTCCTGCGTGAGCAGGGGGTTGGACTAGATGACCTCCAAGGTACCTTCCAACTCTGTTACTGTTACTATATAGAACAGCTGTGTGGTTGCAACCCAAAAAAAATTAATTATGAAACTGAACTTTATACGGACTAGATCTAAGCTCATCA
Source organism: Pituophis catenifer annectens (assembly GCF_029215685.1). Classification (NCBI taxonomy): domain Eukaryota; kingdom Metazoa; phylum Chordata; class Lepidosauria; order Squamata; family Colubridae; genus Pituophis; species Pituophis catenifer. Next base: position 23,232,010 of record NW_027256891.1, read on the forward strand.
GATCCAAAAAGCCCAGTGTTGTCAACTGCAGCAGAGAGATATACAGAGAGAGAAGGCGGTGGAATTAAGTGGCAGCGACGGGATGTGACAGTTCAATTAAAGTGAAGCGTGAAAAATAAACACGAGTGACTTTTTTGTTACTACAGTAATTGATGGCAACTGGCTTCGCAGTGTCAAATTGATTGTGAGAAGGGACGGAGAGCTACTGTCTCTATTCAGGCCCAAATGATCAAACAAAGATTTTGCTATTTAAAAAAAAGAAAAAATTAGCTCTATTTTGTTCTGGTGATTTCTCTCCGAAATCCATGTTGAAGGATGGCGGCTACAAGTACCGTTTAACGACAGCAAAAATAAGGGCAATCCAAGAATTCAAGGGAGAGAATGGGAGATGTGATAGTAATTGATAATGTCAGAGCTGAGTTGCAGACACTAACAGTAACAATAACAGCAAAGCAGAAGAAATCTAAAATTTGTTACTACTGGTTCTGTGGGCCTGGCTTGGTGGGCAGGTAATGTGACTGGGTGGGCGTGGCCAGTTTTTTTTAAAAAAACTTTTAAAACCGTTTTTTCTACAACCTCTTCGGCGAAGAGGTGGTAAAAAAATGCTTTCAAAAGGCTCTGACAATCCCAGGTGAGTTGCCTGATCGTCAGAGACTTTTTTTCTTTTAAATGCCTCTGCTGATCAGGCAACTCAGCTTGGATCATCAGGCATCGTCTTGGATCATCAGCTTGGATGTCAGCTTGGGTCGTCAAACTCAGCTTGATGATCAGGCAACTCAGCTGGGCTCTTCAGAGGCATAAATGCCTCTGACGATCCAAGCTGAGTTGCCTGATCATCAGAGGCTTTTTTTCTTTTAAATGCCTCTGACGATCCAAGCTGAGTTGCCTGATTGGCAGCGACTTTTTTAAAAAGCTTCTGCCGATCAGGCAACTCAGCTTGGATCCTCAGAGGCATTTAAAAGAAAAAAAGCCTCTGATGATCGCGCAGCTCATCCGGGCATGGGGGGGGGGCGCAGGGATTTTTGCTACCGGTTCTCCGAACCATCCGCTTCCATCGCTACCGGATCGGGTGATCCGGTCCAAACCAGGAGCATTTCACCCCTGAAAGAACTGGAGAAGATAGCAAGATACAAAGACCTACAAATAGAAAGAGAAACACTGTGGCAAAAGAAAACAAAGATAGTACCAACAGTAATTGGCACCTTGGGTGTAATCCCAAAACATCTGGAGCACTACTTGAATGCCATCGGTATTGACACATTCACCATCAGTCAATTGCAAAAGGCAGCTTCATTCGGAAGAGCTGACATCCTACAGTGATACCTTGAAGACCATCAAACAACCACATCTGCCTATCCCAGGTCCTTGGAGGAGAGGGGGGGGGACTCAATAGATGGACAAACATGCCAAATCCAGTTTATTTTATTTTATTATTTATTTTATTGAATTTCTATACCGCCCTACTCCCGAAGGACTCAGGGCGGTGCACAGCCATGAAATAAAACACATAGATATACAAAATTTAAAATCGAATAAAATGAATTAAATAAATTTGGCTGAATTAATACCCATAATTTAAAATACCCATAATTTTAAAATACATTAAAAATTTAAAATTTACACTTAAAAGGGAGAAGATTTAGGCGAGGCCAGCTTGATGAAATAAAAGCGTCTTCAACTCGCAGCGGAAGGTGCGCAGATCCGGAATCCTCCGTATCTCTGGGGGGAGCTCATTCCAGATCGTCGGTGCCCCCACAGAGAAGGCTGTCCCCCTAGGGGCCGACAGCCGACATTGTTTGGCCGACGGCACCTGGAGGAGCCCCTCTCTGTGGGAGCGTACTGGTCGGTGGGAGGCTGTTGATGGTAGTAGGCGGTCCCGTAAGTAACCAGGTCCTAAGCCATGGAGCGCTTTAAAGGTGGTAACCAGAACCTTGAAGCGCACCCGGAAGACCACCGGGAGCCAGTGCAGCTCGCGCAGGAGAGGTGTTACATGGGAGCTCCATGTTGCTCCCATAACCACCCGCGCGGCCGCACTCTGCGCCAGTTGGAGCATCCGGGTGCACCTCAAGGGGAGCCCCATGTAGAGAGCATTACAATAGTCCAGACGAGAGGTGACGAGGGCATGAGTGACTGTGCGTAACGAGTCCCGATCTAGAAAGGGACGCAACTGGCGAATCAGGCGAACCTGATGAAAAATCCTCCCGGTCACGGCCGTCAAGTGCTCTTCTAAAGACAGCCGTGAGTCCAGGAGGACGCCTGGACATCTGTATGACTGCTTGACTGATGATCTTAATAATATTATAATAACATATTTATTATTAAAGGTATTTGCGGCCAACCCCTGGATCGCACTAGCTCCTCCTTTGTGGGCACCACCTTTCTCACGGAATAACATTTTGAAATTCCTTCTCCTTTTGGTGAGCATTTACTGGGTTTTTTTTGAAAAAAGTTTTTTTTTTTTCATCAACATGTTTAAATGTACAGTCTTTTATCCATCCTTATACATTGTTCGTCCATCTTCTTCTTTAATTTCCATTAGATAATTAATTAACTATTTGTTCGGGTCTGCTCTTTTACCATTTCCATTTCTTTTGTTTTACTACAACCTTTCCTTTTTCCCTTCCCTTCTTTCTCCTCCTTTCTTTCTTCTTTCCTCATTCCTCCTCTCCTTTCCTTTCCTACTTCCTTTCCTCTTTCCCCTCTCCTCTCTTCTTCCTCCCCTTCTTACCCTCTCTCCTGCTCTTCTTTCCCTTTCCTTCTTCCTCTCCTTTTCCCATTCTTCTTTTCTCTTCTTCTCTTGGTGAGCATTTACTTGTCTGCACACACAGTGAAAGTGCTGTGTGAATAGACGTGGGAGACCTCCTCAGCTGACTAATTAATTTCATGGGAACTGTCTTCAAGGATGTCCTCATTTGTGTTATGACCAAAATCTCACTGCTTGAAGTCACAGTTTAACACTACGCTTGATGTTTTTGAAGCATGAAAAAGAGTGGCACTGTGCTGCTCTTTTGATATTAGAAACCTATATATATATATATATATTTCCCCTGCAATTGATTTTGTGAACTAATATCCAGTATCGGTGGCTTCTTTGGCTGCAAAACACAAAAAAAGAAAAAAAAAGAAAAATTGGGCTGAGGAAACACATTGTTATGGTTATCTGAAGCATTGCAGGGCCTAACCAAGTCTCTGTCTGTATTCAGAACCATTTGGACTTTCCAGAAGCTCTTCTGCCATTGTCCCAAAGGAGTTTGTAGAAATTCTCAGTCCTCCAGGTCATGGTTGTCCCAAAGGTGCTTTTTCAAGAGGCAACTGGACTTTCTGGTTTTTCTTTGAAGACCTTTCGCTTCTCATCCAAGAAGCTTCTTCGGCTCTGGACTGAATGGTGGGGAATGGAAGGATTTATATTCCTTGCAGACAGCTGGTCCTTTGCATCCTTTTAGAGGGTGGTTGAAACATTTGGAGGTTTGTCTGTGTCCTCAGGGTCACCTGAGTAGCATTTATGGTTGCTGTAGTCTACAATTTTTTTTCCCTCTGGAAATCCATTCCTACTCCCACACCATTCAAAGGGTGTTCATCCCAAATTGTATAGCTAAAAGTCAGTAGAGATTCTCATGGGAGAACCATGACCTGGATGACTGAGAATCTCTATAGATTTTTAGCTATACAATTTGTACATTTAAAAAAAAAAAAAAGGAAAAGAGAACTTTGGAAGGCAGTTATTGGACTGTCTTCGCTTCAAGGGCTCCAAGAAGTATATACAAACTGCTTCTGACCATGTCATGATCTCCCCAATAGTCTCCAGGTTGTTGTTTTTTTCTTCAATTAAATTGCCAGGGAAGATTAAGAAGAATAAGAATAATTTTATTTCTATACCGCCCTTCTCCCGAAGGACTCAGGGCGATGTACAGCCTATTAAAAGCACAAGACAAACATCAATTAAAATAATTTAAAATTATTAAATAATTTGGCTCAATTTAAAACCCCAGAAATTTAAAACACCCAATTTAAAATTATTATGTTGATAGCCCGGCCTGGCGGAACAACAGGGTCTTGAGTGCACAGCGAAATGCCCGGAGGTCGGAGATCTTGCGTATTTCCGGGGGCAGTTCGTTCCACAGGGCTGGGGCTCCCACAGAGAAGGCCCTCCCCCTGGGTGTCGCCAGCCGACATAACTTGGCCGATGGCACCCTGAGGAGACCCTCTCTGTGGGAGCGAACTGGCCGGTGGGAGGCTATTGATGGCAGAAGTCGGTCTCAAAGGTACCCGGGTCCTATGCCATGGAGCACTTTAAAGGTGGATTAAATGAAAGATCTCCAACCATGGCACATTTTTCAAACTGGGAAATGAGGCTTCAGGAAGAAAGAAATGAGAAGGAAAGATGTATAATAAATGTAAGGCTGACCATAGGATGTGGTTTTTTAAAAAAAAATCAAGCTAGCAACTGTGAAGACACAAGCAAAATCCCAACCTGTTTTTATGAACGCACACAAAATTGAGTAGAGCTTTGATCCTACCACTGTAGCTGCCATCTTGATTTTTTTTTTTATTTTTTTTTGGACCAAAGAGATGACAACCAGACAAGGAACAGCATATTTCAACAACAAAAGGTCCCAAAAAAACACCACGGAGAGAAGTTGGAAAGAATCTCTCAAACATCTGGAGAACAAGGTAAGGGGAAAAAAATGTAAGATTCTCTTATGGAGCAGAGAACCTTAGAGATATGGCAAGACTGATATCAACAAAGTCTTTGAACAACTGAAACAAGAATAACAGAGTTGGAAGGGACCTTGGAGGTCTTCTAGTCCAACCCACTACTTAGGCAGGAAACTCCCTACCATTTCAGACAAATGGTTATCCAACATCTTCTTAAAAACTTCCAGTGTTGGAGCATTCAAACTTCTGGAGGCAAGTTGTTCCACTGATTAATTGTTCTAACTGTCAGGAAATTTTGCCTTTGTTCTAAGTTGCTTCTCTCCTTGATGAGTTTCCACCCATTGCTTCTTGTCCTGCCTTCAGGTGCTTTGGAGAATAGCTTGACCCCCTCTTCTTTGTGGCAGCCCCTGAGATATTGGGACACTACTATCATGTCTCCCCTTATCCTTCTTTTCATCAAACTAGACATACTCAGTTCCTGCAACCGTTCTTCATATATTTTAGCCTCCAGACCCCTAATTATCTTCATTGCTCTTCTCTGCACTCTTTCTAGAGTCTCCACATCTTTTTTACATCGTCGTGACCAAAACTGAATGCTGTGTTCCAAGTGTGGCCTTACCAAGGCCTTATAAAGTGGTAATAACACTTCACGTGATCTTGATTCTATCCCTCTGTTTATGCAGCCTAGGACTGTGTTGGCTTTTTTGGCAGCTGCTGCACACGGCTGGCTCCTATTTAAATGGTTGTCCACTAGGACTCCCAAGCTCTCTCTCACAGTTACTACTATTGAGCAAAGGACCACCTATACTGTACTTTTGTTGTGCACTCCTAGGGACTCGAGGGAGGTTACTGCCCCAAATCAAATTGCTTCTTGACTTGTTAACTCTACTTCCCCTCTCCTTTTGTTTTCCTGGGGAGCTGTCCACAAGAGAGATCTTTGAAAGTAGCAAACTGGCCAGCATGAGCATTGCCATCCTTTTGCCAAGGGGGAGCCAGAGGTACAGGAAGAAGCTGTTTGTCCACTGCCAGGAAGAAATATTCATGCTGCAGCATCAAGTGAAGTGCTGCAGGAGATGGGACAAAGCGTGCCAAGAGATAAATTGGTCTCTTCCATGTCTTGGTTCACCAGCCTAGTGTAGATGGAGTTCCTAAAACACCATCCCCATCACGGAGAACTGCAGACTTTTTCCTTCGTCTGCCCTTCCTAAAATCTCTACCCCTCTGCAAGACGGATTGTAAATCATCCTCAAGGAGAACACGGACGAAGGGACAGAACCCTGGCAACCTCATCCCAACAAAGGCGGCAGTGAGAACCCATCACAGCAAACAGACACAGGTCAAAGAAGAAAACAAAAACCACACACACACAAACAAACACACAACCCAGGCACTTCTCCCTTCGTTTAGCAAAGATGATGGAACAACGGCAAAGCATGCAGACTGGTCCAGAGGTGTTAAAAAATAAACACACAAGCACCTAGTCTAAGGACGGGGTCCGAGACAAAATATATTCCAAGCAACACTGAAGATTAACATCCCCTGCCTTTTGCCAAAAGAATAGCTTTGTGGCTTGTATATTTTGCTCAAAGGACTGTCTCTCTCTCTGCAGTTCGATTCTTAAGGGGGGAAAATAGCCACTCGAGCTTTACACCGGCTTTTCTCAACATTCCCTTGTAAATAGTACGTGATCTAACGGTTCGTTTCTTGGCCTTAAAGGTGTACAACAGCTTTTTTTTTCTTTTGCAATGACAGTGCAGAAGGGGGGGGGGAGAGAGAGAAATATGCGATCTGTTTGCTAATGAGCTGACACTGCAGTGGCTTCAGGAATATGGTAGAGTACACTACAGGCGCAAACTAGAAAGAGGCAGCAGCGGCACGCGAGAAGTTGAAAGCATCCATTCAAACCTTCATGGTATTCCGAGGGTGATGGAGGAGTTTAATTTAAATCCATTGGAAGGGGGGAGGACGGAAAAGAAGAGGGGAAATTAGACGGAGACCCCACCAGTGATAAAGTTGGATATTTAAGCTGCCCTGTTGCAACATATTCCAGCAAACGGTGTCTCGCTCTGTTGTGTGAGCCAAACCCCCCCCTCTCCCCGCAATGTCTCAGTAACATCCACCTGCTGGCTCAGTCTTTGGTTACACAGGTTGGGGGTTTATAAAGCAAGTTAGCTCCTTGCGTTCGTCGGTGGTTTCTCTTTTCGTCCCCTGAAAAAGCCACAAAAAGATTGAGCCTGCAGAGATCACTAACATCCAAATCACCTACAAATGGGGTGGTGGGCGGAGAAACTCAACCAGGGGTCTTTTTTTGTATACTGAACGAGTCAAAAAGAGGGCTGTGAAAATATCTACAGACCCCTCACATCCTGGACATAAACTGTTTCAACTCCTACCCTCAAAATGATGCTATAGAGCACTGCACACCAGAACAACTAGACACAAGGACAGTTTTTTCCCAAACGCCATCACTCTGCTAAACAAATAATTCCCTCAACACTGTCAAACTATTTACTAAGTCTGCACTACTATTAATCTTCTCATTGTTCCCATCACCCATCTCCTCCCACTTATGACTACATGACTGTAACTTTGTTGCTTGGGTCCTGACAATTTATATTGATATTGTTTCCTGATTGCTTATTTGTTCCCTATGACTATCATTAAGTGCTGTGCCTTATGATTCTTGACGAACTTATCTTTTCTTTTATGTACACCAAGAGCGTATGCACCAAGACAAATTCCTTGTGTGTCCAATCACACTTGGCCAATAAAAAATTCTATTCTATTCTATTTTTTAAACCAAGATGCTAAGCCAAAAGTTGTGGACTAAACCACCACTGTGGGTTCCATAAGGCACGGTTGAACAAATGATGGTTTTGTATCATCACAGCCATGGCTACACCAACATCCTTACTTGAGCTGACATCGTGGGTGAATTCAATCTGAGAAAACATTCTTAAGATAATTTTTTTTTTTTAACTCAACCATCCAGAAACCAACACCTCCTTTATTTTCTGTCATCCCGATTCCAGAATTGATCTGTGTTTTCTTAAGTCTCTGTGGGAATTGTTTGTTTATTTGACAAATGTATAGGGATGCCCATCAACTGAAGGGAATTCTGGGTGGTAACCAAGAATAAAAGCACAATACAATTATCAACTGAACAAGAATTAAAGCTAGAAAGGTACCACTGAAGCTCCAATAAAAATCTCTTCCGTAGATCAACCACATTGTGCCAGCAACATGCACCTTTCCATGTTGAAGGCTAGTCAACTGATAGACCCTGATTCATGCAGTAGAATCAAAATTCATTTAAATTCTCCCTTAGATTCAGTAGAAGTTGCTTGCTATCCCACTATCGGGGTGGAAGAAAGATTCAACTGTCATCCATTGGGTTTTTGTACCTGGGATGAGGCTGGGTCTCAAGCTTGTGCCTCAAGTAGCAAATTAATCAGACTGTCCACAATGATAAAACTTGGGTTCATTCTATACACTCCCCATCTCAAGATGTTAATGGGTAAGATATTGATGTGGTCCAATAGGAGATTCTTGGCCCTCTAACTCTGACAAACAAGCCCTAGAGTTCTCTAGGAAAGTTTAAGGTCAACATGTATCAACAAGCAGTGGCTGTTAAATCATCTATTAGTTGACTGTGAAGAGAAGAAAAGCATATGTAGAGAGCCAGTTCAATCTAGGGGTTAAGGCACCAGGCTAGAAAGCAAGAGACCATGAGTTCAAATCCCACCTTAGTCATGAAAGCCTGGGTGAGTGACTTTGGCCCAATCACCAGGAGATGGTAAATTCTAGTATTGCTTTAGTCATGAAAGCTAGCTGGGTGACTTTGGACCAATCACCGGGAGATGGTGAATTCTAGTCCTTCCTTAAGCATGAAAACTAGCTGGATAACTTTGGGTCAATCACTGGGAGACTGTAAGTTCTAGTTCCACCTTAGGCATGAAAGCCAGCTGAGTGATTTTGGGCCAATCACCAGGAGACTGGGAGTTCTAGTCCCCCTTTAGGTATGAAAGCTGGCTGGGTAATCTTGGGCCAGTCACCAGGAGGTGATGAATTCTAGTCCTTCCTTAAGCATGAAAACTAGCTGGGTGACATTGGGCCAATCACCAGGAGACTGTAAATTCTAGTCCCACTTTAGGCATGAAAATTGGCTGGGTGATCTTGGGCCAATCATCAGGAGACTGTGAGTTCTAGTCCCACTTTAGGCATGAAAGCCAGCTGGGTAATCTTAGGCCAGTCACTCTCTCTTAGTCCAACTCACCTCAACGGTTGAGGTGAGAATAGGAAGAAAGTGTGTTGAATATGTTTGCCACCTTATTTGTAAAAAAAAATAATAATACGGCAGGAGAGAAACAAATGAATAAATAAAATCATAGGTCAAGTTAACCCATCAGTATTGGCAACCACTAGCTCATTTGCAAAAAGGTAGGGCATCACCCTTGGCCTATGACTATAAATATCTCCTGATGTTTCAAAAAAAAAAATTGCCTTTAGATTTGGCACGAATAGAATTTGGATCATTTATCTGTAGCTGCAGAATCTTAAATATTCCATATCCAGGCCCACAAATAACATGTCCACCATCACCCACCATCTATACCATATCATCATGCAAGCTTTTTTCCCCAAGAAGGTCACCGTTCCCAACCGTTCCAGGGGTGAAATCTACTTACCTTCCCTACCGGTTCAGAAGTGCATGCATCCTTCTGTGCATGCGAAGAGGGTAAAAAAAAAGGTTACTTCCTGGTTAAAAACAGGAAGTAACGACTACCGGGCAGGTGGGCGGAGCCTCGCACTGCCATCGCTACCGGTTCTCCAAACCATCCGCTGCCATCGCTACCGGTTCAACTGAACCGGTCCGAACCGCCAGTAGCATTTCACCCCTGCTTTCCTTTCATGCTCTTGGCCAACAGATGCTGCTTGGATCAAGTAGGATGGCAAAGGATTGGAACAGAGACAACTCGTTGCCGTTTTCCACTCGGTCACAAAAAAAGTCACAACTGGGCGCCTTTAAATCCATTCATCTGACGAGGAGCTATTGCCAACTGGATAGAAATGTCATCTTCCTCCCGAAGAACTAGGGCATTCGCTGCCGTACAAGGCTAACTAATTTGAGCACGGAAAACAGATGGCAGTTCTAACTATCACATCGATCTATGAGGAGTTGCTGTCAACCCTGAAGCTGACCTGACCGAGGCCATTTTGAGACTTCATTGTTGAGGCCACACTGGAGCTGAGGGATAGGGAGGTGGGGGAATAGAAATAGCTGGGGGTTTGTAGCCAAAACAAAATACTTTCTCCTGGGAACCAAGGACATTCCCACACTTGGTCGGAGAGAGGAGGGGTGATGTTGCCAGGCAACCGGACAGAACCTGATTGGACCGTGAGACTGATTCTTTGGGGAAGGGAGGAAACTTTTACTTTTAATTAGGTGAAAACTGTGGGAACATTCAGAGTCGGTTTTTCACCAGATCTGTGCCAATATGATATATCCAAATAGCAATAGCACTTAGACTTATATACTACTTCACAGTGCTTTCTAGCCCTCTCTAAGCAGTTTACAGAGTCAGCCTCTTGCCCCCCAAAATCTGGGTTCTCATTTTACCCACCTCGGAAGGATGGAAGGCTACGTCAACCTTGAGTGGTGAAATTCAATTTTTTTTACTACCGATTACGTGGGTGTGGCTTGGTGGGAGTGGCAGGGGAAGGATATTGCAAAATCTCCATTCCCACCCCACTCCAGGGGAAGGATACTGCAAAATCCCCATTACCTCCCCACTCCTGGGGGAAGGATATTGCAAAATCTCCATTCCCACCCCACTCCAAAGGAAGGATACTTCAAAATCCCCATTCCCTCCCCATTCCAGGGGAAGGATACTGCAAAATCCCCATTCCCACCCCACTCTGGGACCAGCCAGAGGTGGTATTTGCCAGTTCTCCAAACTACTCAAAATTTCCGCTACTGGTTCTCCAGAACCTGTCAGAACCTACTGGATTTCACCCCTGCAATAGATGCCCATTTTAATACATCACCATGATTAAACACTAAATTAAAGATTGGCGATTACTACTGTTTCCAGAACCCTGGATTATCGGCAAATTATAATAATCTATGGATTCCTCAGATTAAGGAAACGTAGCTGCGTAGGTGTTCAAGTAGAGATTATCCCAGTAGAACATTGTAGGGAAGACATATCCTACAGCTAGAGATGAGCCAGAATGTTGTATTTTAATAGGCACTGATATAAATTGCATTTTGCCACTCGCTACTCAAATCAAACCTATTTGTCCTGCAGTGTTTATGCTGCTGTCTTCAAATCAGGTGAAACATAAATTGAGTTTTGAACAAATACATAGGTAGGTTCAGACAAATTGCCTCTTAAAGAGGGTTATGCTAAGGGCTTAAAAGATTAAGAATAAGGGGTAATTTAAGGAAAAGTGCACCCTAAATGTCTGTGATGCACATAAGAGAAATAAACCTTGAAAACTGGTGCAGGTTCTAAAGCTAAGTGTTGTGGTCCGCCAGCAGCCTGAGGACCTGGCAGCAGAGTCAGACAGTGAGGAGGCTGGGGAGGACAATGGGCCAGTCCTGGAGTCAGGGGAAGGCTCTGCGTCAGAGGCAGAGATGGGGCCAGGGCCATCTGGGAGCGATGTGCGGACTCCGGAGCCTCCAGAGGCTGACAGCAGAGAGGCAGAGGAACAGAAGGAGCCTGTTCCTAGTGCACGCATGAGAAGAGCTGCCAGAAGGCAAGAGCAGCTAAAGCAAAAAGGACGACTCAGGAGTAAGGCCAAGAGATGATTGGCCCCTCCCATAAGGCTTAAAAGACCAGGCTCTTGGGCTGTTTGTCGGAAAACAAAGTTGATAGATTTGTTTCTTGTCTTGCTGCATTTATTTCTTGTCGGCGTCTCCTGCTTCTCAACTTTTGCCAAGTAAAGACTTTGGCAGGTTGCCAAAGTAGACCAAGGTTGGTGATAAGGCCGAAGAACTGTGTTATGAAGAATTTGTTCTGAATTAGTTTGGACTACGCTGAGAATGAGTTAATTCTCAGCTGTTCTAATAAAATCTGTTTGTTTAGAACTGATTGCTTCTGATAATACCTACTTGGGCCTAGATCACAACACTAACTAAGAATTTACAGTGAATTCCCACCAATAGTTAGGGAAGGACAGAAGCACAGCCCAAATATCCTTTCTCTTCTTCTTCCTTAAAAGTAAGGTTAGTATCCTAGATGCAGAACTCACAGCCAAGGAGATGCATGAGGCTCCACTGGTGGAGGAGAAGGTCTACTATGGCCTTCAAAGGTTTCCAGATGTGGCCCCTGCAACATCAGCCCAACAGAAATAAACGAGGGACCATTCCCAGTCTGCGTATTCAGCTGAACAAAATAACAATAAGACCAAGATGCGCAAACCACATCCACTAACACAATTCTGAATTCAAACCCACCAGTGAAGTTCACAACACGCCCTTAAAGCCTCCGGATCAAATGAACCCATTTTCTGGATTCCCACAATCCACTGAACCACAAATAAATCAGATGGGCTAGCTAGGTTCACACAACATTGTTCACCCTTCCCAAACTTTCTCATCACTCTTCTAGGTCACTCTGAGTAAATGCTCTGTGGCTTAAGACAAGGGGTGGGTTTCAAATTTTTTTACTACCGGTTCTGTGGGTGTGTCTTGGTGGGTGTGGCGTGGCTTGGTGGGCGTGGCAAGGGAAGGCTACTGTAAAATCCCCATTCCCTCCCCACTCCTGGGGGAAGGATATTGCAAAATCTCCATTCCTTCCCCAATCCAGGGGAAGGTTACTGCAAAATCTCCATTTCCTCCCGATCAGCTGGGTCTCGGGAGGCAGAGAATAGATGTGGGCGGGGCCAGTCAGAGGTGGTATTTACCGGTTCTCCAAACTACTCAAAATTTCCGCTACGGGTTCTCCAGAACTGGTCAGAATTTGCTGAAACCTGCTTTAGACGTAAGGAAATACACCGAGATTGTAGGCCAAGCAAGGTTTAAGATCCAATTTCGTGTAACTGTGTCATTATTATTTTTTTTACTGAGGTCACACGCAGCAAGGAAGGTGAAAGCATTGTCACAGTAAGTCACGTAACACTGCTGAGTATATAAATATAATACAGTTCAATTTCAGGTTGATTGACCCTGTGTAAATATCACTCTGTTTCAGACCGAGTAGCAATTGAAGCTTCAAAATATTGCTTCTCCGTAAGAGAGGTTAATAACGAAATTTCCAGGATTGGGATTAGACGGCAGGGAACTAATTTAGAATATCAAGGAAAAGACCACAAATTGTTATTGATTATTGTTGTATTTCCACTGCCATAGAATTCATGGGATTCTTTGACTCGAGGGGTCAAAATAAGCTGGCTAGTTTCAAGAATTAGTGATTCTCAATTTGGAGAGAGCTTAGCAAAGTATTTTTTTCTTTGGACTCAGAAAGGTCATTCAAAAAGTAGCTGATGGGTTACAGCAGTGCTGAAATCCAAATTTTTTTACTACCGGTTCTGTGGGCGTGGCTTGGTGGGCGTGGTGTGGCTTGGTGGGCGCGGCAAGGGAAGGATACTGCAAAATCTCCCTTCCCTCCCCATTCCTGGGGGAAGGATACTGCAAAATCCCCATTCCCTCCCCACTCCAGGGGAAGGATACTGCAAAATCCCCATTCCCTCCCCACTCCTGGGGGAAGGATATTGCAAAATCTCCATTCCCACCCCACTCTGGGGCCAGCCAGAGATGGGTATTTGCCGGTTCTCCGAACTGCTCAAAATTTCCGCTACTGGTTCCCAAGAACCTGTGAGAACCTTCTGGATTTCATCCCTGGGTTAGAGGGTCCAGAATCTTCTGGAAGGCCTTGTTGAAGTCTATATCTAGGAGGCATTAGATTATAGGAAGTTTTATTCGTTATGTCCCATGGTGTTTACTCCCAAGCAACTCTGAACGATATAAATCCACACGCACTGGGAAAAATGAGTTGACTGCATGCATCGGTTTGAAACCTCAAATTAGGTTGATTCCATCTTGTAAAAAAAATTGGGGGGGGGAGGGGTAAGGCTTTTGTCCTTAGAGACAAAAGCCTTTGAAATTCAGATGTGATTTGGTCGCATCTGATCTGAACCAAGCCAATCCATAAAATCTATTTTGAGTTGGTGTCCAACCAAATCTCATTTAAAAAAGGATCTCTGGGTTGAATCTTTGCCGGGTCTCATCAAACTCACAAACTAGATATAATTTTTGTTGAATATCTTAATGGTCTCTCTCTCTCCCTCCCTTCCTCTCCCCCCTTCTCTCCCTCTCCCTCCCCCCTCTCTCTTCATATCTCTCCCTCTATCTCCCTCTCTCTTTCCCTCTCTACCCCATCTCTCCCTCCCTATCTCTCCCCCTCTCCCTCCCTCTCCCTCCCCCTCTCTCCCTCCCTCCCTCTGCCTCTCTCTTCATCTCTCTCCCTCTCTCCCTATCTCTCCCTCTCTCTCCCCTCTTTCTCTCTCTCTCTCCCGCTCTCTCCCTCTCTCCCTCTCTCTTTCCCTCTCTACCTCATCTCTCCCTCCCTCCCTCTCTCCCCCCTTTCTCTCTCTCTCTCCCCCTCTCCCTCTCCCTCTCCCTCTCTCCCCCTCTCCCTCCCTCCCTCCCTCCCTCCCTCCCTCTCTCTCTCTCTCTCTCTCTCTCTCTCCTTCTCTCTCTCTCTGGAATTTTGACCATGTGATTTCAGAGATGCTACAAAGATCCTAAGTGTAAGACACTTTTTTTCAGCACTGTCATAACTTTGGACGTTAAATGAATGGTTGTAAGTTGAGAGCAACCTTTAGTCCATGAGAGATTGGAGGTTGACTTTCAAATTCCTCATATTGAGCAATATTCAGACAAACCTTAGTCTATCCTGGAGAGGGGCACTGGTGTCATGGGGGATAACCCAATTGCTACTGGGAAGAAGGGATACATACAGTATATATGTCATCCTGATTAATTTAAATTTAAAAAGACATTATTTTGAGACAGCAAAGATTCTGGGGGAATTTTCTATTCTTAGCTTCTT